>NW_008336306.1:154592-162660 GCF_000622305.1 Nannospalax galili | reverse complement strand
TGCTCAGTGGTAGAGCACCTGCCTAGAATCCCCCAGTGAGGGGCTGGGGTGTGGCTCAGTGGTAGAGCACCTGCCTAGAATCCCCCAGTGAGGGGCTGGAGATGTGGCTCAGTGGTAGAACCCCTGCCTAGAATCCCCCAGTGAGGGGCTGGGGACAAGGCTCAAAAAATAACCAATGCCCTTGGGGCATGAACAAGGCCCTGGGTTCAATCCCCAACAATGTGATAAATCATGTAGGATTTATATAAAATAATTCATATCAAGAGCATAAAACCAGGACTGAAAAATAGAATATGCATTATATCCTTAACATATTTTAAAAACAATTTCACTTTTCCTCATACTAACATTTTTATTAAATGTTGCTTGTTATAAGAACTTGTTTTAAACCCTAAGGGTGAAATAAACTTTACTTCAAATTTTATTTCTCAGATTCTATAATTAGACAGCCAGAGGCAGAAGGTAAGTTGATCAGGAAATTTTCATTATTAATATATGTTTTCTCTTAATTTTGGAAAATGAGGAAATTAATGATTTGGCTTCTGGCAAAATTTTCTTTTTCCTCTGTTTTCAAGTGTATTATGACTACACTGTAAACAGATAACACAGAGAGAACCATGCCACCATGAATTCTCATCAATACTGGAAGTTTTCATACTTTTTAATACCTGTCAGTCTAATAGAGAATGCCAGATTTTAAAATTCACACAGAGACTCAACCAATAATAATTTTACGTGTTATGAACAAAATAGCAGTGAGGTAGAAAAACACTTTATCTGATCAACTATTTTGTCATACTACAGATATTATCATATAAAAATATGGCATCAGCCTAGGAAGAGTTAAATAATAAGGAATGTTTTTAAAATGTTTTATTTATTATTTTTATTTTATGTGTATGAGTGTATAGGTACACTCGTGTCATGAAATGCCCATGAGGTCAGAAGAGGGCATTGGGTTCCCATGGAACTGGAGTTAGTTACAGATGGTTATTAGCAGCCATGTGGGTGCTGGGAATTGAACCCACATCCTCTGCAAGAGCAGCCAGTGCTCTTAACCACTGAGTTATTTCTTTAGCCCAGTAAGTAATATTTTTTGATGCTTCCAGGATTCAGGACATGGTCATTTTCCCTCTACACCTTTGGCAACTATCATAGTGGCTTTGGAATTATGACTGATCTTGTTGACTTGTTATTGTGCAGTTCTTATGTGGGTAAACACAGCTGCAGTGAGTTGATGAGTTCAGTGAGTGTGTCACATTCAAAAGACAGTACTTCACAGCACTCCTCCCCAGGCTCTGAATCTTCCTTTCTTTCTGTTTCTTTTTTTTCTGCAATGTTTCCTGAGCTTTGGGAGGTGGGTCCATATAGATGTCCCATTTAGGGCAAGAACTCACTTTGTAAAACACTAACATCCTCAGAGACAGATGAAGGATTTTTGTTTTCTCTTAGATGGGGAATGTGTCTTTCCATTCAGATATAGAAGTGGACTGTTCTACGACTGTGTCCGTTTCAATGCAAAACACCATTGGTGTTCTTTAAATGAGACTTTCCAAGGATATTGGAAGTATTGTGCTCTGTCAGGTAAGTGTCTTGCCACTAAATTCTACAAGGTGGTAGGTAATCTGTTGTGGAAATAAGAAATCAAAAATTTCTTTTTGTGTGTATGTGCATCACACACACACACATATGTGTGTGTGTGTGTGTGTGTGTGTGTGTGTGTGTGTGTGTATGAGTATGTGCTTGTTTGTGTGTATGGAAGCGAGAAGTCTCCATCTTATCTTTAAATTTTTTAAGTTTTAAGTGTATGAATTTATTAATTTTTGCCTGTGTGTACGCAAGTGCACTTCATGCATGCAATGCCTGCAGAGGCCAGACGAGGGCATTGAATCCCCTGGAATGGGATTTAGAGATGGTTGTTAGCTACCATGTGGGTGTTGGGATTTGAACCCATGTCCTCTGAAAGAGCAGTAAGTGCTCTTAACTGCTGAGTGGTCTCTCTAGCCCCTTCTACCTTATTTTTTTGAGACAAGGTATCTCACAGAACCTGGAGCTTATGATTTGGTTAGGCTAGGTATCCAGCAAATCTCAGGGACCATCCTGTCTCTGCCTGCCCAGCGCTGAGATTAGAGGCATGTGGTATTGCTGCCTGCCTTTTCATTTGGGTGCTGGGAATATGAACTCAGATCCTCATGCTTGTATTGAAAGATTTTTATACTGAGTCATCTTCCAAGTCCTGAGATGCACAATTTCTGACAGCACCAAAATCACATAGTAAGCCAAGCATGTTAGTGCGTGTCTTTAATCCCAACACTTGGGAGGCAGAGGCAGGTGGATCACTGTCAGATCAAGGCCAGTCTGGGAATGGTCCACACAGTGAGATTCAAGTCAGCTGGGGCTACATAGTGAGAACAAAACAAAACCCAAGCACCCCCCGCCAATTGCATAGAAAGAATGATGTATTAGAAGTATTTTGACTGCATTACCTTGACAAGAAACCTACCAGTAGAACATCAAAAGAGTGTCTGGAGAGATGACTCAGCAGTTGAAAACACTTGCTTCTTTTCCAGAGGACCATGGCAGCTCGCAACTGTCTTCAAACCTCTGTGGACACTGGACACACATGGTGCACATGCAGACATGCAGGCAAAACAATTATACATGTACAATAAAAAATATTTAAAAAAGAGTATTGACAGTATTCTTGTTTGGATATGCTGATATGCCTTTGATGGACTAGGGGTGGACATGATTGTCCAGTGTGTGTCTGGGTGTGTATATATGTGCGTGTGTCTGTGTGTCCTGCAAAGTACAAAGGGTTTCTGTCTCACTGGCTCTTTCTCTTACAGACCATGCTCAGTGTGCCTTTCCCTTCTGGTTCAGACGTATGATCTACTGGGATTGCACTGAGGATGGGGAGGTGTATGGAAGAAAATGGTGTTCACTGACCCCAAATTACAACAAAGACAAGATTTGGAAGTATTGTGAATAATGGTGAGATTAACTGAGGGATAAAGACAAAGAAATGTAACCATTTTTTAAAAAGTGTTTTTTACATGCATATAATGTGCTTTGGTTAAATTCACTTCCAATCAGTTTTCTTAGAAAGATCTTATGGTGTTTTCACTGTTTTTGTTATTAGGACGGTGAAGTGAAATCTTCATTACAAGGTTTTTATTTTTTATTTAATTTTTCTTTTTCAGGGATGTGAGTTGTTGAAGATGATCTGATTGTAGATAATCTGGAATTTATATTATGGATTATGGAATTTTGGGGGGTATTTTTGAGACAGGGTCTCCCTGTAGCCCCAGCTGTCCTAGAACTCACTATATAGAGCAGGCTGGCCTTGAATTCACAGAGATCCGCCTGCCTCTGCCTCCCGAGTGATGGAATTAAAGACGTGCGCCACCAATTATAGTGTATCCTCAGCATTTTATTTGCTGTGTGCATAAATTTAAGCCCTTAAAAATGAGAGTATAGACATATAATGATAGTATTATGTCACAGTGCATCACTCAGTGTTGTGATAGGGGAAGTGGTGGATTTGTGGGCACAAGGGGAATATAGGAAATTAATCGAACTTCTGCTTAATTTTGCTGTGACATTAAAACTGGTCTAATTAAGCTAATTAAAAGTTTGTTGCTGAAGAAAGGTAAATTCTGAGAACAAAGTTCTTTCTGTGGTTCCTGGCTGCTCCACAACCATTTTGCTTTACATTGCAACCAAGTTTTCACATGTCCCACTGTTTCTCCCCAAACTATTTAACGTGACAGTGAAGAATCTTCAGCATTAGATTCATCCTTTCACTCAGAAAGAGCACCAGCAGACCCTGAAATCCACCTTAACAAATAAAAAGGGAGTTTACTATGTTAGCAATGTAGCAACACAGAGCAGCTTTGAAACATTCTGTTGTGAAGTAAGAGCTGCCTAAACTAACCACAAGGAGAAGTCAGTCAAAGAGAATTCAGAAACATTTCAAATAGAAGACACTGGAATTTTCACCTATAGGATCTGCTCCTCCACCTGTCAAAGCAGGTGAGTGTTGCACCTATCTCTTACTTCATCCAGAACATGAAGGAACTCTGGGGAAACCTCAAGCATCATGGGTTTCTTATTGAGCAAGCAAGGGCATCTGTTCTTGGCACTAGAAAACTGTTCTAGAACCGAGTGCAAGAGATAATGTGAAAACCATAGTTGTTGAATTACAGACCAGGAGACTCCAGGTTTGTGCCAGCTCAAGAGTGCCTTATTGTTTCTTGGCAAGTTTTTTTTTTTTTTAACTAGAAAGCTTAATGTATAAAATTCATACAAAGCTCACACATGATTAATTTTTAAGCAGTGCAAAACACATAGGAATTTCATTATCGTATTAGATGATTTACACTTACTCAAGGTCATGTCATGGTGACTTCAAGGCTAAAAGTGAAGGACAAACTCCTTTAGTTTGTGTTTAGAAGCATACTTCCACGAAGTGAGAGTTGTAGTGCAGCCGTGTTCCTAGCATTCTGGAAGGGAGTTCAGCTATGGAGAGCTGCAGATAGGGCTGGTGGTCTAAATACGATTAAAATCTATTGTATGAAATTCACAAAACTCAATAAAAATATACATTGAAAAATTGAGAGCAAGGACATGAAGGGATACTTTCTTATAAATGTGGAATAAATTCAAATATCAATCACAATTATCTCCCCAGTGGAATAACACTCATCATTTAAAAAGTTAGGTTGAAATGTGCTACCATATGGACGAACTCTGAAAATTAGTAAGTGAAATAAACTAGACACAAAAGAAGAAATATATGATTGTATGTGTTGGTCACTTTTTTCTGTGACAAAAAGTCTAGCAAAAGCAACTTAAAGAAAAATGCTGGCCCTGTCCCCTAGGTTCAGGGATATTACAGAAGAGGATGCAGGAAGAACCTAAAAACTGGAGGATGGGGAGACGTGCTATAAAATGCTGCCTTCCAGACTTGATATGGCTGTTAAACTGATGAGCTCAAGGTTACTGTGGTTATCTGCACAAGATTAAACCAGGTAAAGCCTTGAGCATGCACTGGGGCGAGGCTACCCAGAGTTATTGACAGTTCCTGGCTGCTGCGGGAGGAGAATCGCTTTTCTTTGAGTGTACAGCCATGTGTAGATTGCTCATGCCCCAGTGGATGATCCCATAGCCATACTCATATGGACAGCAGTAATTAGAGTCAATGGGTTAAAACAAATAAATATGGACCCAAAGAGAAAACTCAGTGGTTAAGAGCTCTGATGCTTTTACAGATGACTTGGATTTGGTTCCCAGTACCCACATGGCAGCTAACAACTGCCTGTAAGTCCAGTTTCAGGGGATTTGATGCCCTCTTCTGACCTCTGTGGGCATTGCATGTATGTGGTGCACTCATACATGCAAGCAAACACTCAAAACCATATACAAACACATGGATAAAATATAAATAAACAAATTAATAAATAGGTATAAAGAGGACATACAGGAGAGAGAGAGAGAGAGAGAGAGAGAGAGAGAGAGGTTGAGGTGGTCCTTTGGAGAGTCAGGTGGTGAGTGGTAGATATAATTAAGGTGCACTGTATGCATATCTGATTTTTTACAAGCATAATTAAAAATATTATTTTAGAAAAATAAAGAGCTCATTTGGTCTTACACTTTGAGAGGATACAATCAATTGTGTTTGGAAGCAGCTTGTGAGATTTCAGCCAAGCCAGGAAGCCTAGAGAGATGAAAACAGGTATTCAACTCGCTTTCTCCATTTTTTCCCTTGTAGGAGGTCATCTGTAAGACTCAGTGGGTCTTCTTCCCTTAGTTAAGCACCTCTGGAAACCCTCTCACAGGCATACCTAGAAGTGTATCTCCTAAGTGATTGCTGTTACAATCAAGTTGACATTGAAGATTATCTATTATGCATAGTACCACTACTAGGCAAATTCAAAGAGCTGGAAAATAAGTCAGGAGTTTCCAGTGGCTAAGGGAAGGAAAGGATAGAGGGTGGCTGGTTAATAAATACAAAATAATCATTTGGGTGATTTTAAAAGGTTTGAAATGTTAGTTATGGTTATTAAAATATGAGGTAACTAATGCCGTTGAACTACACATGAAATTTTCAAAATTGCAAATTTCATGCTTTACATGAATTTAAGCACACTTTTTGGAAAAATTAATACCATGAAAAGGCACCAAGAGTTATAAATATTGAATTTCATCTGAGTGGAAGTGAACCTATTAGAAAATGACTTATCATATGTGTGCACAAATATTCTTATTAATCAGCCTCTAGCAGAAAGAAACTTTCGTTATGTTTGTAAATCTCTATCACCAGTACCAAAGAATTCAGTTATAGATATGTTGATGTAGCTAAAATTCCCTTTGGGAGGTGAAAATGATGTCTGGCCTCCTTCTCCCCTGGTTCCTATGACAAACCAAGGTCCGATTTGACCAACTGCAATCTAGGAAACCAGGGAGTTTATTGGACCTACTTACAGAACAATGGATAATGGTTTGCCATGTGGGTACTTTTCTCCTAAGATTGCACTGGAAAGTCTCCATCCAGGTGTGCATCATGACAGCCTCCCCATGGCTTCCTCAGTTTATATACCCTTAGCCCCTTTGCCTAGTGCAACTAGGACCCAGTGGTTGGTTTGGAGGTATGGCTGACTCACCCTGCCCATCTTTTCTTGTGGAGTGTAACAGTCAACAAGTTTAGCTGTGGTGATCCTAGGCAAGCAGGTGCAACCAAGCTTTGGAAGAAGGCATCTGTCCATGTTTGTTTGTCTAGGTGGACAGTCCTATGCAACAGTTGATTTCTGACTTGAAGGAGTAATCTATATACTGGAATTGGTCTGTTCAAACAATATAACTAAAGACTCCCAGATTTTACTTTCTATTGTGCTAGGATTTTTTTCCTGAAGATAAAGAGAGATGATATTGAAAAATGATTCAAGAAGGAGCTTGGATATCCTGCTCCAACAGTTCTTAACTCAAAGAGAGTGTATATTCTAGAGTTGGCACGATCTATCAATGTGTAAAGATGTTTACTGTCAAGCCTGATGACCTGAGTTCCTTTCCAGGACCTGCAATGGTAGAAGGAAGCAACAGATTTCTGAAAGTTGCCTTCTGACCTCCACATGCCTGCTGTAAGCACATGCATGTCCCCCTACCTACACACACACAGACACGGGCACATAAAATAAATTGAAAAATTATACCTATAATGGAAATAGTAATAATATTTGTTGTCTATTATAGTTTGGATTTTTGTCCTTGAATTTTTGGACAGGGTCTCACTCTCCAATCTAGCTTGACCTGGAACTCACTATGCAGCCAGGATTGGCTTCACACTCTTGGCAATCCTCCTGCCTCAGCCTCCCTAAGTCTGGGAATTTATAGATGTGAGCCATCATGCCTGGGATCTATGTTTTGGATCTTACATGTCGTCTGAAGTTCTGTGAGCTAGTCTCAGCTGTCAGCCTGTGGTCCTATTGGGAGATGGTGGACCCTTAAGTAGGTTGAGCCTAGTGGAATAAAGTCCAATTATTGGTAGTGAACGTTTGAGGGTTGCATTGGGGTCTAGTCCTTTCTTCCCTCTTTGCATCTCAGTTGTCATTAGGTGAGTAGTTTGCTCTACCTTGAGCTCTTTGCTGTGACATTCTGCCTCACCATGTAGCCCAAGATGATGGAGACAACTGACAATGTACTGGAACCTCCTAAAACTATAAAATAAATCTCCTCCTTAAAGTTTTCTAAATCACCCCCTGTGGGGACCTAAAGGCCCCACCTTGCATAGGTCCGAAAGGAAGTTACTGGGGGCACGGCCTGGCTTGCTTTGAAAGTCTGAAGAATACTTCCACACTGCTGAGGAGTGCATGATCAGTGCGTTACCATCCTTAAGATACACCCTCAGGGGGGGAGGGGGCAGTTCCAGGTGCCTTTGTAAGCTTTGGAACACTTGCAATAAATGAGTCCCTGCTTGACTAGGCTCCCCGTTGGGTCTGAGTGTCCCTGGGTAATGGGGGCAGCATGGGCTGGTGAACAGCGTGCTTACTCATCCCCAATCCTCACCTCG
>NW_008336306.1:137457-154248 GCF_000622305.1 Nannospalax galili | reverse complement strand
CATATATATATATATATATATATATATATTTATAGGGACATTTGTCAATCATATGACACTGTGTCCAAAGGGGTATTTGTTCCTCCGAGGGTGGGGGCCTGCTGTGGAGAGTTAGCTACAGAGAGGGAGCTGCGGAGAGTTGGCCAAGGAGGGAGGCGCGTTGGCGCCATTTTGGAAGTGAGTGGTGCAGAAAATGGCCCTGGTGTCTTGCCCGGACTCGAGAGGGGCATTTACCGACCTGGGGTGAGACTGTGGGCCCACAAGGTGGGGGAGAAAGCTAACAGAGACTGTGGGCAGGGTGTGGAAGGGATCTGGAACAGTGGGCCGCTGAGCCACAGAGTGGAACGGGGTGCTTTCGGTTTGCCCAGAACCTCCACATAAAGGCTGACCCCCTAGGAGGTGGAACCCAGGAGGAGCCCCCGACCGCTGGTCCCCGTCCCCATCTGGAGACACCGTGTGGGCATATGGCCATGGCCTAATGAACCACAGAAGTCCCCCACTGAGCACAAGACATCTGGGTCTGACACATTCTCTTTTTTGTCTTATAATTAACATAGGTAATCTGCCCCAGCTGTAGGGAACCCCAAATCAGGGCATTAAAATCCCTCCTTGTCATCCGAGGTCTTAAAGTTAAAACCAATGACCTAGATGCCTTCTGGAATGAGGCTACCATCCTCTCATCATGGGTCACCCCCCGCCCCAGAACATGTGGGACCCTGACCTCTGGATGCCCATTCTTTTTCTTGCTAGAAGCGCGAGGTCTCCTCAGGTGTCGTCCCACCTGCCTCATTTGTCCCCATTCTCCTGGTTATCATAGCTAGCCTAATTCCTTTGGGCCTACTCATCCTTGTCAAGTGTCTCTTTCAGCATGCTGAATGGCAGAAACGCACCAACAGAGCCACACTCCAGGTCCTCTTGGCACTTCAACACACAGGCCCGCGATCCTCCCTGAGAGGTCCTACAGGCCTGGCTCACGGAAATCCGTGAGGCCTCTGTATAATTGCCTTCCCCAATCATCCTGGTGGGCTCATACCCAGGGAGGTCACCCTTTGAGGGCCGGTAGTCAATGACCGATAAGAGCTTGTTAACCAAGCCAACCTAAGACAGGCAGGGTCCATAATACTGGGGACCCCCTGAGGTGGGGCCAACAATGCCAAGGCAAAGAATCTTGGCTCCCACTAGAGCTTCACAAAAAGAAAAACAGTGGATATGTAGGAGGAAGTGCGGCCTGAACTTCCAATGGACCAATGGGACACCGGGAGGGGGGATATAAGGGAACCCTATATTCGTAATAAGCGAGTCTGCAGCTGCTTGCACAGCCTGCTTCTCACCTGACTCCTGGAGTCTGTGTTGTGACTCCGCGCCCATTCTACCCCCACCTGGAGGGCCCCAGGACACCCGCAACAGGCTGGAGAGATGGCTCAGTGGTTAAGAACACTGACTGTTTTTTCAGAAGACCCAGATTCAAATCCCAGCACCCACAAGGCAACTAACAACTGTCTTTAACTCCAGTTTCAGGGGATCCAACAGCCTCTTCTGTCCTCCACAGGCATTGCACGACATGGGTGTACTTACCTACATGCAGGCAATACATGCATACACATAAAATAAAAATAATAAATAAAAAAAGATGTATGAAATGCATAAAAATTCAATGAAACATATCTTGAAATATATTAATGCATGACCTTGCTTTGTGTTTATGTTAAAAGACATTATATATGTATCTATATACACATATGCATATTTGCATATACATATACATATCTCTATATATGTATATAATTAGCATGGAACTCATGGTCAACAGCACTATAATTGATGCTCTGACCATGCTTCTCTGACACATGTATTTTCTCTGTGGCTCACATCTCAGCTCTCTGCACTTAGCCACACTCAGCATTAGCTCTGCATTGATACACTCAAGAGATATATAATTCACAAAATTAAGAGAAATATGGGATTACACAACTTTAGAATGGCCATGTATCTGCAGAATGAGAACACAAATAAGAAGAAAGAGCCTTTCCCTGTTCAACCTCAGCTCGAAATGTCAGAATTGAATGATTCAACATTTTCCCTGCTCTGATTATGTCTACACACGAGCAAGGACACAGTAAGTATGGTTTTGTATGTCCCACAATCACTTTAGCAAGTAGGTAAACTTGCAAAAGTGGAACTTGTAAATAATAAGGTTGAGGCTGTAAGCAGAGGGAGACTGGCATGGAGAGCAGAAATATGGAAGACCATAGGTGGTAAAGATTGACTGTGCCCGTAGTTTGAGAGGTTTCTCTGCATGACCAGCTATCACCACAGTTTTGGGGCAGGTTGTAAGGTGGAAGGCAGAAGATCTTGACAGCTGCTCATCTCATGATGATTGAGAGGAGAGAGAGGAGAGAGGAGAGAAGAGAGAGAGAGAGAGAGAGAGAGAGAGAGAGAGACCCTATGTGGGTGCATGTGCTCTCAACTGCTGAGCCATCTCTTCAGCTTCATTGAGATTTTTATTTGACTGTTTTTTCCAGCTTCACCTCAGTTTGGTTTTCTTCAGCATCTCTGTATTTGCTGGATGTTTCATCCAGATGTTTGTGCCTTCTCGGAATCCACTGAGGAGTTTGCTCCTCTTCTCTTTGCATTTACTCAGGTGTTTATTCCTTTCCGGTTTGAGTTCTCTGAACACAGTTATAATTGGTTTTGGAATTCTTTGTTTGGCATTTCATCTAACTTTTTCTCACTGGGGACATGATTTTAGCATAGGTGATGTTGAGAGAAGACATTCTCTTGGTCTTTCAAGTTATCTGTGTTGTTGAGTTTGGACTTGTGGTGTTTGGTGTGAGTTTCTGGCCCACGTGCATTGAACAAGTGTTTCTCCAAGTGGCCACGTCAGCAGGTGGTCACCTGGCTCCACAAGTGTTTCTCTCTCTCTCTCTCTCTCTCTCTCTCTCTCTCTCTCTCTCTCTCCTTGCTCTTATTCCAGCTTGGCTAGTTTTGAATCATCTAGGTTATCCTTGAATACTGTTTTGGGCCTATCTCATTACAGACTCTCAGGTTGGATAGCCAAGCCAGAGGATGAAGGTCTGGGCTGTTGCTCCACCAGCAGGTGTTCTTTGTGATTTGGCAGCAACCGATGTGGATTGTGAGGGTTGGCAGGGGTTTGGTCTCTGACCTGAGGAGTGGGTAGGTGTTCCAAGCTAGTACTGAGATGCTGAAAGTGGGGTGAGGGGTGTGGCCTCTGACAAGAGGAGGAGGCAGACATATCACATGGGTCTTGAGATAGTGCAGGTGAGGATGTAGAGGGACAGTTTGTGTGTGACCCCTGACTTGTGGAACTAGAAGGTGCTATGTGCTAGTCCTGGGATGGCAAGGTAACAGGGTCAGAGGGGGGCCGAGATGTGATCTGTGACCTGAGAAGTGAGCTTGGTGTGGGTCCTGAGATGCTAGAGGTTAAGCTTACAGAGAGTGGCAGATGTGGCTTCTGACCTTAGGATTGAGCTCCACTTGGGTTCTGAGACTGGGGATGGGGCGCTGGGAAGAAAGAGATGAAAGCCCTGACCTGATGATGGTCCTGAGATACTGGGGAGTGAGCTCCATGCAGGTCCTGAGTTTCTGGGGTTAGGGTTTTGGAGGGTGGACTTATGGTCTGACCCATGAGTGAACTCCATGTCAGTCCTAGAACAATGGGAGTTAAGATGTTGGAGCGTGTGAGGTGTGGCCTCTCATTTTAATAGCCTGTATCTTTTTTTCTGGAAAGGATGGGGTGTGATCTTCCTTAAGAATATATTTTCTGGGATGTGAGTTGAATGTCTTTGTATTGCAGGTAACTTGGGTTTATATGACTTCACAAGCAAGTGAAAAAAATAAAAGTATTTGTAAAATAAATTTACAGAATCTTTTTAATAGAGACTCAATATTGTTCTACTCAAATATTGTAGCCTCAATATTTTTTACGTGTTTGAGTTTACATGGGTCTTGTGTGTGGAGTCAACATTGGTATAAGTTAAAATGACCAAGTTCCCAGTTGCCTGGAAAACTCTGTTTCCTTGTTACCCCTGGCTCTTACAGTATTTCTGCCCCCTCTTCAACAATGGTCCCTGAACCCTATGTGGGTGAGGTTTAATATTGGAGTCCTATTCAGGGAACACACTCTGAAGTCTCTTATTCTCTACATTTTGGCCAGTTGTGATTCTCTGTGTTAATCACCATTTGCTGGATGAGGAGTCTTCGCTGGTGAGAATTGAGAGATGTGTTAATATCCTCTCTGCCCCTGTTCCCGTTTGACTGTGTTCCCTGGGGATTAGGTGTGAGGGTTGCATTGTAGGTGTGTCACTTATGGCTGGGCATCTCACAGACACTTCTATGCCAGACAACACCCAGCACAGAAGTGGGAAAATGGGTAAGAATCCCTAACCTTAGCTGAGGAACTACTGGCAGCAGGTCACTGCTGGGAGAGAGAGAGAGAGAGACTGAGAGAGAGAGAGAGATGCAAGTGGAGGGGACCCCCCCAAAGGTTGTCCTCTGACATCCATACCCATGTGCGAGAGAGAGAGAGAGAGAGAGAGAGAGAGAGAGAGAGAGAGAGAGAATATCCTTTAAGGGAGTGATGATAGAGAAGTTGACCAGGCTCCAGTGTATGAACTCACACTGAAGGACATTTGGGGACAGAACTTAACTTGACAGGCTTTAACATATATGACAGAATGCATGAAATCCCACAGGTGGGGTGCAGATAGGGGAGGGGTTCTAAATATGATTAATACATATTGTATGAGGTGCACAACAATTCAATTAAAATATTTTCACTCGTTATCACTGCAGAATTAAGCCCCTATAAAATAAGTATATGGACTAAGGAACATAGAGATATGCCAACATACTTTCATCAGTTGTCACAAATGCACCATTCTGATGAGGAATATTGTTAAAAGGGGAGGTGATGCATATGTGAGCATGAGGGAATATGGGAAGTCTTTGTAACATCCACTTAGCCAGACAGGGGCCTAGTATGGTTGGGGGAAATGGGCAGGAGGCCCCAGCCCTAGCTTTGGATCTACTGATAATTCATAAATGCTGGAAGAAGAAGAGTCAGTTTTCCACCTGGTAGATTGCCTAGACTTCAAGGGATGTATCCACAGCCAAGAACCCTTGGAAGACAAAGATTAGACTTGACAGGCCTTAAAATAGACAAATCATAACAGCGAACATGAAGTCAGGCTAGGGGATAGTAAGTGGGAGCAGCCAGTGCTTTTCACCACTGAGACATCTCTCCAGACCTCCATTTTCCTTTATTTTTAAATATTTTATTTATTATTTTTACTTTTATGTGTACATATGTACTACTTGCATATATGTAAGTGTACCTGTGTCATGTAATGCTTATGGAGAACAGGGCATCAGATCCTGTGGAACTGGCGTTTCAGACAGTTGTTAGCTGATATGTGGGTGCTGGGATTCAAATCTGGGTCATCTGCAAGAGTGGTCAGTGCTTTTAACTACTGAACCATCTCTCCAGCCAAGACTTTAATTTTTAAATAAGTGATCTAAAATTAAGTCAATTAAAAATTCATATGTGAAACTGCTCACAGGACCTACACAAGATTAAGCCAGGCAAAATCCAAGCCTGGAGGGAGGAGGTGGTTGGGAAGTTGTTGGGGAACCCTGCTGTTAAGGTCAGCTCCTTTCTAGCAGGGTCTTCTTGCCTGACTTACCTGGAAAGTGCCTCCAAGCACAGATGCCTGACCTTATTCAGAACATGATCTTTGGCATAGTTACCTGCAATAAAACTATCCCCAGGTTTTTTCTATATGATAATTAGGCATTTCCCTATAGCAGATGATAGGATCCCCTGCCACATGTAAATAAAGCATACTATGAGCACCTGTCAGCTGAAGCTTTGGCTGCTGCCTCCACACTATATTTTCCCTGACCCCCACTGAATAAATGGAGCTGTATCACTGAATCTGCCTCCCTGGAAAGTCTTTTTCCATAGTGCTCACTGGGTGTCCTGACCCCATTCGTCACTTCTGCTCCCTTTGCCCTCGTGGACCAGTGGCCAATGACCCACGAGGGGAGGGAGAGACCCCACAGGAAGTCCCACCCCTAGCTGAAGCACTCGTGACAACTGATGTCTTCTGTGAAAAGGAGAATTGGTTTTCTTCAGGTATACAACCTCTGGGAGGTTACTTACACTCTAGTTGATGACTCCACATCTATGAATACATTGGTAGCACTAAGTGAACTCCTGTGTGTGTGTGTGTGTGTGTGTGTGTGTGTGCTTAAAGGTAAAACACATGAACTTGGGAAGAGAATAATACTGTTGAGGAAGGAAAGGAATTGCAGGCAAGGAAATGGAGATTGGATTTCACAAAAGACTGTATTCATGTGTGAGACTCTCAATCAATTAAAAAAGATATTGTTGGGGCTGGAGAGATGGCTCAGCTGTTAAGAGCACTTGCTGCTCATGAAGAGGACCTGAGTTCAGTTCCTTGCATCCTCATTGGGTGGCTCACAATCACCTGTAACTCCAGCTCCAGGGAATCAGATGCTCTCTGCTGGCCTCCATGGGCACATGCACAAATGCACCTGCACAAATACAGTGCACATCCATGTACTCAGGCCCACACACATCCACAAAAATGCATTCATTGGTGAAAAAAGGCTAAATTCGCTGGGAACTTTGTTCCCCCGCAAAATAACAATTTTCCCAGAAAATCTAACAATGCTGTATCAATATAGAAGTACTTCTTCCCTCAGTAAAGCAAAGAGAAAGGTTGGTTTTATAAAGGTTTGCCTAAGCGGACATTCAGATATTGCTTCAGAGGCAGTTTTGAAACTGAATATAGGAGGACTGAGACCCTGCTCAGTTGGTAGATCTTGCCTAGCATGCAGGAAACCTGGTGTTTGAGCCCCAGCACTGCATAAACTGAGAATGGTGTCACACTCCTCTAAACTCAGCAGTCTGCAAGTGTAGGTGGGAAGATCAGAAAATTAAGATAATTCTTGGCTGCATAGGAAGTTTGGATCCAGCCTGGACCACAACTGGTCAAAGTTCAGAGATTTAGAGGCTGCAGAGTGCTTATCCCTGAATAGAAAAACTATAACAAACCTCTGCTTTTCAAGGCTCAGGGATCACTGCAGAAGACAGGGTGGAAAATTCTAAGAGCCAGAGATAGTGAATGACCACAAGAGTTTTCCAGACAGCTGGAAAGTTACTTATATGAACTTATAGCAATAGTGACAACATGCACAAGGCCCATGTAAGCTTGAGCTGACTAGTCTCCAGTGGATGAATTTGCACTAAGGGACATCTGGGTACAAATGTTTGACCAGATAGGACTTAACATATATGACAGAATACATGAAATCTGATGGGAGGGACAGCAACTGTGGAAAGTGGACAGGGAAGGAGTCTAAATTAAATTAAGATCTATTATATGAAATGCACTAAAATGCAATAAAATATTTTTTTAAAGTCCAAGGAAGGAAATATTTGGTGAATTTAAGCCAATGAATAATCAAGAGGAAACAGAAGCTACTTAGAGACACAAACATTATTGTACTGAAAATGGTACAGCCAGGTGTAGATATGCATAAGTCTAAGAGGAATGTGAATTTTTCACGCCAATATTTATTTAATTAATATATACAAGAATCTCCAAAAAGCCTAGTTCCTAGTCAGCAAAACAGAAGACAGAAAAACAGACCAAAGGATAGAGAAGTGAGGTTCAAATAGGAGCTGACCTTGAGACATTAACATTACCAAGATGGTAGAAAGACATGGCCAGCAGAGAAAAATGCAAGCAAGTCTTGTGCCACAGACTTCTATGGAAATGAGATAGGGTCTTGTGATGCACACATAGAGCATCAGAGTCATGAGGTTTTACAGATGCCTAAATGCATGAATAGCCTGGGAAGAGCAATTCCAACTCAAAGGGGATCACCACCACCACCTGACATCTCAATAATAATGCTGATTATTCATTTAATATTATAATATTTAAAAATAGTAGTGAGCATTCATGAAAGAATGATGGAAAGGTCTATGTGGAGTGGTGGAGCCCCACACAACCATGCCACCTGGATCAGGCTCAATGCACATTCAGGAGTTACATACAGATAGATGGACTTGATGTACGTCGTTCACCAAGCCTCATTACCCTGCAGAGATGTACAGACGGATAATGGACAAATAGTGACATTCATGCCAGGAGAGACTTTCCACTTTCTAACAACTTGCCTTTGCACAGGAAGCATGTGATTGTGGGGGGCATGCCAGTTTCTCCTGGGAGGCACATATCAGGGCTCATGGGGGACACTTCAAGGAACTTGCATATAGTGACATGAAATCCCCAAATAACCTTTTGTACCAAGGAGAAGGAACATCTACAGGTTGCATACTTTTCCTCTTCTTGCCTACCTCCTGACACCTCAAACACAAGCCTGCTTTGTAGAGGCTGAAATACGGTTTTTGATGGTGCAAAGTTGGAGTCTGTTCTCAAAGGAGGAAAGCCATAAACATTTATCTGAGACTAATCCCAGGGCTCCAACTATCTGCAAACACACAACCAAGCCCAACTGAAGTCTTTTGCAATTTTTCCTGGAATCGCTCCACAGAATGACTGAGCTGAGGTATTGGTTGTTGAATATTCCCCTTAGTTAGCATTTCTGCAATTAAGCCATGATTTAATCATTCTGCATTCTCCTTTACTTGATGATGCTTTGGGCCACAAGCCCCTGGCTAATGTAATACCGTTTATTCTGGTTAGGCCCTATTCTTGAAGCATTAAGGAAATGAATGTTTCATGTTTCCTCAAGTAGATTCTATTGCATACTTATGATAGCTATTGTGCCATGTGATTTATATGTTATTTATTAATCTTTATAACATGTCTGTTGTTGTGCTCTACATTGGCCTGAATCCAGTCTGGGGGGGGGGCAGGGGATGAGTAGGCGTGGAATCAATGACACAAACTCTGGGAGATGCTGCTCAGTAGCAGGCTTCCAGCAAGCTCATTTATTGCATACAAAGGGCTTCCCTTTATACCCGCGAACGGCCCCTATTGGCCCCAAGGCTGAGCTGTGTATTGTCCAGTGATCTGACAGTTGCATCATCTGCCTCTAGCCCGAGCAGCAGATATCAGTTTAGCAATTTGGGGAAGTTGGCTGAGTAATGATAGCATGCCTGCTCAGAGGTTACCAGATCCGGTATTCTGGCAGATATTCTGGCCCCCCTCCTATATTTTCACCCTTTTGTTTTTAAAGACAGCCCAGCAGGAGCTACTTTGCTCCAGGGATAGATGGGGGCTGGTGTTTCGGTGTGAGGCAGAGGGGGTGAGCTGGGGAGGGGCTTTTTTTGGAGGGGTTATGTGGGGGCCGTCTCAAGGTTGCGTGATGACACTGCAGCCTGGGGGGCTAAAATCGAAAGCATGGGCATCTTTTGTTCCTGGCAATGTTCACTGAAGGATTTTAGGATATCCTTTGGAGAGCTGAATTGAATACAACCGAGGATACCCAGTAAAATCAGAACAAAAGGGGCAGTGGGCACTGTACCTTCCTGTATTTCCCATTTATGGGCTAGAAAGAACACCCACATCCAGAGATCTGGGTCCCAGACGTTTTCAGAGGAAATCCATGGGGTGAGAGAAGATGTCTCCACCCAGAAGGTTTCTAAATCATAAAGCTTAATCTTGAGGCCACGGGATCCCAGGAGGGATTTTAGGGCCTGAAGCTGGGGTTCCTTACAGTGTGAGGGAAAGTTACCCATTTTGGAGGAGTTGGGGCTAGGGTGGTTGAAGGGGAACTCGCCACAAAAATAGGAGGCTACAAGGACAACAACGATTGCGAGGACAAGCAAAGTAAGATGGTTAGTCACTCAGACTGGAAGCGAGCTGATATAGGGGAGTGTTTTGGACCAAGATGTCTTGCGCTTAGTGGAGAACTTCCGTGGTTTGTTAGGCCACAGCCGTATGCCCACACAGTGTCTCTGATTGCCGGGTGTCTGTCGGGAATACACCAGTTGGTTCCGTCTCCTTGGTGGTCATCCCTTATGTGGAGGCATGGGGCTAACAGAATACAGGGAGTATGTCGAAAAGACCCGTCTCATGGCTTACCACCTGTGGAACGTAAGACAAAGGAGCCTACTCACTGAAAGAACAGCCGATTGGTCATCCCTTATGTGGAGGCATGGGGCTAACAGAATACAGGGAGTATGTAGAAAAGACCCGTCTCATGGCTTACCACCTGTGGAATGTAAGACAAAGGAGCCTACTCACTGAAAGAACAGCCGAAGGGGGCCACTTGTGGCCAACGTGAGAAGCGAGTGGGTCCAGAATCCACATTGGGCGCCAGTTGTTGCTGTGTTCTACAGTGGCCCAACTCCAGTCTCTGGGGGCAGGGGATGAGTAGGTGCAAAATCAAGGACACAGACTCCGGGAGATGCTGCTCAGTAGGGGGCTGCCAGCAAGCTCATTTATTGCGTACAAAGGTCTTCCCTTTATACCCTCCGAACTTCCCCTGTTGGCCCTAAGGCTGTGTTGTGTATTTTCCATTGGTGTGCCTATTGTGTCATCTGTCTCTAGCCCCAGCGGCAGATACCAGGTTAGCAGTTTGGGGAAGTTGGCTGTGTAATGATAAAGCAACTGCGCACATGTTACCAGATCCAGTACTCTAGCAGATACTCATGGCCCCCCTCCTACACATGTCTTTAAAATATTATTGCTATCCACGCAGAAACTGTAAATCAAATGGACAAAATAATAAATATTACATTTTTCTGAGATAGACAAGTGATTTACAGTCACACAGTGGGTCCTTACGGAATATGTGAAGAGAAACTGCATTTCCCACATTTGCTGGATTTGATAACAGAAATCAATATCTAAACTTGCCCCATTGTTTCTATAGGGCATTTAAGTTGTTATAAGCCTAGAGCCAGTAATAACATATAAAACCTAAACAGCACTTGAAATATAGAGAGTGTTAACAATCTCTACCTAAATTCAGCTGTAGCTTTGCTAGAAAAACAATTCAGAGGAGTGTTTTCAAATTACAGGCATGATGATGAATATCAATTGCCAACTCAATGAATTTAAATTCACCTAGGAAAGCAACCCTTGAGTGTGTCTGTGAAGATGTTTTCCACTGAGATAAGAAGGCGAGTGACACCATTCCATGGAGTCCTAGACCAAATAAAAAGGAGAAAGTGAGTGGTTAATTGACTCTTAGTTCTCTCTGCTCTCTGACTCAGCAGCAATGTGACCTGCTGCCTCATGCTCATTTGCTTCTCTATTACTGTGATAAAACACTCTGACTAAATGAAACTACTTGGTGTGGAAAGGTTTTACTGCACACTAAGGTTAACAATGGAAAAGGTTTTGGAAGCCATTACTGTCTATTCTCTGCCAGACAGGAACATCAAAAGTCTCTTATGATGAATAAAAGCAGGTCATGGTCACCAGACAACTGTCAGCCTTTGCAATCACTCAGTGTGTGCCATGTGTTACCTAATTATTGTATTGATGTTATGTCACAGAATCCTTGTCACCATACCTCTGAGGGAGACATAATCTAGTCATTCTACAAATTGAGACTGAGCATGCTGTGTGCTAGTCTGTTTATCTGGGGATAAAGAGTCAAAAGAAACAAAATCTCCACCCTCATAGAACTTGAAATGCACTGTAGGAAACTGATAATAAACATGCACATCCATATATCTGAATATTAGATAGATAGATAGATAGATAGATAGATAGATAGATAGATAGATAGATAGATAGCAAGGTAGAAATAATGTGGGAAATAGGAACTCATGGATGGATAAATAGATGGAGAATGGGAATGTTATTCTAAAGAGAGTGATGAAGGCCTTCATATTAAACCACAGCACATGATTCCTTGGAATCTAAAGAAAGGAACAGATGGATGAGTCCTGCCTTATTACTTTGAGGACCAGTGGTTTCAGACAACAGAACTGAAATGTAAATGTCCTTAAAGAAGATCGTGTTTGGGATGTTTGGGAAATGACTGGGAGCTGGTAGATTTGAGTGAGGTGTGGCATGATAGTCACCTCTTGCCTGTGATAGTTTGTATTGGCAGTCCTCAATGACCAATACAAACAATTTTAGGAAGATTTGTACATCTCACCTACAACTATTTTACTCTTAAGCTCAACAAATACTCATAAAGTTTGAAACTACTATTCCCACTTGTACTGTGTGTTTATGAAACAGATAATAAACAAGCTCTGCCAAGATATAGTCCTTTAGGCTACAGTCCCCATGAATGACTGGCAAAGTCCTGGTTTGAATGTTAGTCTGTCTACCTGATATTGATATTCTTATTGGGTTCTAGAACCAGTTTTGCAAATACACAAAGAGCAAACTATGTCCTTTGTATTTCTGTATTCCACATAAAAACTGAGTCCTTAGGCTGAAGAGATGGCTCAGTGGTTAAGAGCACTAGCTGCTCTTAAGGGACCAGGATTTGATTCCCAGCACCAACATGGTGGCTAACAACCAGCTATAACTGTAGTTTCAGGGGAACCTGATGCCCTCTTCAGACCTCCTCAGGCATTTCACTACATGGGTACACTGACATACATGCAGGCGGTAGAGTCACACATAAAATAATAAATGAATGAATGAATGAATGAATGAATAAATAAATAAACTGAGTCCTTAGTGATCCCACTTATATCAGAATCACCTGTAATTTTCATTGACCTATAAATAGTAATATTCATATAGAAGTTCTGGACTCCAAGTCCAGCTTTGCTATTTTGTATTTTGCTATGTTGACCCAGGGTAAAAATTTTCTTTTAAACTCACCTCAATGCACCTAATATTATTGGTAAGATAACTTTGGTTCTGACAAAATGCAAAAAGCTTTATCTTTAGCACAAATGACAAGAGCCTTAGGACATAATAGCTATGCAGTTGAGTGAGAAAGGAATAATGCATTCTCTCTGATGCCATTCACTGTCCTTCCTGAGGGTAAGGTGTTCTGGTCTTTGATCACAGTGACCTTTAATGTGTAGCACAAGATGGATCTCTAGATCATCCCTCACTATGGACACATTCATCATACTTTCCGTAACTTCATATCTTTCCACTGTCTTTGGGAGACATTATGACTGCAATTAAGAGAATTAGAAGAGCATTTTCCAATACAGCAGGAAACAAGCAGATAAACCAATTCAAATATGTGCTGACTCTCTCAGTGTAAAGCAAGAAGCCAGCCACCTGACACGAATATTACCTTACTATTAAGAGTTATAGAAATGACCTTTAATGTGTAGCACAAGATGGATCTCTAGATCATCCCTCACTATGGACACATTCATCATACTTTCCGTAACTTCATATCTTTCCACTGTCTTTGGGAGACATTATGACTGCAATTAAGAGAATTAGAAGAGCATTTTCCAATACAGAAGGAAACAAGCAGATAAACCAATTCAAATATGTGTTGACTCTCTCAGTGTAAAGCAAGAAGCCAGCCACCTGCCACGAATATTACCTTACTATTAAGAGTTATAGAAATGGACCTTTCATTGTCCACCTCCTCATGAGACACTTAATCTGAACAAATGAATTGAACACATGACCTTCAGTTTCTGAGTGGAACCAAGCACACAGTCTCTCATGACGACATACCCCGTGAGGGTATGCATGTGAAGCTCTAATGTCCTCTGTGTTCCTAGCTTGTGAACGTTCAGGATCTTCATCACACATGGACACACTGGAGGCATTTTAGGACCATTAGTTCAGCAAGTTTGTTAAAAAAAAAAAAAGCCTATGTGTTAGGAGCCCATCCAAAGACCTTTATCAGTATTTTCCCACTTGTTTGCATATGAGGCATAATTAAAACAATATTTGAAAAAATTACTGCATGGATGGTTGGTGGCTGATGACTGCTAATTCCGCCCTTCTCAGTATGGTCATATGCCTAGTCTCTAACACCATCTGTTCTTTCTCTTTGACTATCCTGAGATCCACCTAGCCATCTGTGATAGAAACACCTCTGCACTGATGTTTACTTTTCCAAATCTCTTCTCCCTTGTTTACCTATCTCCCCCTCTTTTCCTCTCTACCTTCCTCTCTCTCTCTCTCTTCTCTTCCCCTCCCCCAAAGGACTTGTTCTTGGTTAAACATTGTCTGAAGGAAATAATTCCATTCTTGGAATCAGAGGTGATTACAATCTATAATGTACCTGTTTGGTACTGTAAAGATTAAAGCAAAGCATCTCTCTAGTCTTTATCTATAAAACCAGGAGACACAAAGTTTAAAGATAATAAAGTGGGAAATTTTCCAGTTTGGCTGTTATTTTGGCAAAGCCAAAATTTCCCCTATGGACAAATAATACTTTCAGGATGATGCTATTGAACATTCTAAGGTGGCTGTTTCTAATTTTTTTAAACCACTGTATGAGATTTGGACAAGAAGGAATTCACTGTGGAGAAAATATGTGTGAGCAGCCAGAGGAGGAGGAGCAGAAAGAGAGAGTATAAAGAGAGGCAAGGTTTAAAGTTCCAGCATGTGCTATCTGCAGGCAGCCAGAGGTGATGAGCCATCTAGTGGGCTGGATGTTGCTAGCTGTCTGTATGTATGGGATGAATGCAGGTGAGGTGGGAACAAGGAATGAGGGTTGGTAAGGGAGAGTCCAAGAAAGTATGAGTTGAGACAGGCTAGAGATCAACTGTTCATGATATCTTTTCAGTACAACAAAGAGAGAGCAGAGAGCTATGGATTCATTTTCTCAGCTTCTTGGTTGAATGCGCAGAGAACAGATGATTCTACCTGTGACAGAGCCTCATTCTCAACATCCACATAGGTTTAAAAAATATTCATGGAAGGGGATTAATAGATTGTTTTAGAAACATCTTCTAGGCCTGTTTTTAAGAAAGAAAGGTAAAAAATAGTGTATGGACTCAGCTGCCCTTTGCATTCAAAGTAGGTTACTAATACCTGGTCACTTGACTCCTCATGGTCTCAGTGTCAGACACATTGCATAGGTTGCCTGCAATATGGGCATTGGCAGGGTGACTGGAGTCAGGTTTAGTGGGGAGGAATTTTATGTGTACCCTTTTGTAATTCACTTGAATTTTGAACTATACTAATGGTTTCCTCAGAAAACAACTTTGCTATAGAACAAGTGATCTTAACCCACACTGCTGTTATGAGGATTAATCCAGAAAGGAAAGGGAGACAACAGCAGTTAGTGCCCTGCAGCTGTTTCTACAAGATGCCCAGCCCTAGAGGAAGTTGGGGTTTTTCATGCATGACAGCTTGAACCACACAGATCATGGGGTACACTGTGTCTAAGTAGAGAGTTCGAAAGGATTTTTTGCTTGTATGTTTTAAAATAGAGTCTCATGTACCCCAGGCAGATGTCAATTTCACTCTGTAGCTAAGAATGACTTTGAATTCCTAATCCTTCTGCCACCACTTTCTTAGTGCTGAGATTATAGAAAATTTCCAACATGCCCCGTCAATTTATGGAGTGCTGCATAACCCGGGGCCTCGTGCATTCTGTGTAAGCACTATACCAACTGAGCCACATCCTCATCCCTTAAAAGGCTTTGGGCTCTGGTTTGTTGGTGACTGAGGTCTGAAGCAAGCAAGAATCACATAGCCAGAAAGGGAGCCAATTCTATGACTGCATATCTCAATAAATCTAATGTACTGGGAAGCAAAGTGGCAGAAGACAAAGTTTACTTAGTCAACAAGTGACAGTCACTTGCCTTGACTGAGAGTCATGTGAGTTGCTGGCCAGGGAGATGGCTCCTCAGGTAAAGGTGCTTGCTGCTAAGCCTGATGACATGAGTTTGATCCCCAGGACTCATGTGGTAGAAGGAGAGAGCTGACTCCACCAAACTGAACTCTGAACAGCACATAAGTGCTGTGAGTTCTGCACTTGTACACTCGATGGTGTGCAAGTGGGTGTGCACACACTCACATACATGCACACAAAAAATTCAAAAATTACAAGAGAAACAAGAACCCCCCGACACACACACACAAAATCTGCCCCCTAATGCTATGCCAATCACATGTTCTTGGAGCTGCCCGTTGAATCTTGGCTTGGTACCATCTTTGTTACATATCCTTCAGGCTGATGGTAATTCCAGTTTGTTTCTGAATCCTCCTTATATTGCCTTCTAAAAACTTTCCACTCCTTCCCAGGCTCCTTAAACATGGCTGTGGCTTATTACAGCACTAGTATTGCTATTGCAATTTTCTGCTATTATTAAATAAATGTCTTTACTCTCTCAAGAACACTATTTAGACACAAGTGAATGGGTTAAACCCAGATGGCATTGAATATGGTGGACTGACTCTGACTTACTTCCAGAAAGACAATCAGCCTAGTGACAGCTTACATTGAATAAATGGATAGATACACAATTCCAGCTCCATGTAGTACTGCAGAACTCTCTGATGTATTTCACAGTTATTACTCTGGGCGTGTGATGTTTTAGGGGATGGTTTAAAATTTACTCATTCTTTTCCTCTTTCAGAGTTGATCTCTCATGTATATCCTCCAGTGCAAGGTAAGTCAACCATCTGTATTTGTACTATCTCAAATGCCTGCCTCAACTCCCTAAAAATGTGTTAGATTTGTAATGAAGAGATGGCTCAGCTGTTAAGAGTGCTGGCTGCTCTTATGGCCACATGGTGTCTAAGAACTGTTAACTGAAGTTCCAGGAGAACCAACACCTTCTGTCCTCCACAGGCACTGCACACAAGTAGCACACTTGCATACATGCAGGCTGTTGCCCGAGTTCTCGCGAGGTCTCTT
>NW_008336306.1:134308-136911 GCF_000622305.1 Nannospalax galili | reverse complement strand
TCCTGCTCTCTGCCTGACTTACCTGGAAAGTGCCACCAAGCACGGATGCCTGACCTTATTTGGAACATGACCTTTGGCATAGTTACCTGCAATAAAACTACCCCTAGTTTTTTTCTATATGATAATTAGGCATTGCCCTATAGTTGGATGATAGGATCCCCCTACCACATGTAAATAAAGCATACTATGAGCACCTATCAGCTGAAGCTTTGGCTGCTGCCTCCACACTATATTTTCCCTGATCCTCACTGAATAAATGGAGCTGTATCACTGAATCTGCCTCCATGGAAAGTCTTTTTCCATAGTGCTCACTGGCTGTCCTGACCCTGTTCGTCGCTTCTGCTCCCTTTGTCCTTGTGGACCAGTGACCAAAGACCCACGAGGGGAGGGAGAGACCCCACAGTGCCCCAAAGCCCCTCCCCCTGTGGCTAGTTGTCCTCAGTCAATTCTCCACAGCAGGTCCTGCCCCTTGGGGGAACAAGGCCCCTGGGCGACACTCCACCCCTTTCCTCTGCTCTTACAATCTTTCCACCAATCTTCCACTAAGGTCCCTGAGCCTTGGAGCGGGTGACAGATGTAGGGTGATCGCTCTCATATCATGATGAGATAATGACTTCTTGGGTCGCCTCATTATTTGTCTTTAAGCCATGGCCATTGATCTGTCTCAGTGGTGTTTCTTCTATTATGGAAGGAAGTAGACACATTTAAACAAACATGAATGTAAATACAAATGCCTAGACAATATCCCAGTAGGTGTACTATATTCATTAAACAGTATACTTGTGATGGCTTCCCCACTAGGGCCTGTAGCCTTTCTTGACACAAGGCATTGGCCTGGCCTACAGCACCAGGTGTGTGTTCCATCCCTAAGAGTGGGCCTTATCCAATTAGAAATTTGTCAGTTGTATGTATGTTGTATGTATGACAGCGCCAGTGTGGAATGTTTCTTAGCTAAAGCACTGTTAGCTTTTTAAAATTTTTGTATCAATGGTTGAATCTGAGGGGCAGCTTTAGCTACCTTTATTTTTAGGTCATCTTTTTTTTTTTTTTTTACTATTATCTGTCTTTTCCTCTGAGTCCTTGGACCTTACACAAGTTAAAATGCCCAGCTTTTTTTCCTCACTCAAGCTCTGCAACTGGATCTCCTAGGACCTACAGGCTTTTTCAGCTTCTCCTGCCTGGGGCGCATCTTTTATTATGCAAAGTGGACACACCCCCTCTCTGGGTGCTCCTTTGTGTCCAGAGCTGGTAAAAGATTTTCTAGCCTCTGGACAACCTTTAACAAATCTTCACATACCCACAACATACCCCCACATTTACAACACAGCTGTGGCCCACACTTCTGCATGGCCAGCCCCTTTTTAGTTACAGATTTTTATAATCCATTGTAAAAACCAGATCAGTGCCCCCATCAGCTCTCTAGCTTTTTTCAAGCTTCCATGGTTTGTCATTTTTAGCAACTTCATCCTGCCAACTTGCACCAATTTTGTCGCCTGAGTTCTCTCGGGGTCCCTTGCACTATCAGACAAATCATATAACATATTTTAAGGTGAATTTTTTATGGTTTATGCCCTTTGGGGGGGGGCGGGGAATGACTTACAAAGAGACAAGCACTTGGTACCCAGCTCTGTGCGGTGGCTCAGAAGACCTACGAACAGCATCATAGTGAGAGAGAATGAAGTGAGAGATATAATAGAATAGAAGACAGACAGAGACACAGACAGACAGACAGACAGAGACAGCATCATAAGGACACAGCATCATAAGGACAGAGACAGAGACACAGACAGAGACAGATATAGGACCTACGAACAGCATCATAGAGAGAATAAAGAGTGAGAGATATAATAGAATAGAATAGAACAGAAGCAGCATCATAGTGTATGAGATAATGAAAGAGAGAGAATAAAGGATGCAAGAGAAACAGAAGCTTGAACCTCACCTTGGTGCATGTGTCGTCTTTCCGGGACTCTGCTGGCAGAGTCCCGGCTCGCAACAAACCAACACCTTCTGTCCTCCACAGGCACTGCACACAAGTAGCACACTTGCATACATGCAGGCTGTTGCCCGAGTTCTCGCGAGGTCTCTTACACTATCAGGTGAACCATATAACATATTTTTTGTGTGAATTTATTATGGTTTATGCTCTTGGGGCAGGGAGGGGAGAGATTTGCAAATAAAAAAACTCCCGGTGCCCAGCACCACGGTTCAGAGCCTGCCAGTCCAGATCATGAGCCCGCCACTCCAGATCACTCCCACAGCCTGCCTATAGTCACCACTAGCTTTCACCCATGCCTCGTGGGCCTGCAGTCTCACCCCAAGTCGGTAAATGCCAGGCCATTCATTCTCATGAACCCAGCATGCCATGCTCTGGTCATGGCTCCTGTCCAAGATGGTGCCCTGTTGGGGGACCCTGCTGCTAAGGTTGTAGTCCTCCATGTCTGGATAGCTCTAAGGGGCTCAGTGTTATATGGAAGGACTCCCTTTCTCAGCACGGACATCCTGCTCTCTGCCTGACTTACCTGGAAAGTGCCACCAAGCACGGATGCCTGGCCTTATTTGGAACATGACCTTTGGCATAGTTACCTGCAATAAAACTACCC
>NW_008336306.1:112031-133653 GCF_000622305.1 Nannospalax galili | reverse complement strand
ACCCAATCAAAAAATAGGCTACTGATCTGAACAAAGATTTCTCAAAGCAGAAATAAGAATGGCTAATTAACACTTTTGTAAAGTTTCAATGTTAGTAATCAGATACAAACCAATTAAAACTACTGTGGGTTTCTACTTCACTCCACTCAGCCTGGCTTTCATCAAGAAATCAAGAAGAAACAAATGTAGGTGAGGTTGTGGAAAAAGGAGGATCTTTATTCACTGTTTGAGCGATTGCAAACTGGCGCAGCCACAATGATCACCCAAAAAGCTAAAATCAGAAAAACCCTAACACACAGTTAACCATCCCTGGTCACATAACCAAAGGACTCCATACCTTTGCTCATTTTGCTTTATTCTCATTTCATTCACAATAGCCAGGAAATAGAATCAATCTAGATTCCCATCAACTGGTGAACAGGAAATAGAAATATGACACAATGATACAATGGAATTGTATTCAGCTAAAAAGTAAAATCATTAATCTGCAGGAAAATTAACAAAACTGGAAATAAACTCTATGAGGAAACACAGGCACAGGAAAACAAGCACATCTTTGTAAGAGTGAGACCACTGAGGACAAGTCAGTCTTCGGGTTGCAACAGCATGAGGTTTATTTGATACACAGGTACCTGTGGGCACAAAGTCTCCTCGGAGGACTTGCGCGCCCCCATGCTGGGTTTTTGCACTTTTATAGAGCAGAAGCAGGGTACAGAAGCAGAAGCGTGGTTATTGGTTAATTCAAAAACACACAGAGTAATTTCAAAAGCACACAGAAATATGGGGTAAGGGTCGGGGCTAAGGGGAAGTGGGATTGCTAAATGGGAGGTGACCTCAGGGACACAGAGGTTTTTCTCCTGATTTCCTGGTATCGAGCCCCGGGGATTGCCAGATGCAGATGGCTTGACCACTACGTCCTGTTTTTCTGATAAGCTAGTTTCTCAATGCTTGACTTCTTGTCAGGCATTCCTATCAGGTGGCCTCATGGCGCCTAGGTTTTTTCAGTAAAAACCACATCCCCGCCACCATCAGCTCTCTAGCTTTTTTGAAAATTCTGCAGTTTGTCATTTCTAGTGCCATCCTGCTTGCTGTGCCAATTTTGTTGCTGAGTTCTCTTGGGATCTCTTGCACTATCAGACAAACCATATAACATATTTTTATGTGAATTAATTATGGTTTATGCCCTTGGGGGGGTGACTTACAAAGAAACAAACACCCAGTGCCTCCTTGGCTACAAAGTGAATTCCAAGCCAGACTGGGTTACAGAAAGAGAGAGAGAGCTGTCTCAAAACCAAAACAAAGCAATTTGAAATTCAATTCCCATTGTGAGTTTACTTTGCATTCTGAAATTGTTCTCTTTTCCAGAAATTTCTGTTACTAAGTGTGTTTTTCCATTCATCTATAATGGTGCAACCCATTACAACTGTATCTCCATCCACAGTGACTTTGATTGGTGTTCCCTTGATTTTAACTTCCAAGGAAGATGGCGATATTGCACTGCACTGGGTGAGTGTCCTGTGAGGGAATTTATTAGATATACAAGACCCAGGAGGCACTGGATAGAAGCTTGGGAAATGGCTTTGGGTTTCAGAAAGAACTGAGTTCACACATTGTCTTTTCTATGTATTTCACAGGATTTGAAAGTGATCTGGTAGAAAGAGCTAAATGTTCGCTGCTAAGGTTGTAGTCCTCCATGTCTGGATAGCTCTAAGGGGCTCAGTGTTATATGGAAGGACTCCCTTTCTCAGCACGGATACAGCATGGATTAATATGATGATGATATTCATTGTCCTTTACCCCCCCTTCTCTTTAGATCCTCCCATGTGCATTTTCCCTTTCCAGTTCAGAAGACAGTTGGTTACTGAATGCACCAAGGAAGGATACATTTTGAACCGCAGTTGGTGCTCATTGACGAGCAATTACAACAAAGACAGGAAATGGAAGCAATGTTCTCCTCAGAAGTAAGAATGTGGAGAAGGAGGTAGAGGGTTCTATCTAACTGCTAAGTGGGGCAAAGCTGTGGGCTGATGGATGGGCCTGAGATCTACATTGCTTGATAACAACTTAGTCAGGGGTCACCAGACATTTCTGTGAAGTATGTCCTGTTGAATGAAACAGGCTTATCAAGATATGAAGTCCTGGTTTCAAATATTCAGCACAAAAGAGTTCACAGGAAGAACAAGTGTACTGGGCTATTGGCAAATTTCACAGCTAGTGTTATTTTACACATTGTCTGATAATTGTAAGCACAGGCATATTAGTTTTGTCATTGCTGTGACAAAGCACCTGAGGAAAGTAATTCAGAGAAGAGAGGTTTAATTTGGTGCACAATTTGAGGTGATGGGTTCCATCATTGTGTGGAAGCCATAGAGGTGTGTGAAAGCTGATCACATTGAGTCTTCAGACAGGAAACAGACAGAGAGATGTATGCTGTGGTCAGCTGGATTCCTCCTTTTTTCCTTATATATTAGTCTGAGACCCTAGTCCATGAGCTACTATTGCCCACCTGCAGGGTAGGATTTCCTCCTGGGTTAAACCTTTCCTGAAACACCCTCAGAACTGTGCACAGAGGCATGTCTCCCAGGTATTTCCAATGCAGTCAATGTGACAATGAATGTTAATCATCCCATTACTTTTCAGTATTAAATTTCATTTTGATTTATAAAATAAATACAAGATAAATGTTCAATTAAACGTCGAAGCAGTACTCTTTCTCGAGAGTGAGATGCCATTCTTCTTTCCTTTTATTTTTTGTTTAAAAATTTAAAATATTTTTTTTTATTTTATGTGTATGAGTGTATAGCCTGAATGTAAGTGCACCCATGTCATGCAATGCCCACAGAGGCCAGAAGAGGGTGTCAGATTCCCCTGGAACTGGAGTTAAGGACAGTTCATAGCCGCCATGTGGGTGCTGGGAATCAAAACCAGGTCTTCTGCAAGAGCAGCCAGTGCTCTTAACTACTGATCCATCTCTCCGATCCCCCATTCTTCTTTCTTATGTTGTCTCACCCTGCTGTGTTCCCTTTCACAGAAGGAATGGCAGCTAACAGTTCAGTGTGCTTGCTCCCTGGTGTATTCAACATGGACATGAATACACACCTTTTAAGGTCTCAAAATACAACTGAATCTGCTTTCCTCTTTGTCCTATGACTTTTTCTTCATTTAAAGGTTCATTATGGAGATATTCCATGTGAATGCAGAAATCTCCCTTACTTTCATCAGACTTTTATCAAATTTCACCATATAGGTGTGCTACTTCCTTTGATTATAGCCTCATGTTTGCCAATATGTTGATATTACTGTGAGCAAGTAGGTTTCTTGCCTGATGATTTTAAGAAGTGCATGAGCTATTTTGTTTGCTCTACAGTACTTGCATAAAATCATGACGTCGAAGTGTTCGTGCATATTATATGGGTGCATATATGTTAAATTTTAAGTGATTACAAATTAACCTCTGTCAATATTATAAGGTTTCCCTATTAAAACAATGTTCCTTAGCACTGAATATGATCAACACAATATTTTTTGCTGCATAACTTATGTGGCATACAAATCATGACTGTATGTTCCACTTAAAATGGGGACTACTTTGATTATTCTTAGAACAAGCCTCCGCTGTTCTCCTGGCTAATGCTAGATTTCCCTTTAGAGCACAGAAAACACAATTTACTGGCAGGTCAGACACATGTAACATTGATCTTGGCATGGTAAGGTGGACTGAAGCATTCATTTTAAACTTTCTTTTATTTCCACAGTGTTTAATGTGTGTGCTTTGAAGAGATGGAAGTTACAGGACCCTCAGCTGCCTCTCCAAATATCACCTGGATGATTCTGATAGTAAATGCCTGTTTTCTTGTCTATGAAGTTGACTTGTTTTCCTGAAAAAAAAAAAAAGAGTCAAAGCACACTGGTGATCAATAAATGCTGATGTGATGGAGTGATAAATCATGGGCTATTTGCTGGGAAGTTTGGGGGTTAATGATACACATAGTGCTTCAGTCTGTCAGTACCTTGGAAAATGCTGCCTCTTATAATGGTCTTTCAGGAAGCACCTGCTATAGGTGTGTTCTTTGCAAAATGCTGTTTAAATTTCCTATAGTAATCAAGAGGGTATGTACACTTCTGTGCTAGAAGTCTCAAACCCACCAAAATGATTACTGCCAAGGGATAAGGTGAAACCTGTATATAAAAACCTGTCTATATTTCTGACCAGGACCTCAGTTTCTTGGGAGCAAAGGTTTCGCCCAGTTCTGAAGCCTGAGGCCCATGTGTAATAAAGAATAACTTCCTCTGCATCCTGAGTATGAGTTGATTCTTCTCAATAGGCCAGGTCAATCTGTGATTAATTCCTGGACCACTACTCACTGGATCTCCAATCCCATGAGAGTTACTGGGATGGAAGACAGAGTAGCCCTTGACAGAATGTCTTTCCAAAACAGCCCCCAGAAGGCACTGATCTAAAGAAAGCACAACTCTGTAGTGGGCCGTCTCTGTTCTGTGAGGATCATTCTGGTGTTGAATAGCTCCACATAGCAACGACGTTCTAGGTGATGGAGGGGTCCAGATCACACTCAGACATTACATATCTAAGTTCTCATTTCTCTGTCTTAGGAAAGCCCCATCTCCTTCAGTTCCCCAGGATAGCATGAGCAGTGCAAACTTGGCTTCCCAGGGTGTCATTCTTGAATCTCTCATACCTTCCTCCTCACCTCAAGGAGCCCACCTACGTGGGTTGGTGAAACAAGCCAGCTTGTTTTGATGTCATTATTGTCAGCTGCTTTTGTGCCCAAGGAAGCTCTATTGATGTCATACAAAAAAGTGAAAGCTTGTCTTAGTTATGGATCCTGTGCTGTGCTAAAATATTCCAGCAAAAACAACTTAAGGGAGAAAGGGTTTATTTTGGCTCACAGTTTGAGGATGCAGTCTATCATGGTGGAGAAGTCATGGTGGGAAGACCCTGAGGTAAATGTTTACATTATACCCACAGTCAGGAAGCAGAGAGTGATGAACACTGGTACTAAGCTAGCTTTCTCCCTTTCATGCAGTCAGGATCTCAGCACAGGGAATGGCTTTGGCCTCTTTTAGGGTGATATTCCCATCTCAGTTAATGTCATCAAGGTAATCCCTCACGGGCATCCCCAGAGGCTAGTGTAATCTTGAAAATCCTTTATACATGTGCCTGGAACCTTATCTCCAAGCATCTTTAAACCCTGTCAAGTTCACAAACAATATCAACCATCACAAAGCCATTCCCAGAGCTATCTTGCTTGCCATAGTTATGAATGACTCTAGCCATGGCTTGGATGTCTCACCACTGAGACAGCCCCCAGGAAGTATGTAGTCCCTTAGCCCTGACTGGCTCTATATGTATTGACCCCTGCCAAAAGAGAAACCTGTGTTCTTTTGAAAAGAGTGATTATGGTGTGTATACGCCAGACTAAGTTGAAGCTGGTCTGTCCCTCCTGCATTTGCAACAGTAATGGTATTTGATGAATCCTATCAGTGATGACTCCTGGTGATGGACAGTCATATCATGGTCCTGGGATGCAGACCTTGGCAGGATACTCAGATATAAATCATTGAGAAATTACATGGGTCTTGTGGCATGCATTTATACTTAAGCCTGTAGAATGTTTTCATAGTTAGGGTAAGGACCACATAGTGGATCCCACTCTTTCCTGCCACTTAGTAACTATGATAGTTAGTTTTGTCAACTTGACACAACGTAGAATCACCAGATCAGATTGGCCTGTGGGCATATCTGTGGAAAATTATCTTGGTTAGGTTAACTGATGCAGGAAGATCCACTTACTGCTGGTGACACAGGCCTGTAATCCCAGCTACTCAGGAGGCTGAAGTACTTTTGTGGAACCTTATCTCAAAAAGTCAAAAAGAAGGCTGGAAATACAGCTTAGTTTTAAAGAACTTGGCTAAAAAAGTCCAAGTACAGTCAGTACTGGAAAAATAAAATCAGTATTAATAAAAAGGTTTACTAATTTGGCTTAAAGTATAGTCATCAACATGCATGCTGTGACTTTGCATGTCCATCCAAATAATTAAATAAATGTAATCTATCTATCTATCTATCTATCTATCTATCTATCATCTATCATCTATCTATCTATCTATCTATCGTCTATCATCTATCATATGTCATAATCTATCTATCTATCTATCTATCTATCTATCTATCTATCTATCTATCTGTCTATCATCTATCATATGTCATAATCTATCTTCATCATCATCTATCTTCATCATCTATCATCTATCTATCATCTATTTACCATCTATCATCTATCTATTATCTATCTTCATCATCTATCATCTATTTATCATCTATCTATCTATCATCTATCTATCTGTCATCTATCATCTATCTATCATCTATCTATCTATCTATCTATCTATCATCTTTCTTCCTATCATCTATCTATCCATCTATATGTCTAGCTATCTATTATCTATCTGAGGTTCAGTAATTTTATAACTTGAGAAAATGTCTATAATAGTTATAGACAGACTTGTGACCACTGAAAGAACGAGGTGTTATCACATAGTCTTCTTCAAAAATTCACTAGCATTCAGGCTTTAGCAAGGAACTGTTTTCTCTCCAGGTACAAAATAAAATTCTACCTCCATGTACATTATGGCCCACATGCCTGAAGTATAGAATAAAATCATGAATGGGTTTCTGAACCAAGTATATTCTCAACTGTTGGGTGGTAGATGTTTCTTAAATACTTTGGTTTATGATATGGTTTTACTATGAATACCATTATTTTTATTGTTCTTTGCATGATTTATTGGTGGGTGTGGAGTATTGTAGTTGCCCACCCTTATCATATCTGGGCTTATCTGCCAATTTATGCTCATTAGAGTCTGATTTTTAGAATTTGATGAACCAATATTTAGTGAGTATATGTTAATAATCACTATGTTTTCTTGATTTTTCCCTGCTTAGTGTGTAGTGTAGAGAACTTTTCACAGGTTCATGAAGACTGGCACAGTGTTTCCAGGCTCTTGAACTCCTTTTCAAGGAGTTGAAATAAAGGTTCACACAGATTTGCAAAGTAGAACAACAATTTTATTCACAGTAAAGCCATAGAACAGATCAGATATGCTGTCAAGAGTGACAGAGGGCCACAGGAGGGAAAGATACCCAAGGGTATAATGTACAAAAGTTCTATAAAAAACCATATTGAAAAAGAAAAATGCTCAAAACCCTCAGATTATTGCCTGGGCCTTCCTTTTATGTGTTCTGAAGGAAGGAATTTGGTTATTAAGGTTGTAATCTGGATGGTTCTATATTTTGATCGACAGGTTTAGATTAGGTACGCTTTTGCTCACTGCTCATGTCTCTTGCCATGACACACCTGACTTTAATTATATGCACACACAATTATACATAGGCATATGGCAATAAATAAGGGAATCTCCATAAAATTGCACTTAGAGAACACAGTTTGCCTTGTCTGGATTTCCAGAGAAGATGGCAGATTAGAAGCTGTCTCTTAGACCTCAGTGAAAGGCAAGATTTAGGATAAACCAATAAACGCTATTCCTTTAAGAAAAAAGACTGAAGAGAAAAGAAGTAAGCCTAGGCGATAGCTTCTCCCCAAGAAGGATCTATGACTGGCCACCAGATGTCACACAGCAACACCATGGTGTTTGTGTTGGTCAGGGGTCAGTGGTAGCTGCTAGTGAGGAGCTCTTCTCTCCATGCCATGTTTGCAGTACCACACAAACAGTGACTTCAAGAGAGACTGACCAGGCTGTGGAGATGTGATCACAAGCTGGATGCATTGTGCACGGAGAGAAGGCTAGGGCAGAGTAGTTTGTAGAGATGGAGAAAGACTGGACTGGACTGTGGAGATGCAGCCAGAGACTGGATGAATCCTGCACAGAGAAACAGAGAACTGGCCATGGAAACAGAGGCAGAAGCTCATGAAACATTCTCTATGCTGACATTCTCCATGGGTCCCCTGGAGTTGATACTGCCCTAAGCCCTGTCTCAGAGAGCTACACAGAGTACTGATGAACTTGCTATAGCAGGGTTGGAAAGACAGGTAATGTTTAGAAGATTTAGAGACCCATTTGAGAGACATGCTAGTGTACCTGAAAGAGTACAGATGAAAAAATCAGTTCATAGAATAAACAAGGGTATCTCACAAGAGTAAAAACTGGATTCTTCGCATCGTAAGATTGTTAAAAATCCCAGTGCTGGGGTAGGTTACCTCCCTAATAACTGCTGGTCAGGGAGGCCCTAGAGTCCCCTAAAATAATAAAGGCTATTGCATTGCTGTTGGTTACACTCCAAAACTGGATGTTAAGACCCTATTGCTGAAGATGTTGTATGCTTTGGTTTCAGGAATTAGAGAAATAAGGCCAAGACTCAGTCAAAAGTGTCCTCTCCCTGTGGGCTGGGTAGGACTTAGAGAAATAAGGCTAAGACTGAGTAAAAAAAATGTTCTCTCTCTGTGGACTGGATATTATAGTGCTGGAGGTACTGCTAGGGGTGTTTGATGGTTTTAATGAGAATGACCTCTGTAAGCTCCATATATTTGGACATTTTGTCCCCTAGCCACCTCTGTCACCATGCCTCCCCACCATAATGGACTCTTGCCCCTTTTGGATCCATAAGCTAAATAAATTCTTCCTTTTAAAGTTCCCTTGGTCATAGTGTTTCTATCATAGCAACAGAAAAGAAACTAATACAGGCTGCTGGGGAAAATTATGGCCTGAAGCCCTCTCAACTGTGGATTACCCATGCTTCATGATGGAAGCACCAGACTAGGTGTGTCAAGTTGCTCAATAGTGCACAGTGGTTACTGATAGAACCAACTTTCCACAGAGGGAAGTTCACATCTGGTACTTGGAACTTAGGCAGAACTGGTCGTCAGGGAAATCATAAGTTCCAATGCAAAAAGAATTGTTATTGCTTTGTTAAATAAATACGATGCACCAGCCAAGGTGCTTCCCAACATTTGTGTTTGTGCTAAATAATGACTGTTGTCAGTGTTTCTTTGGATTTTTTTCCATTTACAGGTTTTTTTCCTTTTCTTTACTTTTATTTCGTAGCAGAAAAAATATCACCCAACCAGGTCAGGAGTCATGCTCTGGAGACCGATAAATAAGAGCTCATGAGGGTTTGGTACTTTACGAGTGTTCAAAGAAGACAGACTTCTATTTTATCCCTTCTGAAGTTCAGGGACCATTATGGAAGAAGGGTGGAAAAAATGTAAGAGTGGAGGAGGGGCTGGATAATTGCATAGCAGTTTCCTCAGAGTCGGTACAGTCCATCCTTCAGGGAGCCTCCTTAAGGCTCAGGATGTTCTAAAAGGAAGTGAAACATTGCATCTTGCAGGGAAGCTTGCTAAGCCCAGGAAGTAAATAAGTGAAAAATCTTCAAGAAGTCTGACACTCAGCAGGTTAATGAATCTCCTCCATTCCTAAGTATCTATAAACAGCAAGGACTGTTGGGAGATAGATATCTCAGACAAGTGGAACTGCCTGGAAGACACTAGCTGAGCAACCTGGATTAACATACAAGCTTCCTTGAAGAGTGTCCTAGCTTCCCAGGAGAGGCTTAAACCGATGGAACTGCCTAGAAGAGACACCCCATCTTGTTGAGTTCCCTGTATGTTGTACAGTGTGCTCCAGGATTCCAGCTTTTGTGAGCTATCACGTATGCTGGGGTGGGCTTTTAGTGACCTAGTTCAGCCGTTGAGTCATCTCTGCTCCTGTGAGTACCCCCTCACCCATACTCCTGCAAATAACCCCAATAAAACTCACTGGTTCACCAAGTTGAGGTTTAGTGGTTTCCTTACATTGATCTCCTGTCTGGAGAGAGTAGGCATTTGTTTGTTCATGTCTCCCTAGGAATAGTGTCACACTACAGGGACTTACTGCTTATGAGGTACAGAGTCTCCCTCTGTGGTGATGAAAATGTTTTGGAACTAGATGGAGGTGGTTATGTTCAACATTGTGATTGTATTAAATGTCATTGACTTGTTCACCTCAAGGTTCTTCACAGTTTAGGAGCTTCTACCCCAAAGTTTTATGATATGTATTTTATTTCAGTCAAGAAATTAAAAAAGTATGATGAGAAGCTTGAAGTATTTTTAAGATTTAGTTAACTGGCCAAAGACTACAGAAATTTGATGGGAGCATTTCCAGAGAGTTTTAACTGAGGAAGAAAAAACTGCCCCAAATGTTACAGCACCATCTCATACCCTGAGTGGAAAACAAAAAGGGGAAAAAAGAAGAAGCCAGCTGAGCACCAGTGCTCTCTCTGATTCCTGACAGCAAACACAATATGACTAATTACCCCCAACTCTTCCCTACAAATATTCTACTGGGACTGTATCCCCTCAAACTGTGACACCATCACGTCAGGAGTTATTGATGATGAATGGGCTTTGATTCTGTATTTTTCCATAGTAAATGAGCCATCCACATAGACAAGAGAACAAACATTTATTAACAGAATTGTTCACAATGGCAGGGGCTGATTATATTTTGAGAGGCAGCTGGTTGTCTTATAACTTCCATTTCTGCAAAATCACACATATTTATCTAAAAAGTAGGAGGGAAAAAAAGGTTAGAATGAAAGTCTCAGTCTACTTCATCCTTCAAAAGTCAATGTCACATGTATCTCTCCTTTCCTTAGTAAATTATATTTTCTCCTCCTAAATGGGAGGTCAAATTAGTATGAGCTCATGGAACAAGAACAGAGGAGTCTTGGACATCAGTGACTCTAAAAGGGTGCAAGTTTTCCTCATCCTTAAATTGAATACACTATATGATTTTTATGGCCTTATGAGTTATGTATCAAACTGGTTGAAGAATTATCTCATTGATTATTCTCAGTGATAAAGAAGATTGTTTTAATAGGGAAATCCCATAAAATTGATGGAGGATAATTTGCAATCAACATGGTTAAACCAACGATATAATGTGCTTTTAAGCACTTTGACTTCATGATTTTATATAAGTCCTGTAATGCAAACAAAACATCTCATGCAATTCTTTGAAAGTCAGCAGGCAAGGAACCCACTTGCTTACAGTAATATCAACATATTTGAAAACATGAGGCTGAGGGATGTAGAGATGACTCAGCAGTTAAGAGTACTGTCTGCTCTTGCAGAAAACTTGGGTTCAATTCCCAATACCCATGTTGTGTCTAACAACCATCCGTAACTCCAGTTCAAGGGTATCTGACACCCTTTTTTAACCTTTGGGGGAATTGCATGACATGGGTGCACTTACATACATGCATTCATAATACTCATGATAGATACATAAAATAAAATAAAAAATAGGATATTTTTTAAAATAAGGAAACCATAAGACAAAGAGAACACTAATGCGTCTTTCAACTCTCATCAATGAAGCTCCCTCATGCAACAGAGAGCCAGGAACTCAGAAGGTCATAAATGGCCAAAACAGAGAATAAGAGTCTTCATAGTGTGGGTCATTGAGCAGGCCTCCTATATTAAAGTCCACCCATCTAGGGCTCAGGAACCATTGCAGAGGAGGGGGCAGAAAGATTGTAAGAGCCAGGAAGAGGTACATGATCTTATGGAAATAGTCCTACAGTCTCCTGGGACCCTTCTCGTACAAACGTACAGCAATGGTATCAGCATGCACAAGACCCATGCAAACTTAAGCAGACAAAAACCCAGCACAGAACTATCAAAATGAACAGCAAGCCCCATTTAGTTAAAGAATTATTGGCAGCTGATTACTGCTGGGTGAGGCAGAGCTGATCTTAAAGGGGGGAGACTTTAGATAGGAAGAATTATTGGCAGCTGATTACTGCTGGGTGAGGCAGAGCTGATCTTCTTAAAGGGGGAGACTTTAGATATGCTGACTAGATCCCAATGGATGAACTTGTGCTGAGGGACATCGGGGGACACTAACTATACATGATAGGTCTTAACACAAATGACAGAATGTATGGACTCCAGTAGGGGGCTATGGGAGATGCCAAAGGGGAAGGGGGTATAAAGGAAATTTTCTGTATGAAATACACAAAAATTTAATTTAAAAAACCCATGAGGTTATACTCTCAGGAATGACACACCTATACGGTAAAAGTGTGATGAAAATGGGGGAGATGTCTGCATTCATGGGGAAAACCTCCATAATATACCTTTAAATGAAGAAAAACTCATGGGACAAAGGGGAAAGTAGATTCTATTATATTATAAAAGACTTTAAAACATTTGTATTTGCATAGATATATAAAATATACCAGGGAGAACGCACACTGAACTGTTAGCTGTCATTCCTTCCATGGAAGGGAACACGGGGGGTGGGGGGGGAGAAGAAGAAAGAAGAATGACATTTCAATTTCCCTTGTCATGTGTCACTTCAGTGTTTAAGTGAGCATTTATTTGACTTCATTTTATAAATAAAAACAAAATTTAATAACTAAGAGTAATACCTGCATAATGGGATGGTTAATATGCCAACATGATCAGCTCACTCACACCAACATGACTTCCGCACAATGAGGTAACACAGCTCCTCAAACTGTGAGTTAGAAAAAAATCTTTCCTTCTTTGGCTGCTTTCCTTGGATACTTTGTCACAGAAATGACAAAAGTAACTAACTTGCATGTGATTACAATGTTTAGACAGCATGGAGAAACACTAGTATGTGAAATTTGCTGATAACCCAGGTAGACTTTTTATGCCCATGGGTGCTCTGATGCTACAGCCTCAGAGCTGTATTTGGACCAAGGCTGCATAGCTCAATAAGTCAGTTATATTTAGCAGGAGGTAAGTCTTAGGAAATTACTGCTGTTTCCTGACTAAGACTTTGTCAGAAAAATCTAGAGCTCAGGCTTCTTCATGCATTGACCCAAAGCATCGCTCCACTTAGCGATGGATCCTGTTCCCATCTTCGTCCACCATCTTACTTCTGAGGAGAACATTGTTTCCATTTCCTGTCTTTGTTGTAATTTCTAGTCAGAGAACACCAACTGTGGTTCAAAACATAGCCTTCCTTAGTGCATTCAGTAACCGACCTTCTTCTGAATTGGAAGGGGAAAATGTACATGGGAGGATCTGCAGAGAAAGGCAGGTAAAGCACAAACTATGAACATCATCTTCAGATTAATCTGTGATGAGAGAACATTTAACTTTTTCTACAAGATCATTTTCAAATCCTGTGAATTATGTAGAAAAGACAATGTGAACTCAGTTCTTTCTGAAATCCAAAGCCATTTCCCAAGCTTCTATCTACTACCTCCTGGGTCCTGTATATCTAATATAGTCCCTCACAGGATACTCACCCAGTGCAGTGCAGTATCACCATCTTCCTTGGAAGTTAAAGTCAAGAGAACACCAATCAAATCCACCATGGATGGAGATACAGTTGTAATAGATTGCACCATTATATATGAATGGAAAGATAAACACAGCAAAAGAAATTTGTGGAAAAGAACAATTTCAGAATGCAAAGCAAGTTCACAATGGGAATTGGCTTTCAAATTGCTTTGTTTTGTTTTTGAGACAGGTCTCTCTCTGTAACCCATTTTGTAGCCAAGGCTACGTGTCTCAGTCTCCTGAATGCTGGATTACAAGCATAAGCTACCATGCTTGCTAGGACTTGACTTTTCGATGTCCATTTTAGAGGCATAACATTGCTTCTCTCCCATCATCCCCACATGCACCTACAGCTGGCCTCACTAGCTGCCTTTCCTGCCTTAGGCAGAAAATAGCAGCCAATCCCTTAGGAAGCCTCATTCCCACCCAGAGCTGGGCACAGGCTGGGCACAGGCTGGCTTCCTTCATGGACATCCTTTGGCAAGGATGGACCTTTCTTTCCAGAGCTTACACTCTGGAGTCTTCTCGTCATCTGTTTTCCTCTCTTCTAGAAAGATAAATCACCTCTTTTGCCAAAGTGAGATTCTAAACATCTCCCCAAGCTCTCTACTGCCCTCCACATGCATTTTCTCCACCTAGCATTTCTCTTCTCCTTACTGAATGCTTCCTATGCATTCCTCCATGCCTAGGGAACAGTGTTCCTCTATTTTTATTTTTAAAGAGATCTTAAGCAATTCATATAATGCACTCTTTGTCCATTTAAAAATTCAGTGGATTTTAGTGCCTCATATTCTGAAGCTATCCCATTTTTAGTTTTAGAATGTTTTTTGACTATTTTGTACATGTATGTAATGTATTGTGTTCATATATACCCCATAACCCCTTCTTCACAGCACCACTGCTGACCCTCTTCTTGCCAGCTAAGGCCCCCTCCTTTCCTTTCTCTCTTTCTCTCTCTCTCTCTCTCTCTCTCTCTCTCTCTCTCTCTCTCTCTCTCTCTCTCTCTCTCTCTCTGTGTATGGGTAGGTCTTCTGCAGATAATCAACGTTGCTGTGTGTTCATGGTTGCAATGGCTATGATGTATCCAGAATACAGTGTTTCACAGCACTTCTTTCATTCCCTGGCTATTACAATCTTTCTGCCTTCTGCAGCATTCTTTGTGCCTTGGAGGGGGTGATACAGATGCTCCATTTAGGGCTGAGCACTCACAATCATTTATCCTGACCACTCTGACCTGCAAGAGCAATGCCACTCTTAACCACTAACCCAATCTGCTGCCAATCTAATGGCATTCCCTTGTTCTTAATATAAGCATTGAGGTGACTTTTGTTCTCACCATAAAAAATGACGCTTGTCACACAATAGTTTTATTAATTACCTTGCTTTAATCACTCCAAAGTGTAACTCTATACTCCCAAATCACATTTGATTCTCTACATTTATAATTAGTATTTGCCAATGAAGGAGAAACTAACCACCAAGCAAAGAAAAGAAGCATAATGTTTTACCCAGGGCTCAAAGGAAGAGAGAGTATTTGATTAGCGACAAGAAAGATCCTTAATTTGCTAATGGAACTAAACCATTAATATCTGACTTGGCTTCTATGACCTGGGTGATCCTCTCATACCAGGAGAATAACACAAGTAAAGGTGAAATGTCAGAAAAGTGCAGGAACTTTCATGAATCTAACAGTCTTTTATAGGTGGAGGCTGACATTTGAGACGTTAATATAATAGAGGTGGTTGCCTTACCTTGCACTGGAGGACATAAATGATCAATCAACTCTGAAAGAGTAAAAGAATGAATAAAATTTAAACCACCTCCTAAATTCACTGGGTACCCAGAGTAATGACTGAAACACACTTCAAAGTTCTGCAGTGTCACATCAAGGTGGAACTGTATATTCTAGTGAATACCATTGATTCAGATATGAGTCCTCACTCTTCCAAATCTCCTTCCTTGAGTACATTAGAGACATCCCACCAAATTCAGTACAAATCAGATTCTACCCACTTACCAAAATCCACCACCTGTCAACCCAGATCTTATTCCCTAAGGAATAGTGACATGAGCTGGGCGTGGTGGTGCACACCTTTAATTCCAGCACTCAGGAGGTAGAGGCAGGTGAATCTCTGTGAGACTGAGGCCAACCTGGTCTACATAGTGAGTTCCAGGTCAGCTGTGGATACAGGGAGACCCTGTCTCATAAAGACCAAGAAAATGACATTTACTTGGGAATAGTAGAACCCTGAAATGGGAACACTGGGACCATTTTAAACTATGGACATGTTTAAGGAGCATGGGACAAGGGGAAAAATTGATGATAAAATGAAAAGTATAATTAGATAAATTGGAACTATAACTGACCCCAAGTACTCAGAGCAAGGATGGTGTCAATCCAAAATTCAACAGAGGCCTTCTGGGAAAATGTGATTGACAGAGCACTTTTGTAAGGTATGTATATATACTTTGAGTACAGTTATAGCTATGAAAAATTGACTTTTGCTGGAAAATGGGTGGAGCTGGAATTACTATTTTAAGTGAAGTAATTCAAATACATATAAAGGAAAAACTGCATGTTTTCTCTCATGTGTGGATCATACACATGCAGACACAGACACACACATACGAGATTTAAAATTAGCAATTAGAAAAGGGGGCCATGAAAAATGAAAAAGGATGTCTTAAGGGTTGGAAGAGGGTAGTAGAATGTCTTAATTACTTTTCTGTAGCTATGACAAAGTACCCTAGCACAAAAAATTCAAGGAAGGGTTTTATTTTGGATTACACTTGTAGGATACAGTCCATCATGGAAGGAAAGCTATGGTGGCAGGAACTTGAGACAGTAAGTCACAACACATCCACAGTTGACAAACAGGGCAATGAACTCATGTGCTCAACTACTTTTCCCATTTTGTGCAGTCTACAATCCAAGCCAGATGTGTCTTCCTACTTCAACTAAGCTACAAGATAACTTCTCACGAGCATGCCCAGAGACCAGCACATTGTAGATAATTCCTCACAGAGGCTTGTCTCCTAGAGGCATAACAGTATTAGCTGTCACATATGTGACATGAAAGCAGAAAAGAGACTACTGAGGGGAGGGATGAGATCAGTAGGAGAGGGCCCAGGAGACCAGTGCTGGAAAAGGATCAATAAAAACAAAGAATGTGTGGAATCTCCCCAGTAAATATATGGGAAAAAGGGCAAATTATATGAAGCTGTGTGGAGCGTGCACAAACATTTGCTGTATTATAGGACTTTGTTTCATAATATTTATTCCTTTAAAAACATACATTACGATGTTTAAATGCTTTACAATTTACACCTTATAATATGAAAGTACAGATAACAATTCTACAGTGAAACCCATTACTTTTCTATGCTAAATTTTAAAAAATAATAATCTGGTGGGGAGAGGGCTTCAGGGACAGGCAGTGGGGAGGGGATATAAATTTGATTAAGATCTATTATATGCAATGCACAACAATTCAATTAAAAAATTTGGGGAAAAACTACTAAAAAGAAGCTGAGCAACAATGTTTCCCACTGCATGTGAACAGTCTCACAGAATGATAACTTCAAGGAATTTACTCAGACCACGATGCCATCACAAGCACAGTTCAGGGGCTGGAGAGATGGCTCAGTGGTTAAGAACACTGGTTGTCTTGCAGAAGACCTGGGTTCGAATACCAGCACCCACATGGCAGCTAACAACTGTCTGTAACTCCAGTCCCAGGGGATCTGACAGCCTCTTCTGACCTCTGCAGGCATTGCACAACATGGGTGTACTGGCCTACATGCAGGCAATACATGCATACACATTAAAAAAAAAAAAGAGGTTCATTGTTGGGACTCAGGTTTGCTTTGCTTAGTGGGGGACCTATTGGCTTGGGGCAGAGGGTCTGATCAGTGACAGAGTCACAAACTCTAGGACCTGTGTCTTCCCAACAGGACAATTTATTTTAAAATTCAGATGGTTTTTATACATCCCAAGGAACTAGCAGTCATGATTGAGGGTACAAAGAAACAGGACATTTAGTCTGTTAGTTGGTGCCAGAAGGATTCTTAAACTTTTACTCAAGGTTATCAATGCCCATCCAGTAATTTATTGGCCACAATGTTTTCTTTCTTAGAGCTAAAAGCATGGTGAACTTTTAGCTCAGGAGTAAACCTTTAACTTGGCCTAATCTCTTAGCCAGGGATAGCTGAGTTACTTGTTTAGGACGAGGAGGTGAGCTAAGGGTTTGTTGACCAAGATGCTTTCCCACAGAGAAGGGAGCCTGCACTTTTATGACGGGGCCGATTCCTCCTGCCAGTCTGGCAGTGTTCTGCAAGACAGGGATTATCAGAACCACTGTGCCACTCCCCCCTCCCTTTAGCAGAGAATGCAGCCTGGACCTGTAAGTTTTAGGCTCACCTCACCCTAGGGCCTGGCATTCAGTGCCCCTCCCTTTAGCAGAGAATGCAGCCTGGACTTAAAAGTTTTAGGCTCACCTCACCCTAGGGCCTGGCATCCTGGTTTCCTACATCTCCTCCCTTTTTGTTTTTTTAAAAAAGGAAGTGGTCATAGAGGCCACAGTATTATTAATCAAAATTATAATACAGCGCATAACTATTGGAGCTCCCATAAGAAGAAGTATGCCAATCAATATTGGGCCCAAGAATGGAGTAAGCCATTGGCCAAGGCATAGAAAATTCAGACATCTTATCAATTTCGTTTTGTAAATCATTAATCTGTTTGTCTATAGTCCCTGAAAAATCAGACAAATTAAAACAACACATTCCTGGAAATTGTTCACATCCCATGTGATTTTTAAACAGTAGATAGTCTCTAATAGCTCTATTTTGTAGCACAGCAGTTCTTAGTTCTCTCATTTACTGATTAATATCTCCTAGTATTTTTGAAGTTATATTTGCTGTTTTACTAGTTATACAAGTGAGTTTAGATATCTCATTTTGCAATCCAGTTACCAAACCAGGTACGGGGAGTAAAAAGACAGAACTAACAGCTACAGCTCTTGGGTCAAGTAGCTTGAGAGAATCATCACAGTTTTCTGGTAAAGATCTACACATTCATTTTACAGGAGGGATTATTAGCAAAGGCTTTATACATCCTATAGCACATAATACTTGATGTCAATAAGACAGTGCTACATAGGTTTCATTATTGCAAAAGAAATAGGTCCATCCTACAGGCAATTGTTTCCCTTGCTTGAGGGTTTGATTAGAGATGGTATTGCAATGCAAGGGAATAACCTTACGATCAAAACATAAACAATGATTGACAATAATGTGAGACACAGGTAAGTCTTTGACTATCTTATCAACAACACGTTGTGTTTGACTTTCTATATTGTCCCTAGTTATCTGTTTATAAAGATCCATATGTACCCCATTCCTATTAGATTTTTCTTTAACAATCCTGGTATAGAAGGGTCTCCTCGTATACAGAAACTCTGTTTATCATAACCCTTTTGTGCAAGACGAACCCATAAATTCCCATTCAAGTCATTAGATACGGACAGGCTGGTTCATTGCAAAGATGTGGTTGATCTGACTAATTCAATATCTTTAAAAGGTCTCTTTTGGTGTTTTACACAGCTATAACTTCCAGTATTTTCTAAGGTCAGTGCCTCTTTTAAAATACTGAAATCATGCTGGTTTTTTAGGCTCTGGTCAGTAGCATTTTTCCAACCTAAAAATCCTCCATCCATTTGGCTGTATGTCCTCTGTCCATCCTTTTCCCATATGATGGGTCCAGGTGGCCATGCACGGTTTTGACTAATGTTGATCCTAAAATAGGTATACCATTAACATTAGTATTGATGACACACATTTCAGCTTTTACGCTATTCACAGTCAGTGTGAACACAGACAAGAAGAACTTCAGGTTTAGAGATATCTTGGCCCTGGCGCTGTCCCAACTCCTGGGCATCGTTCATCAGGTTCTTAATCATTCCCCAGGTCACAGGAGGCTGCGTCTTCTTCTGGCGGGGTCTCCTTATCCGCTTCCCCAGGGTCGGTGCAGCCATCTTTGCTGTGGGGGCTTAGGTTGAGTGATCTGACATATCTGAGTGGCACCCATCAGGGGAAGGATTATTTTCTACAAACTAGCATGACAAGGGGATCTGATCAGCTGAAGGGGAGATAATTGCTCTGTCCACAGTGAAGCAGAGGTCTGAGAGTGTCAACTGTTTCAGGCAACAGTTGTTGGGACCCAGGTTTGCTTTGCTTAGCAGGGTACCTACTGGCTTGGGGCAGAGGGTCTGATCAGTGACAGAGTCAAACTCTTGGACCTGTGTCTTCCCAACAGGATGATTCATTTTAGAATTCATATGGTTTTTATACATCCCAAGGAGATAGCGGTCACGTGGGATATGGCAGTCACATACAAAGATTTAAGGTACAAAGATGCAGGACATTTAGTCTGTTCATTGGTGCTAGGATTCTTAAACTTTTACTCAAGGTTATTAATGCCTATCCAGTAATTTATTGGCCACAATGTTTTCTTTCTTAGAGCTAAAAGCATGGTGAACTTTTAGCTTTTAGTTCAGGAGTAAACCTCTAACCTGGCCTAACCTCTTAGCCAGGGATAGCTGAGTTATTTGTTCAGGACAAGGAGATGAGCTAAGGGTTGTTGACCAAGATGCTTTCCCACCGAGCAGGGAGCCTGCACTTTTGTGACCAGGCCGCTTCCTCCTGCCAGTCTAGCAGTGTTCTGAAAGACAGGGATTATCAGAGCCACTGTTTTCAGTGCCCCTCCCTTTAGCAGAGAATGCAGCCTGGACCCGTAAATTTTAGGCTCACCTCACCCTAGGGCCTGGCATCCTAGTTTCCTACAGTTCATAAGTTTGTGGAAGCATAGGAAAAACTCAAAACCCTAACAACAAACCAGAGGCTATCTCCAACAAAATGCATGAATACCACTCCATGAATGAGCATGTTTCCATCTTGAGCTAGTCTGCTTCCTTGTACAGAAAGACTTACTTAGGCATGATGTCATAGAATTTCCCCCCCCGCCCCTTCCTGATTACATCCTAACCTGAGTGATTCTTGCTTCTTTTGGGTACGTGGTACTCAGAAGAGCCCCAAATCTTTCTTTTTTAAAAAAATTAAATCTTTGACATTGTTAAAGATTGTATTTGATTATGTCCCTTCCCTCAACTGTTCTAGATCCAGCCCTAGTTCCTTATTCACCCAACTTTGTGTTCTCATATAAAAATATCCATCCCTTCCTGTATGTGCTACCCATATACTCTTAGGTATGGAGGTCTAGCTTAGTGGAGTGTGTACTTAGCCCAAATGCTTTCTAAAGGCCTTTGTTGGTAGAGTGGCTCAATTGCCAGAGTGCCTTCTCATCATGCATAAAACCCTGGGTTCAGTCCACAGCACCATATAAACTGACTGTATGGTAACTGTCCTGGTTTGTTTCTTCATTGCTGTGACAAAATACTCTGACCAATACCAACTTGGGGAGGAAAGGGTTTATTTGTCTTACATCTCCCAGGTCGCAGCTCATCAGGGAGCCCAAGGTAGGAACTCAGGGCAGGAACCTGGAGGCAGGAGCTGGAGCACAGGCCATGGAGGAGTGCTGCTTACTGGCTTGCTCTCCTGGCCCCTGCTCAGCCTGCTTTCTTATGCAACATAGGCCCACCTGTGCAGGGGTGGCACCACCCACAGTGGGCTGGGCCTTCCCACATCACTCATCAAGAAGATGCCCCTCAGACATGGCCATAGGCCAGACCAATGGAGGAAATTCCCCAACTGAGGCTCCCTCAACCCAGGTGTGTCAAGTTGACACTAAAGCCATCCAGCACAGTAACACTGGCCTGTAACTTTATCACTCAAGGGGTAGAAGCAAGAAGTTCAGGAGTTCAAGGCTACCCTTGGCTACATAGTGAGTTTGAGATCTACCAGGGGCTCCATGAGACTCTGCTTCAAAAGACACAATCTCTCAAATTAAAAAAAAAAATCCTTTCTTACACATTCTTCCTTAGACACACTGTGCTGTGTTCAAGCTCTCATGCATGAAAAATCCAACTTGCTCCAGGGCTGTGCGTCCTGTAGAAACAGCTTCAGGGTATTGGACTCTCAGCCTCCTCTGCCTTTCCTGACTAAGCCTCACAACAGTACTGTGAGATAAGATCATTTGTTTTGAAAAGTTAATTCTTTTCTGGGGAGACCATTTGTATGATTCAAATTTCAAATGAATTATAAAATGGAACACATAAAATTCCTCCTCTAAATCTGACCCAGCCACTCTAACATCTGTCATACTGTAC
>NW_008336306.1:94406-111574 GCF_000622305.1 Nannospalax galili | reverse complement strand
TATAACAGTCCTAAGTCTCAGAGCCCTTAAAAATTAAGAGAGACCATAGTAGAATGTTTAACAGCATCATACTGTATTTGTCCTGTAGGGGAGAGTTTTTCTTTGCCAACATGAGAAGAAAACTGAAAATCTTTTAACTTTATTATCTTCAATCCCTGTGTCTTTTCTTGGTTCCAGAGATGAAGAATAGAGAGAGATACTTGCACTTAATCCACACACTGCCAAGCAGGTGCATTGTGGATCATATCCCACTCCGTCTGAGTCCAAGGACTGTTATATTTCTTTTAGGCAATGGTTAGTTGAGAACTGATCCTTTGGAGAGGGGGAGAGAGGACGAGGGAGAGAAAGCAATGTTGAAAGAGAAAGGGAGAAAGGCCATAAAGAAGGAAGGGAGGAACAAAAGTGAGAGGGAGACATAGAGATTTGAAAAAAGTGAATGCCAATGCAGAGGTGGTTTGTCCAATCTAGTTCATTTGGCAAAGCTCAGGAGAATCCAAGATAAAGAACAGATGGTCTTAGAAACAGGATATCATGACTAAGTCGAGAAGGGTGGAATTAGTCATCAGCCAGCAAGTGTCTATGCAGGGACATTTTTTCACAATATATTTTTATTGAGCTTTTGTAATTTCATACAACAGTTCTTAATCAAATTTAGGCCCCTTCCCCCACCCCATCCTCACTGAACCTCATGTATTCCACCAGACATGCTAAGTTCTATCCAGCCAAGCATTTGTACCCAAATGTCCTTCAGTGTAAATTCGTTCACTGGAGTCTAATCAGCCAATTTAGAGATCATATGTAAGTCATACTCTCCCTCAGCCAGGAGCAATCAGTCTCCAATAGTTCTCAGTCTATTGCTGGCCTGCCATTCATTTCTTTCCTTCCTTTTGGACCCTTGTTTAATTGAGTTAGCATGGTCCTGTGCTCAATGCCACCATTGTCACAAGTTCACATGTGCAAGCTTCCAGTGGCCTGAAAGCCTCTGCTTCCCTGTGTTCATGAACCAGCCCTGGCTCTTACAATCTTTCTGCCCCTCTTTTGCAATGGTCCCTGAGCCATGGGTGGATGAGATTCCATATAGAAGTCCTATCCTACACTCTGAAGTCTCTTAATATTTAAACCTTGGCCAGTTGGGGCCTTCTGTGTGCATCACACTCTGTTGTATAAGGAAGCTTTACTGATGAGAGCTGAGAGATGCATTAGTTTTCTCTCTACCCCCTGTTCCACTATGTTCCATGAGCCTTAGGTGTGGAGCTTCCAAAGTAGATATGTCACCTACTACTGAGCATCTCTCAGATGTATGTTCTCCGTGTTTGACCAGTTGTGAAATTCTGTAGTACCCTCCATCTGTTGCAAAAAGAAGCTTCTTTGATGAGCAGTGTATAGTATGCTTGTCTATAAATATAAGGATCAATATCTAGCATATAGTAAGAAATTTCATTTGTCTAGAGATATGAAAGAGAGAGGGTTTTCTCTTGCATCTTTTTCCTCTCCTGCCATGTGTATTTGGCTGAGTTTACAGTGCCACACATTTTTAGATATTATTTCAGTTATGCCCCATATAAAATCATGTGAAATAATACTGTCAGAGGCATGGAGCCTGGAGATGAGCTCTTAACATGGAAACTTTATAGAGCTTGGCTGGACTGATGGTCCTAATATCCTTCCAGTGTTTCCATGTGTGATGAAGATCCTTATCACCCACCAGAGCTTGTGTGTATTCCCTCACAGAAATATCACAGCAATGTCATCATGTATGATTGTGTTCTTGGCTCCACTAGGAAACTGATGGTCAAACAGTCAAAAATAAGTTGTTAGATTAAGTGGCTCATAAGGTGGGAAACTGACCATTCCATTCAGGCATCCTGAGCTGACAAGTCTCATGGCTCCCCATCCCTGATTTAGAGAGATCTTATAGCTTAAGTGCCTTCAAAGGATGCCTGATTTGTCCATAACTACAGGAAAAACCCATAGATCCATTTAAAATCATTGACTTACTGCCAGTTATAGAACAAGCAGTTCTCATGTGTAGAAAACAAGGGAATATTTATTGGAAGACAAAATTAATTTTCTTTCTGACCCAGCTGACTGAGTGACCCTGAAAAGTGACTTTTGGTTTTGGAACCTAATTTCAGAGTGAAATAGCTACTTTTCTGAGTTAATTCCTGTTATTTTTCATTGTACAATAGTTTTCAACCCAGAATTATTACAACCCAATATACTTAAATCTCTGAGAATGAAAAGTCCATTTTCATAACTCTTATTAGGAAGGTAATATCTGTGGCAGGTGACTGATCTCTTCTTTTTGAATTTTGTCTTTTTTATTTGAAAAATATTTTAGTGAAATTTTGTGCATTTCCTACAATACATCTTGATTATATTTAGACACCTTGTCCTGTTTGCACCACCGCCATGGCCTGCCTGTTGGTTCTCATACATTCTATCATATATGTTGAGGCCTATCAAGTCAAGCTTGTGTCTCCAAATGTCTCTCAAATAAGTCCATCCCTTGGAGACTGGTCAATGTCTCTGGCATCACTCCCTTAAAGAAAACCAACTGTCCCTCACCCAGCAATGATCAGTTGCCAATAGTTTCTCAGCTGGACTTCTTACTTATGTACCCACTTCCATGTTGGGTTTTTGTCTGGTTTGAGTTGGCATGGGTCTTGAGCACTCTGTCACCATTGCTATAAGATCATGTGGCCAAGTTCCCAGCCACCCAGAAAACTCTGTTTCCTTGTGATCATCTATCATTCCTGACTCAGTCTTTTTTACTCCTTTTTCACAATGGTGCCTGAGCCCTGAGTGGCTTAGGTTTAATATAGAAGTCCTGTCTAGGGACACACAATCCTCAGTCTCTTATTCTGTACACGTTGGCCAGTTGAGGCTTCCTGTGTTAATCACCATCAGTGGCATGGGAAAGTTTCACTGGTGAGAGATGAGAAATGTACTAATATTCTCTCTGCCCCCTGTTATGCTATGTTCCCTGAGCCTTAGCTGCATTGTAGATGTGTCACTTACAGCTGGGAATCTCAAAGGCACCTATTCTCTGTGTATGACCAGTTGTGGAACTTCATACTAGTCTCTCTCTGTTGCAAAAAGAAGCTTCTTTATGAGGTACACTTGTCTATAAATATAAGAATATATATTTAACATACAACAAGAAATTATATTTGCCTGGGGATGTGACAGATGTAGGTTTTTCTCTTGGATCTGTGTCCTCTCCAGGCATGTGCATTTGGTTATACTTACAGTGCCGCACATGAGTTCCCTCCCATTGAGGGCCTCAAGTCCAATTAGATAACTGTGATTGCTCCCAGGAAAAAGTGCCAGTACTGCATGAATAGAGATAATTTGTTGTGCTGGTCTTTTTTGTGGTTATTAGGCTTTACACCTGGGTTGGACCACTGATTGATTTTTCTCCCTTAGTAGCTTACATAGTATCCTCTGATACTATGAGAGCTAGTCTTCAGGGAGGAGGCTTCCAGGTCAGTTCAGCTCCATTGCTCCAAGTCCTGTGTTTGAGGTATATCCTGTCTTCAGCAATAGGGTCTTACCTTGAAGTTTTGGTAGGTAATCAAGGTCTGTGACAATAGTTCATATTATTTTGGGAGTCTCTTCCACTAACCTGACTAACAACTGGAAAGGAGGTTTCTCCTGTCTGGCACAGTGTTTCTTGTTACAAATCCTTCAGCTAAACACATGCATACATACATACACATGTGCACACATGTGTTTAAAAAATTTAATAGACTTTTGAACTAATTCATTTCCCTCTTGTTTTTCATACCACCAAAGCATTATTTATCTCTCTTGAGCTCTTGTTTTACACTGAAAGAACGAACAGATCCTTAAATTGATTTATCTCCTTGTTTCCTGCTTTGTTGGAAAATGCTCTTCTAATTCCCTTAATTGTAGTCATAATGTCTCCCAAAGACAGTGGATAGATATGTTTCTGAATATTCATGCAGTTATGTAAAGCGTGATAAATGTGTCCATAGTGAGTGCGGGATGATCTAGAGATCCATCTGTGCTACACATCAAAGGTCACTGTGATCAGAGGCCAGAACACCTCACCCTCAGGAAGGACAGTGAATGACATCAGAGAGAACCCATTATTCCTTTCTCACTCAACTGCGTCCTAAGACTCTTGTCACTTGTGCTAATGATAAAGCTTTCCCCATTTTTCAGAGTCAAGGTAGTTATCTTTCCAATAATACTAGGTACACTGAAGAAAGTTTCAAAGAAAAATTTTACCCAAGGAAAAAAAATCTTACAAAAAATGTCAAAGCTGGAGTTAAATTCCAGATATTCTATATGAATATCAGAACTAAAGTTTGATGAAAATTATCAGTGATTGAGATATACCCAAGACCACATAGGGGACCAGTTTTTATGTGGAACACAGAAATGAGGAGATGTGGGGGCTGGAGAGATGGCCTAGTGGTTAAGAGTACTGACTGCTCTTGCAGAGGCCCCGGGTTTGATTCCCAGCACCCACATGGTGGCTCCTTAACTCCAGTTTCAGGGGAATCCAAAGCCCTCTTCTGACCTTTGCAGCATTGCACGACATGGATGCACTCAAATACATGCAGGCAATACACTTGTACACATAAAATAAAAATAATAAATAAAATATTTTAAAAATGAGGAGAGGTGGCACTGGGTTTACACTTTTACTACTTGCAAACCTGGCTCTACTACCTGATAGGAATATGTCTACATTAACATCAGGCAATCTAGTGTTGAAACCATGGGTTTGCAGTCATTAGTGGGGATCATAGCTAAGGGTCTGTGTCTTGGCAGAGATGGTTTAATACCTGTATTCCATAGCCACACACCATGATAATAGTTTCTTAACCTTCATGAACATTTGTTGAACATAAGAAAACTGTTAGTGAGATGTACAAATATTGTCCAAATCTCTTGTATTAGTCCCCTAGGGCTGTCAGTACAAAGTATCTCAGACAAGAGCTGAATACTGTGCTACGCCTCACCCAAACCAATGGGCTCATTGTTGTTCTTCAAACATCCCAACCACAATCCTTTTCATGGAAATTTAGATTTCATCTCTCATGGCCAAATGCATTATTTCTCGAAGGTATCAGACAAGACATATTCATTCTTTCCTTTCTTCACAACCCAAGAAATTCATGTGCTGCGATTTCTTCAATGTTATCGCCCAGTGTTGATATTCTGTTTTCTACTTCATTCATTCTATTGGTGAGGCTTTCTCCTGTTGTTTTGAATTTGCTTATTGAGTTTTTCACTTCCTTCTTCCTTTCAGTCTGAGTTTTCTTCAGTATTTCTATCTCTTTTGTCAATTCAGCAAGAAATATATCCCTATCTTCTTTTAGTTCTTTGATTGGTTTGTGTGTTCTTTAACTTCACTGAATTCCTTGGTCATGTTTATAATTGTTCTTTCAAATCCTGTGTCCTGGCTTATCTCTAGGGGGTTCTCCTTTTAGAACTCTTCTATAAGACTGGTAGAATTTGGTGGGTACATACTGTTCTGGTTTTCCATATTATTATTTTCCATTGTAATTTTGACATGTGTATTTCTTTTGGTGTTTGTGATTCGAGTATGATACCCAAGCCTTCCTTTGTTGAGTTGAAGTCTGCTTCTGTTTGTATTATTGCTGTGCCTTGGTTGTTTTCTCATAGAGTGTATAAAGCTAGTTGGTCTAGGTTTCTCAGGTTCTATATTGGAGAGAACTGATGGCTTCAGATCAGCTACAAAGGAGCTCCCACAGAGGTCTAAGTCAGGCTCCACTTAGGTACGGCCAGACTTCCTTCTAACACCTGGACCCCAACTACTACTAGGCACTCACAATTTGGGAAGTTCACTAAGGGAAGGCCAGATCGAGGCACTCTCAGGCAGTCTTCTGAGGTCTGGGCCCCTACTGAACTGCAGAGAGGTCTAGCCCTGGCAAAGTGGGAGGGGCATGAATGGTCCCAGTGCGGAGGTTTGGGCATGGCAGGATTTGGTGAAGTTCATCAGCAGGCAGAGGCCAGATCCAGGCACTCTCAGGCTCAGCCCCTAATGTAGGGCAGAGAGGTCTAGCCCTGGTGAAGTAGAAGGAGCCTCACATGAACCAGATTAGAAGGTTGGCCACTTCTTGATTTGGGAAAGCTCACCTCCGTCTTGCCACCATGCAGAATACAGGCACTCTCATGTGGTCTGCTAAGATCTCAGCCCCTACTGTAGGGAAGAAAGTTCTATACCTGGCAAAGTGTGTGTATGTGTGTGGGTATCCTCACATGGTCCCCATGCAGGGGACTGTCCACAGCTTGATTTGGGGAATCTCACCACCATGTGGAGGTCAGATCCAGGTGTTTTCAGGTGTGGTCTGCTAAGGTCTCCTTGACCTTCAGACTTATATCCTATCCCTACTCCTGGTCTGCTCTCTGCTTCCTGATTTTTCATCTAAATGTGACCATCCACCTCTTGTTCCTACTGTTATGCCTTTACCACCATGATGACCATATCCCCTAAAATGATAAGTGAAAATAAAACACTTCCTTAGGTTGCTTCTTTAGTAAAACTTGAAATATCTGTACAATCTGAGGAGAGATCAAAGTATTTAAGTTGCTTCTTATGAGGCATTTGGTCATCACAACCAGAATATAGTATCACCTGCTCTAAAGGGTCTTTATCACTCTTTATAAAATAGGAACTCTTAGGGCTGGAGAGATGACTTAGCAGTTAAGAGCACTGGCTGTTCTTGCAGAAGACCTGAGTTCTATTCTTAGTACACACATAGTCGCTAATAACTGTTGGTAGCTCCAGTTCCAGGGGATCCAATGCCCTCTTCTGACCTCTGCAGGCACTGCATGACATGAATGCACTTACATACATCCAGGCAATACACTCATACACATAAAATAAAAATAAGGAGTAAAATAGGAACTCTCATTATTTATTCATCCATCCATGAATTGAGTTAATATTTCCCACATTATTCTGCCTGGTATCTATCCTATTATTGGATAATAAAACACCCTTTCCTTGTAGGTTTGTGGGTGAGAATTTTCCAACACAACAACAATAAAGCAACGAGGTCAACACATGGCACATGCTGAGTGATCATAAAGGGCGGCTGTCGGTGTAGTGACCATGACTTTTATTCATCTCAAGACATTCTGAATGCTCATGACTGCCATGGAACAGATGGTAATGACTTGTAAAATCTTCCATTGCCAATCTTCACAACTGTTGTCTTGTGCTTGTCTTTCTAGTTAATATTCTAGTTCTGAGGAATGCGACACAGTTTAGGTATTTTGAGTACCAATTCCTGAAACTTGCCCTTAACCATCCTAATGCATTACTAAAGGAGGGAAAACTCTGTGCATGGATGGCTGATGTATTTGTTACCAGTGTCTTTGTGTACATTGTATGTTTATGACACGCTCAGTTTTTCACTGAATAAGCAAAAATAAAGCGAACACAATTTGGATGAACTCTATTGAGCTTGATGTAAAACACTTGATCCTTAAGTCAGAAATATCTGATTTTATTCTCATATTTGCTTATGAAATAAACTGCCTTAATAAGTAAACTTCAACAGTAAAAATTGTGTTACTTTTGTCATTCTGTCTGGATTCAACTCATAGTTTACTACATATTATGTGGTATAAAGATGTGGAAAATGAAGGTAATAATAAAAGCATGTTATTAAAATTGTATTTAAAGGCCAAAGACAATCCCTGGTACATAGTAAGTGCTATAGAGGTATATTATTTAACTCTACATACTGCTATAGTCAGTACTACTCTTAAAAAATTATCTTTGTAAGAGACTGTCTCTGCCCCTCCCAGCAGCCATCAGTTGCCAAAAGTTCCTTAGGCTGTGATCCCCATCTCTATGCTGGGATTTTGTCTGGGTTGACCTTGTATGAGACTGCTGCATGATGTCACCATTGCTGTGATTTCATGTATGTAACTGACCAACTGTCTGGAAAACTTTGTTTTCCTTGTGGTCATCCACTTGGTAGGTTAGCCAGACTCCAATTGATGCATTTACATTGATGGACATTGGGGGAAACAAATCAGACTGTATAGATTGTATTACATATTTAGAAGAGTACATTAAATTGGGTAAGGAGCAGTAAGGGGAGGTGTAGATAAGGGAGGGGATCTAAATATCATCAAATTATACTGTATAAAAATCAGGAAAATTCAATAAAAATAGAAAATAATATGTTTTTTTCTTTTTGAGACAAGGTCTCCACAACTGTCCTGAAACTTGCTATGTAGACCAGGCTGGCCTCAATCACACAGAGACCTACCAGTCTCTGCCTCCCCAATGCTGAGATTAAAAATATGCACCACCACTCCTTGCTCCCTTATTTATTATTTTAAAACAATTATACTGTTATATATCAGAACCCATTAACTACAAGATAGGAAATAGTATTAATTAATTTATTGATGGAGAGACCAAATCATGGAAAATTTAACAGCTTGTCCAAGAACTTTCAGCAGATAAAATGTGGGTTATGAAAGGACATACTTCAGATATAGGACTTGGAGCAATGGAGCAGGAACCAACCTAGAAGCCATCTATCTGAAGTTTAGCTCTAGGATAACTGGCACAGTAAACTACCTCTATTGCAGTAGTGGCACTGTTGTTTGGGGGATAATCAAAAGCTATCTCATTGGACTTAAAGCCCTCTCAATGGGAGTGAATTCATGTGTGGCACTGTGAACTCAACCAAATACACATGGCAGAAGAAGACATAGATCCTAGAGAAAATCCTATTTTTGTCATAACTGTAGACAAATGAAATTTCTTACCTTATGCTAAATATGAATCTGTATATTTAAAGATAAATCAAGTATACACCACTCATCAAAGAAGTTTCTGTTTGCAAGAGATGGAGGCTACTGCAGAGTTCCACAACTGGTCAGACACAGAGAACATACATCAGAGATGCCCAGTCCTAGGTGACACATCTATCTATCCTACGCAATACAGGTTCAGGAAAGAACTTTCCAAATTAGACTTGAATTGCTCAGGAATTAAGGTCAATAATTAAGGATTGGAACCTCATTAAACTAAGATGCTTCAGCATAGCACAAAATAAAACCAACTTAATGAAGAGGAAGCCCACAGAATTGGAGAATATTTTTACCAGCTATACATCTGAAGAGGGATTAACATCCAGAATACAGAAAGAACTCAAAAAACAAAGAATCAAGAAAAAAATGTCCCAATTAAAAAATGAGCTCTGGGGGTTGGAGAGATGGCTCAACAGTTAAGAGCAGTAGCTGTTCTTGCAGATGACCAGGGTTTGGTTCCCAGCACCTACGTGGCATTTAACAACAATCTGTAACTCCAGTTCCAGGGTACCTGATGCCCTCTTCTGACCTCCATGGTCATTGCACTTAGATGCATGCAGGCGATACAACCATATACATAAAAATATTAAATAAAATATTAAGCTAGGCGTGGTGGCACACTCCTTTAATCCCAGCACTCGGGACACAGAGGCAGGCAGATCTCTGTGAGTTCAAGGCCAGCCTGGTCTACATAGTGAGTTCCAGGACAGCTGGGGCTACAGGGAGACCCTGCCTCAAAAAGACCAAAAATTAAAAAAAAATAAAAAAGAACTCTGCAACTGAACAGAGTGCTATCAATAAAAGAAATAGAAATAGCCAAGAAACACGGCTAAAAATACTAAATATTGTTAGCAATTAGGTAAATGCAAAATAAAACTATTTAAATTTCATCTAACGAAGCCAGAATGGCTAAGATCATGAGAACAAATGACACAAATGTTGGTATGGGTGGGAGAAAAGGGGAACCATCAGCACTGTTTGTGGGATTGTAAAGTGGTTGTAACCACTGTGGAAATCAATATGAAAACTCTTAAAGAACTAAAAAGAAATCCACCATATGATCTGATTATACCACTCATTGACATACACCCAAAAGTTTCATCCTACTTCAGAGATACTTACACAGCCATTTTTGTTGTTTCTCTTTTCACAACAGCTAAGAAATGAAAACAACCTAAATGTTCAACAACTGATGAATGGATAATAAAAATGCCATGCATTTACACAATGGAGTTGCAATCAATGGTAAATAAAAATAAAATGGAATCATGGAATTCGCATGTAAATGGATGGAAGAAGAAACTGTTATAATGAGTGAAGCAATGCAGACTTAAAAAACAAGTGGTGTATGTTCTCACCCATTTGTTGGGGAGGGATGGTTATACAAGGTACTTTGGGGATAAAGGGGAAGAAGGAGCTCAAGAGAGGTGGAGCCATAGGAGACAGGTATTATCAAGGGAAAAATGGGGAAAATGGTCACACTTTAAATGGGAAATCTTTTAGCTCTAAATCTTTTTATGTGAGTGTATGTCTGGATGTAAACTCAGGAGTCATGAAAATGGAAAGGAACCTGACTAAAAGGGGCTAAAAGGGGAAGAATGAGTTTGAGAGAGAGGAGGTAGTAAGAGACAGATGTTATAAAACAGAAATGGGGAAAATGAGAAATATTTTTTAAATTTTTCCTTAAGTAGTCGTTTCTTTTTTAATTATTTATTTAATAACCACATGGTTAGAAGAAGCATTTCATTACAGCATTAACATCTTCAAAAACAATTTCCAGAGCAACGATGCATCTCTTTTAAAAGTGGCTGTAAATTTTTTGGTTCACAGTTGAATTAATACAGTTATACAATATTGAACTAAGTATAAACCCTGTGAGGCATAAAGCTGAATGATGTTTTAACCTTCAAAAAAGATCTCCATTTCATTTCAGCATACACTGTTTCATACAGAAAACCTCATTTTTAATGATACTAACACTTAGATGTTTGCACATGCATCTCTAATCCCTATGTATCTGATTATTAGTAGTCGCAGTCAGTTACACTTGGGTCCTTGGCACCTGAGTATGGATATAAAGTCATCAGGTAGCTTTCGATGTTAATGTTTTTCACCTCTATTAACATGAAGCAAATTTTTATGCTTCTTCCTCAAATATAACTCATTTTTTATTTGTTGTTTTTTGTTGTGTTTTTCATACAAAACATCCCAAACAATCTTGTTCATCTATACACACACTTCCCAAATGGCACCTTCCCATCGCCTCCCCCCCAACACTGGAGCCCATATACTATGACACCCCTGTTATTGTCCATTGTGTTGTTGGTGCCCCCAACTGTTCCTAGAGCTCGTCCATCCACTGAATCTAGTCAGCTTATCTAGAGTTCTTTGTTTTAGGAAGAACAGCTCTTTCTCCTCTAGCAGCAATCAGTTGCCAATATTCCTTTAGATAAGATTGGGGTCTGCTGTTCATTTCCCCAGTTCTATGCTGTGTTACTGTCTGGGAGACTCTTGGGCCACCCTGGCCAACAACTCAAAGGAAGGTATCTCCTGTCTGGCATGATTTCTTGTCATGTAGCCTTTAGCTATACACATGGACTCTTAAAAATTATACTGACCCCTTTAATCTTTGGTTATACTTTCCTTTTGGGTGTTTAAGACCATAGAGTTGTCCTAGATAAACCAATTTATTTTTACTCTTAAGGCTATTTGAGGATCTTTTCCTCAGGGATCACATGGGCTTGTGAGGATCCCCTGGCTCCTTTCTTTTACCAGTTCCATCTATGTGAAGATAAGTCAAAGGTCCTGCTCAACCATGGCTGGCTTCACTTGGAAACATGGAGGAAATGATTCCTATGTGTTGACCATCCTCTTTGTAGACTGGACACTGGTTCAAGTCCATTTTATGGGGTCTCCATGGCCTCCTTGATCAAGAGGACAGGTGAGTCACCACAGTTACAGGACATTTTAAGAGATGCTCATAATCCCCTGGAACTTAGTTGACCTAGGAGGGCAAGGAACAAAACCTGTACTTTATGTCCCTCTGATCAAATTAGTATAGGCCTCAAAGTATGACTCTTAAACCTCCAAGAAGGCTAGTTCCACCAGTCTGGTACTTTTAATTACCATGTGCCATGTAGATAAAGCTTGGGAAAAACCACTGGGACCCTACCCTCAATGTGGACAGACAGGTCATTGGAGGTTCGATTGTCCTTCTTTGCCACGTCAAGGTAGGCCAGTCTCCTCCCCAACCCCATCCACTTTGCAGGAGTCCATCACCAATCTTCTGGGCCTGGCAGCCAAAGACTGATGGGGCCCCAGTTCCTCAGCACCCATATCATCCATAACCATCAGTATGGAGGAGCCCAGGATAGTGACTAGAGTAGCTGGTAAGTCTATCTCCTGGTCTGTCCTTTCCTCCTACTCTGGTAAGTTTTTTCCTTCACAGAACTCCATGGTGGGGGTATATGGAAAACCTCATTTCCCTAAAACAAAAGGAACACTTTTGAACCTGTAGAGCCCCTGGGACCAATCACAGCAGCTTCCATGCCATCAGGAAGTCATAGGCTTTAACTGTCCCTGACCTAGGATCCCCATTTTTCTTATGTGTAACTGAAGATAAGGGACTGGCTCTGGGGGTCCTTGGACAAATGAAGGGACCCACCTTTGCTCCCGTGGCCTATTCCTCAGAACAACTAGGGGGCAATCAACAGCTATGTAATTGGACTAAAAGCCCACTCAATGGTTGGAAACTCATGTGTTTTACTATAAACATAGCCAAATACACATGATTGGAGAGGTCATAGATCTTAGAGAAAACCCCAAGACTGTCACATCCCTAGACTAATGTAATTTCATAATATGTTCAAAATGTGTATTCTTCTATTTGCAGACAAATATCCCAATAATCACTCATTTAAAAAAAAAAAAACAAAAAAACACCCCAAAAAACAAAAAAAAACTTGTTTTGCTCCAGACGGAGAGTATTACAGAGCACCAGGAGTGGTCACACACAGAAACTGTATGTGAAATGCCCAAACCCAAGTGGCACATCTACAGTGCGACCTCTTCACTAAGGCTCATGGAACATAGAACAAGGGGTAAACAGAACACTAATGAAAATCCAACTCTCATTAATGAAGCTCCCTCATGCAACAGAGGGCCAGGAACACAAATGGCTGAAGGATAGACGTAAGTCTGGAGAATGGTAGTCCTTGGAGAGGACTACTATATTAAATTTTACCCACCCAGGGCTCAGGAACCAATATGGAAGAGGGGGTGGAAAGATTGTTAAAAGCATGGGAAGAGGTGCATGGAAATTGAGTCCTACAAGCTCCTGGGTCCCTGTTCATATGAACCCACAACAAAGGTGTTGTCATGCACAAGACCATGCAAACTCAAGCAAACAAAAACAGCATAGACCTGGGGAAATGCACAGTAGAGCCACCCAAATCTTGGCTGAAGAAATATTGGCAACTAATTACTCCTGGGTGAGGGAGAGTTGATCTTCCTAAAGGAAGGGACTCTATATAGGCTGACTGGGCCTCAGTATATGAACTTGAACTGAGGAACATCTTGGGATACTAACATGACACAACAGGCCTTAACACAAATGACAGAATGTGTGAATTCCAGTGAGGGGCAGCTGTGGGATGGTGCCAGTGGGGAAGGGAGTATAAAGATGTTTAAGATTGATTGAGATGTACTGTATGAATTACACAAAAATTCAATAAGAAATAAAAATAAATTATTTTTAATGCCCCAAACTGTCAAGGTGGGCACAGGGTTTCAGGCCTAAATCAGGACTTGAGTTGCTTAAATCAGGACTAGAGAGAGGATATAGCACTAGAAACAATACTTAGTTTGAAATTACAAGCGTAGGAGCTAGCTTGCTGCTAGTTAATGCATTTTACCCACAGTAGTGAAGCTACGCTGTGGATTCTCCACAGTGTGCCAGTCTAACAAGATCTTCAGAAAGACAAAAATGACCTGAACTATCAAGATGTAAGGGAGAAATGCATGGGGCAAAACCACAAGATGAAGATATAAAACCAGTCAATGGATGCTGAAGAAAGAGAAACAGTTTTCTCCAGGATATCACACCCTGTACTGGATAGCTTTAGGTATCAACTTGACAGCCCTGGGCAGAGGGAGCCTCAGTTGGGGAATTCCCTCCATTGGACTGGCCTGTGGCCAGGTCTGTGGGGCATTTTCTTGATTGTTGAGTGATGTGGGAAGGCCCAGCCCACTGTGAGTGTTGCTACCCCTGGATGGGTGGTTCTGTATTGTATAAGAAAGCAGGTGGAGCACAGGCTGGAGGAGCAAGCCAGTAAGCCAGTGTTTCTCCATGGCCTGTGCTTCAAATCCTGCCTTGAGCTTCTTGCCATGAGTTCCTACCTTGGTGACCTTAGTGATGGACTGTGACCTGGGAGATGTAAGCCAAATAAACCCTTTCTTGAACCCAAGTTGGGATTGGTCAAAGTGTTTTGTCATAGCAGTTAAAGGCAAACTAGGACACTCTCTGAGATATTACCTAATCTCAAGCAGACAGCTCTGGATACAGGTACACAAGAGCACCATGAAATGAACTCGGTGAATTATACACACACACACACACACACACACACACACACACACACACACACAGCCTATATATATTTACAATGCATGTATGTACATATGTATATGTGACAATAATAAAAATAGTGTCAAGAAATAGAGAGGAGGGAGGGGGGAATATGGGATGAGATGTTGGGTGACTGGGAGGGAGGGAAATAATGCAAAGGAAATATTCATGTATGAAATTCTCGAAAATAAGACAAATTTTTAAAAAGAATGAATGTGATAATTCTTGGAGGAGATAGATACTGACAGGCAGAAAAATTGTCTAAGAAAATTGCCAGGAGCCAGAAAAATGTCTGACAAACTCAGGAAACTGAAAAATTGCATGTCACAATTTCACACAAGTTATAGAACTGAAAATTGGGTGTTTGAGTCCACTGCCAATGACTTTGAATTGACAATCAAAGGTTTAGAGGTTTTCAGAGATTGGAGATCAGGTAAAGTAGGAAGGTCATGTTTAATAGTAATGAAGCTTCAGGTTTTGAAGATGTGTAACTTCTGGAGATTAGCTGAGTGAATACAATTACAGTTAGTGTGAATATATGTAGCATCACAAGAGTGCATTGTGGGAAAAATTATGGTAGTAAATGTAAGTGCATATATATATATGTGTGTATATATATAATCATAACTTTCTTGAAAGTCATGTTGAAAGAAATAACTACTTTTCCTTATACTTCAGAAACTCACTGGATGATAGGGACTATCTACTTGATCCAGTCCAAGGGGGATACCAAGTGGATCCAATCTGTGCCCATCTGGAATCATTCACCATTGATAGAAGTTGACAGATCCTGTTCCTTAATAAAGAATAAGAAGGATCCACGTCTCTTCACCTCCCAACTTCCATTCCAAATCTTTCCCAAGTCACTCTTCAGTTCCAAGGCCAAGGTCAATGCCAGTTGTCAGTATGTGTTTCATCAAATGAACTTTGAACTTGACTGCCTAAATATGACCCTGAGATCTTCCTGAAATACACTGTCATTCTGCAGATCTGGGTGGGACATGAGATTAATATGCATTAGCTCATGCTGATGTGGCCACTCCTCAGACCATATGAGAGTATTAGAACTTGAACCAATCCATAAATTATGGTCAGATTTAAGAAAGAAAATAAATGTTGCTGCTAGAGACTTATGAAACATTGACTGCTCAATCAGAAATGAAACCTATATTATGGAATATGTTATCATTGTTTTGTTTCATAAAGGCCATGAGCACATCTTTATTCAATAAATATATCTTGCCCCATTATTCAAGAAATACAGATAAGTTGATAACATGGGAAGCAGCATGTTCATGCATCAATGACTAAATGATGGATTGTTTTAGAATCATGGCTGGTTTTGTAGCCACCATGTCTTGCTATGTCTAGCTGTCTACCAATAGCAGCCACTCAACTCTCCCATGTGGCTCAGGAAGGATCATCAGCATGGACCATGCACCTTCAGGTCTAACCTACCACAGACATTTTTTCAAGACATGTTTCCAGAAAAATGGTTTGGGGCTCATGAGTTTTTAAACTAGTTTATGTATCAAATATAATGAGAAACTGAGAATAAAACCATCTCTTCTCTAAGAAACATCCTCATTGGAGGATATAATATTGTTCCATCCCATCTACTTAAGTACATGGCTTGTGCATGTGATCATTTCTTGCAAAGAAAAATTGAGGCTAAGGAGGGATGAGACTTACAATATCACGAAGTGAGAAGTGGCAAGATATAAATTGTGGTGTCCATAACCCCAGGATCATTTTTTAACTCTGTGAGTGTGCACTGATCTGAAAAATAAGCTTGAAGAATGCACATATACACCCAAAAGTATATATCCAATCCTCAGTAAGTGCTCCATGTCACTAACTAGCCAAATCACTCAGTGAAAGAAATGCTGTAAAATTACACTTGAGCTTTCCTTCCTTATCCTTGAATTTCATCCATAGAGTCTCAGGGTGTGGAACTTAGACGCCTATCTTCATTCACTTAATGAAATATCTGCAAGATTCATGAACACATGCAGTGTGCATGATCAAGCATTGTTATGTATTAGATTTATAATTATGAACTAATTCTAATATTCATTCATAATACTTACATCTCCTAGGTCACAGTTTATCACTGAGGGAGCCTGAGGTAGGAACTCAGGGCAGGAACCTAGAGGCAGGAAGCATAGGCCATGGAGGAATGTTGCTTATTGGCTTGCTCCTCTGGCCTGTGCTCAATCTGCTTTTTTACACAATACAAGGCAACCTGCTCAGGGTAGCACTGTGCACAGTGGTCTGGATCCTTCCACCTCACTCAAAAATCGAGAAAATGCCCTGCACACATGTCCACAGGCCAGTCAAATGGAAGAAATTCCCCAATTGAGGCTCTTCTATCCAAGTGTGTCAAGTTGACAGCTAAAGGTATCTTGCACAATTGGCTCCTTGTCAACTTGGTATATGAACACATCACTATTATACCACAAACTTTCCATTTTTTATCCCCAAGATCTGATATTAATATTAATATCACATTATAAAACAGTACAACTTTACAAGTCCCACAGTCTTAAAACACTTGATCATGGTGGATGATCTTTTTGATGTGTGTGTGTATGCAGTTTGCAAGTATCTTGTTGAGAATTTTTGCATCTATGTTCATTAAGGATATGAGTCTATAGCTTTCTGACAAAATATTCTTTAAACTAAAACTAGTCAGCAGAGA
>NW_008336306.1:87636-87908 GCF_000622305.1 Nannospalax galili | reverse complement strand
TTTCAAAGAACCAGCTCTTGGAATTGTTGATTCTTTGTATTGTTTTCTTTACTTCAATTTCATTAATTTCTGCCCTGATTTTGCTATTTCTTCTTGTCTGCTGGGTTTGGGTTTCGTTTGCTGTTGCTTTTCAAATGTGTTGAGTTGCAATGTTAAGTCATTTATGTGTGTTCTTTCCGATTTTTTGATGTAGGCACTTAGCGCTATTAACTTCCCTCTAAGGACCACTTTCAGTGTGTCCCAGAGGTTTTGTCATATTGTATTGTCCTTTA
>NW_008336306.1:37421-85976 GCF_000622305.1 Nannospalax galili | reverse complement strand
TTCAGAAGTTTGTCTCTATCTTCTCTCAGTTCTTTGATTTCTTTGTGTGTTCTTTAAATTCACTGAATTCTTTTATCATGTTTTAATTGTTCTTTTTAGTTACATGTCCTATATTATCTCTAGGGGGTTCTCACTGTACTCCTCTAGAGGACTATTGGTATTTGGTGGGGATATGTTATTTTGGTTTTATTCATGTTATTTTTTCTCTGTGATTTTGACTTGTGAATTTCTTCTGTAGTTTCTGATTCTTATGTGAGACTCAGGCCTTCAAGTTTAGGTCTGCTTCTTTTTGTGAACTTTATGTGTCTTTGTGGTTTACTTTTTGGGCATGAAAAGCTGGTTCGTCTAAGCCTCAGGCTCTCTCTTTTTATTTTATATATTGGGGTGGCCGGATTGCTTTTGTTTTCAGGAGTTCCCACAGAGGCCCAATTCGGATGAGGGTCAGATGTTTTCAGGCTTTCTCCTAAGGTCGGGATCCCTCCAGGAATGATTTTGGACTCAGGAATTTGGGGGGTTGGACTGGCCTAGGAGCCTGGCCCAGGAAAGATGCTGGTCTAGGGCAGCTGGTGGCCATGCCACCCAGAGATGCAAAGGCAGATGGGGTGGGAAGAGGCCCCAAGGACTCCTGGGGACTGCACTGAGGAGCTGGGTTGGTCTGGATGCAAAGGAACAGGAAAAAGAAAGGTCAGCTCTCCCCCATCCCAGAAAGACTGGCAGGTGGCGCAGGCTCAGCGAAGCAGAGGGAGGTGAGGTCTGCCGGGCCCAGAAGCAGTGCTCCTGGGGCCCAGAGAAAGCACTATGTTGGTCTGGATGAAAAGGATCAGGAAGCAGTATTGGTTCCCCAGGTGTCTGGGGCCCCAAGACAAGGAATGGGGCAGGGTCCAAACTCGGAGGAGAGAACCCAGGGGAGATGGGAGGGTGAATGAGGCTGAGGGAGTCAAGGCATGGAGGGCGTGATGGACTTATCCCAGAGAGAGGCCTGCAGGTAGGAGAGAGGCCTGCGGCGGGTCTTCTATTTATTATTTTTATTTTACATGTATGAGTGTATTGCCTGCATGTATGTGAGTGCACTGGTGTTGTGCAATGCCATGGAGGTCAGAAGAGAGCTGTGGATTCCCCTGGAGCTGGAGTTAAGGACAGTTCGTGGGTCCTGGAAATTGAACCCGGGTCCTCTGCAAGAGCAGCCAGTGCTCTTAACTGCTGAGCTGTCTGTCCAGTCCCAGGAGTACAGATTTTTCAAGTATTCCCTTACATGTTCTGAATTGTTTTGGTGTCTGTCATGATGTTTCCCCCTTTGTCTCTGATTTTGTGGGTTTTATTTGCTCTTTCTTTCTTTGGGTTAATGGGGCTAAGGGTCTGTCTATCTTGTTTAACCTTTCAAAGAACCAGCTCTTAGATTCGTTGATTTTTTTTTTTTGGGTATTGTTTTGTTTCCATTTCATTAATTTCAGCTTTGATTTTGTTATTTCTTCTTGTCTACTAGGTTTGGGGTTGGTTTGTTCTTGCCTTTCCAGAGTCTTGAGTTGTACTATCAAGTCATTTACATGTGTTTTTTCTGTTTGTTTGTTTTTTTTTAATGTAGGCACTAAGCACTATAAACTTCCCTCTTAGTATTGTTTTTAAAGTGTCCCAGAGGTTTTGTTGCATTGTGGTCTCGTTTTTATTCTGTTACAGGAATATGATTGTAATATCTTCTTGTTCAATTGTTCCTTTGATAAGAATAAAGTAACTAACCCTCTTTATCTCCTCTGATAATTTTTAATTAAGTCTATATTTCAGGTACTAAAATTGCAACACCTCTTTGCTTCTTAGGGATATTTTCTTCAAATATTTTCTTCCATCCTTTCACCCTAAGATAGTGTCTATCCCTGAAGGTGAGATGAGTTTCTTGAAGACAACCAAAAAAGATGAGTTTTCTTTCCTGTTACATTGCACTAGCTTGTGTCTTGACAGGGGAGTTGAGGCTATTGATATTTATTATTATTATTATTATTGAAAGGTTTATATTAGATACTGTCATTTTAACATTTTTGTGTTTGTGGCCCTATTCTGTATCTATACTGTTGTACCTTTGTTTCCTTTCTGAAACCTCTTGGGTATACTCATTCCTTTATTCAGTCGTTTGTATTGCTTCTGCTGTTCTTTGTACTGCTGGTTTGAATGACAAGAATTCTTTCAGTCTGTTCGTGTTATGAAAAATTTTCTGCTCCCCTTCAACCTTGATAGTTTTGCTGGATAAAGTATTTGGGGTTGGCATCTATGGTTGTTGATAACTAGGAATATTTTGATCCAGACACTTCTGGCTTTCATAGTTTGCATTGAAAAGTCACTATAATTCTGATGGGTTTTCCTTTATATGTAACTTGTTTTTCTCTAGAGGCTTTTGGTACTCTTTCCTTACAATGTTTTTGCTATGATATACTATGGGGACTTTCTGTTCTGATCATGTCTAATTGGTGTTCTATGTGCTTCTTGAATCTTTATATGTATATCTTTCCTTAATTTAGTGAAGTTTTCTATAATCTTATTGAAGATCTGTTTAATGTCATTGGCCTGAGAGTCATCTTTCTGTATGCCCTTAATTCATAGATTTGGTCATTTCATGTTGTCCCTCATTTCCTGAGTAGTCCATTCATGTGGGTTATTTTTTTTCTAATTTTACATAGTCTTTGCTTAAGGAGTTCAGATCTTCAATGTTATCATCCAGTCTTGATATTCTGTTTTTCATTTCATTCATTCATTATGCTTGTGAGATTTTCTCCTGTTGTTTCTAATTGGTTTATTGAGTTTTTCAATCCAGTATTTATTTCCATTTGACTTTTTGCTATTTCTATCTCTTTTGTGAATTCACTTTTCAATTTATGAATTGTTTTTGATATTTCATTGAGCCGCATGTTTGTATATTCTTGGGCTTCCATCATAAGTTTGTGCCTTTCCTCTTTGAGTTGTTTGTGTTTTCTTGAAGTTCTTTGATCATGTTTATGACTGTTCTTTTAAATTCTGCATCCTGGGGTCCTACAGGGTGGTTCTCAATGCTGTGCACTTCTGTAGGACTAGTGGGTTTTGTTGGGGACATTTTCTTGTTTTTTCATATTGTTTGTGTTTTTGCATTGCTATTTGGGCATTTGGATGGTCTTCGTTGGTTATGTGTCCGACAGGAACTTCTGCTCTGCTTTTGTTTAATATAATTTTGGTTCGTTAATATCATTTATGTAGCTTAGTGACTTTTTGTTCAGGTATGGAAAGTAAATTGGTGAGTGTTTCAAGTTCTTGCAGGGTAGTAGACTGGTCAGAGACCAGGATGAGCAGGTCTATCTACCTGATTTAGAGGCTGGGAAGTTGGCAGCCGGGGCACCTCCTCAGGATGGGCTTAGGGATTTATGGTAGGGTGTTTATCTAGTCTGAATTAGGAAGCTAGTCCAGGGATGTAAGGTAAAGGAATTGGAGCCTGCCTGTGATGGAGGCTGGCAGGGTGAGAAGAATGGAGTAGAGAGGCAGTGGGCAGGATTTGACTTACCAGAGTCCTGACTGAGCAGGTCTGTTTCCCTAATCTAGAAGCTGGGAATTAGGAGGTGGGGAGAACACTTGGGGAGGGACTTAGGGATCTATGGTAGGGTGTTTAGCTAGTCTGGATTAGGAAGCTTTTCCAGAGATCTTAGGTGAAGGAACCTGCCTGTGATGGAGGCTGACAGAGGACCAATCACCATCTCTTTCATGAGGAAGCGTCACTGGTGAGAGTTGAGAAGTGCATTAATATTCTTCCTTACCCCCTTTCCACCACTTTGCAGCAGCTTTTGGTGTAGAGGTTGCATTGTACATGTATCTCACTTGGCTGGGTAGCTCACATTTATTCTTTGCATTTGACCAGTTGTGGAATTTACTAATAGTCTCACTCTCTTCCCAAAAGTTTCTTCTTGAATGACTAATGAGAGATATATTTGGTTGTAAATGTAAGAATATGTATTTATAGTACATTAAGAAATTATGTTATTCTAGGAGTATGACAGAAATGGGTTTTTCTCTAAGATTTATGGCCACTCCATCCATCCGTATTTGGTTGTATTTATAGTATCACACAGGAGTTCCCTCAAACTGAGGGGACCTTAATTCCAGTTAGACAGCTGTTGATTACATCCATGATGAAAGTGTCACTACTGCACCAGTAGAGATTATTTAATGGGCTGGTCATTGCTGTGTTTCATAAACTTTACAGCTGGATGAAATTATTGATTGGTTTTCTCCCTTGGCAGTTTCTATAACAAAACTCAAAGCAGAAATTAATGAAACAGAAACAAAGGAAACAATAGAAAAAAATCAATGAATCTAAGAGCTGGTTCTTTGAAAGGTTAAACAAGATAGACAGACCCTTAGCCCAGTTAACCAAAAGAAAGAAAGAGCAAATCCAAATTCACAAAATCAGAGACAAAGGGGGAAACATCACAACAGACATCAAAAACAAAACAAAACAATCCAAATCCAAACAATTGTAAGGAAATACTTTAAAAATCTATACTCCTGGCTGGAAAGATGGTTCAGTGATTAAGAACACTGGTTGTTCTTGTAGAAGACTAGGTTCAGATCCCAGCACCCACATGACAGCTAACAACTGTCTATAACTCCAGTTCCAGGGGATCTGACAGCCTCTTTTGTCCTCTGTGGGCATTGCATGACATGGGTGTACTTACCTACATAAAGGCAATACACACATACACATAAAATAAAAAAATAAATTAAATATTAAAAAATCTATACTCCATTAAATTCTAAAATCTAAAAGAAATGGATGAATTTCTAAAATCATGGTCACCACCAAAGCCAAACCAAGAGGCGAACAACAGCCCAAGCAGGCCCATAACAAGGAAATTGACCCAGTTATGCCACTCCTTGGCATATACCCAAAGGACTCATCCTACTGTAGAGACACCTGTATGTCTGTGTTTGTTGCTTCTCTCCTCACAATAGCTAAAAAATGGTAACAACCTAAATGCCCCTCACCTGACAAATGGATAATGAAAATGTGGGACATCTACACAATGGAGTTCTGCTCAGCAGTAAGGAAAGGTGAAATTATGAAATTTTCAGGAAAATAGATGGAACTAGAGAGTGTTATACTCAGTGAAGTAACACAAATGCAGAAAAGGAAGCATCATATGTTCTCCCTCATTTGTGGATTGTAGCCCCAATCCCTTAAATGTTTGTATATAAATTCTGATGTGACACCCGGAGCCGTGAACAGGGAAAGGATACACGGAGGTAAAGGAAAAGAAAGAATCTGAAAGGGGAATGGTAGGGAACAGATGTTACTAGGGGGAGGTAGAGAAAGTCGGAGTATGTGGCAAGGAGGAGAGGAGGGAGGGGCATTCAAGAAGGTGTGGTGTGTGAGAGGGAGCAAAGGCAGGAGAGGGAGGATGATGGGAGGTGGGTGGTATTGGGGGGGGAGTAGGGATATTGGAGGCACTGTGACTAGGGAGGGAGGAGAGAAGCCGGATGGGAGAAAAGAGAGTAGAGGTGAATAAATCTTGGGGGGTTTGGAAACCTAGGGGGAAAAGCGATGTCCTTGAAACCCCATGAGAAATGCATATAGAGTTTCTGAACATTAGTGCGTATGTATACCTGGGAGCTGCTTGGCAAGGAACCTAGTGCCAGAAAGAAGAGACCTCCCTTTGAGTGGTTGGTGAAAGTGGTCTAGGAGACTCCCAAAATAACACAGGATATTGCCAAACCTCTTGGTTATTTCCTGGAACTAGTAGGTAAGATACTACTGCTGAAGACAGGAGGTACATGGGATACGGAACTTGAAGCAATGGAGCAGGAACTGACATGGAAGCTTCCTAACTGAAGTTTGGCTATCATAATACTAGATGATGATATGCAAGCTACCAAGGGAGAAAAACAATAAACGGTCCAACCCAACCCTAAAGCCCAACAACCATAATGACTGGTGTGACAAAGTACCTCTATTGGTGCAGTAGCAGCACTGTAATCTGGGGGACAATCAACAACTATCTAATTGAACTTGAAGCCCTCTCAATGGTAGTGAACTCATGGGTGGCACTGTAAACTCAGCCAAATACAAATGGCAGGAGAGGACATAGATCCGAGAGAAAATCCAATCTTTCATATCTCTAGAGAAATGAAATTTCTTACTATATGCTAAATATGAATCCTTATATTTGCAGACAAGCATATCATACACCAGTCATCAAAGAAGCTTCTTTTTGAATCAGATGGAGGCTACTGCAGACAGAGACACAGAGACACAGAGAACATACGTCTGAGAGATGCTGAGTACCAGGTGACACATCTATAGTTGAACCTCTACAACTAAGGCTCATGGAACATAGCAAAACAAGGATAGACAGAAAACTAATACATCCCTCAACTATCACCAGTAAAGCTTCTTTATACAACAGGGAAGGATGCACACAGAAGGCCACAACTGGCCAAGTTTTAAAGAATAAGAGACTTCAGAGTGCATATCCTTGGATTCCTATAGGGAACCTCACCCAACCATGGCTCAAGGACCATTGCAGATGTATGGATGGAAAGATTATAAGATTCAGGGCTAGTTCATGAACACAAGAAGTGGAGGTTTCCAGGCCACTGGAAACTTGCACATGTGAACTTGTGGCAATGGTGGCATGGAGCACAGGACCCATGTCAACTGAATTAAACAAGGGCCCAAAGGGGAGAGAGACATGGGAGGTAGGCCAGCCCTAGACTGAGACCTATTGGAGACTGACTGATATTGGATGAAGGAGAGTATGCCTTAGCTATGATCTCTAGATGGGGACATAAACTTGACTTCATAGGCCTTACTATATATGACAGAGTGCACAAACACCAGGTAGGTTGTATGAGTGGTTCAGATATGGCAGGGGTCCTAACCATGATCAAATATATTGTATGAAACTCTCAAAAGTTCAACAAATTAAAAAAATAGGAAATGCAAACATATAAAGCATTGAGCTGAAAAGTAATCTTATAAATTTATTGTAGTATAGGTGATTTGTATAAGCTATCATGGCCTCTCTGAGACTGGAGCGATGGATGAGCAGTTAAATAGGTCTGCTGTCAAGGTGTTGACCTGAATTCCTTACCAGAGATCCATATGATAGGGAAGTATTGACTCTTTTTTTATTATTTCATTATTTTTATTTTTTGTGTATGAGTGTATGGCCTGCATGTGTGTAGTGCACCTTTGTTGCTCAACACCCATGGAAGTCAGAAGAGGGTGTTGAATCCCATGGAACTGGAGTTATGAACAGTTGTTAGCTGTCATGTGGGTGCTAGGAATGGAACCCTTGTCCTCTGCAAGAGCACCCAGCAGTCTTAACCACTGAGTCATCTCTCCAGCCCCTAGAATTGATTTTCTTATGTTGTCCTCTGACCTCAACACCCACACTTTGTCCTGTAATTGATAATGTATACACAATAAATAATAAAACAAAAACTCCTCTTTAAATTCAATTTTTTTGTTTTCAAACAGCACACTGTAAGAAAAATCAAAGTATTTCAGTTGGAATTCTACTCATCAGGAGAGATTAATAGTACACTTTGTAAATAACTGTCATGAGATGGAAAGGAGCCTTAGCTACTTATAGACTTTTCTTTTTAAAATTTGACAAAATTTTAGCATGTCAGTTACAATGGTACAAAGAGCTTTTTAAAATCTGGGTCTCAGGTTGGAGAGATGTCTAGAGGTAAAGAACACTGGTTGCTCTTGCAGAGGACCTGAGTTCAATTCCCAGCACCCACATGGGAGGTAACAACTGTACAAAATTCCAGTTCCAGGGGATCTGATGCCCCGTCTCATCTCTGTGGGCATTGCACAACATGAGTGCACTTCAACGCAGTCAACACACACACACACACACACACACACACACACACACACACATATAAGAAAAATAAATGAACAAAATACTATAAAAATAAAATCTGGGTCTCATGACTTCAAAGAGGTATTGTGAAAATTTATAATAAGTGCTTAAAAAGTAGTTATTTCTTTACTGATATCTCCAAGCTCAAGAAATCAGTTTTATTCAATGACCCCTTGAATCACAATAGGAAAACAAATATCACCATCCACAGAAGATGTAGCCACTTTGGGGAACTTATTCCCATGGGAACAGCCCTGGAGGGAAACCTTTCATTTTCTCCTGGAATATTTTATCAAAGGCTTCAGCTTGAGCTGTTGTGAAATGATTCTTCCAGTCTCCACAAATGCCTGAAAAACATGAAACGATTAACTTAGTAATCAGTCTCAATACCTCTTAGATTCCCTTTATCACATTTGTATAGTTTTCATTGAATTCTTGTGCATTTCATTCAAAACACCTTAATCATCTTCATACCCCCTTCCTCATCAGCACCCCTTCCTTAGTCCCCCACTGGATTTCATGCATACCACCTTATATGTTAAGGCCTAATGAGTCAAGCTTTTGTACCCAGGTTACCTTGGTGCAAATTCATCCACTGGAGTCTAGTCAGCCTATGTAGAGTCAGTCCCTTAAAGAACAGTTTTTCCTCACCCAGCAGTAATCAGTTGCCAATAGTTCCTTGGCTAAGACTGAGGCCTACTGCCCATTTCTCCGGTTCTATGCTGTTTTTTTTTTTTTTCTGAGTTTACCTTGGTCTTGTGCATGCTGTTACCATTGCTGTAAGTTCATATGAGCAAGTTCCCAGAGGCCTGGAAGATTCTGATACCTTATCACATTTTTTGACCCAAGGTTCATCTAGCACTCACTTTATAGAACAGCCTGGCATGGAACTCACAGAGGTCCACCTGACTCTGGCTCTGCAGTGTTTGCATTAAGGGCATGTGCCGCCATATTGGCTCTCTACATCTGCTTGACAAAGACCACGGAGCTAAAATGATGTAACACAGTGCTCCATAGCTCCTTTATAACCCCTCTTCTGTCTTAAAATCTTATCTATAGCCACTTCTGTCTATGAGGAAACGATTCCCTACCTTCCTGTCTCTCCCAGTGTATCAACTACTGCTCCATAGCTCCTTTATAACCCCTCTTCTGTCTTAAAATCTTATCTATATCCACTTCTGTCTATGAGGAAATGATTCCCTACCTTCCTGTCTCTCCCAGTGTATCAACTATGCAATCCAAGAGCAGCAGCACTGGCTCTGTCTTCTGACACCTCCGGAGTCTAGATAGTTCTTACTCTATTTGCACCACAGTGTCCATATTAACAGCACATTTCCTATCAGTTATCAAAACATATTGTAATTGGTCTCTCTGTTTTTGTATGTTTGCATGTAGCAGTTCATTGTAGCTTGTCCACCATCTTGATTCTTCCACCAGGTGCTGGAGATTCAGCTTCTTCCTGTTGAGAACTTCCTTGAACTTCTGTTTTCATTTAGAATAAGCGCTCTGGCTCTGTTTCTGGCTCTAGGTGATCCCACGGTTGTGCCTCTATCGCCTTCCCCTTTGATTACCCTTGGCCCTTCCTTCTCCATTACTATAGGTCTTCAGATCTGTTTTGCTCATTCCTCACAGGTTGCATTTCATGTTCCTTTGCCTCGTGTGCTGGTATTTGCAGTATAGTCTCATATCCTTTTTGTCTCTTTTAGTGCTTATTTCATAGAGGACTGTTTGCTGCAGGGTTCTGGCCTCACCCTTGTTAGGGACTCACTCTGTCACCAAGCCAAGTTCTAGCTCTTTAATGCAAATGATTCAATGATAATCTCCTGTATCACCTCATTCAGAGCTGTACATCTCCCATCCATCAAAGATCTGACTTTTCATGTCAATATCTCATCAATGTGTTCCACGTATTTCCTTTTGTGTATATGTGTAATGCATAATTATAACATACTAGAAAGTAAAAAATATGTTCTTAAATTGTTTTAAAGTGTCAGACATTCAGTGCACACTTGCAATGTAATGACTGAAAGAATTAATGAACAGATGAGAAATGTATTAACATTACATTATAAACTGGGCAAAAAAATATCCTGGAGAGGCAGGCAAGCACTTGCAGAGGACTCAAGTTCAGTTCCCAGCACCCACATGTTGGTTAACTACCATCTGTAACTCCAGTTCCAGGGGATCCAATGCCCCTTTCTAACTTCTGTGTGCATTGCACAACACAGGCGCACTAACACACACAGAGGCAATATACTCATACATATTAAATAAAAATAAACAAAATATGTTTTTTAAAGTGTGCATGCATGCCTACCTGTATCTTCAGTATATTCCACTCATAAACCACTTTCCCTTACTCCGTCCACTCCCAACACCTACTTTCACTTTGATGTTCCCATCACACATACAAGCATGATTTATGTATTTATTTAATGACTTGGAACCATGTATGAGGGAACATAGAAAACGCTGGTCTTTTGAGACTGGCTTCATTACCTTCATGTGATTAATTCTAGTAACCAGAACATTTTGATGCATCTGAGCAATTGAAGTCTAACCATCTCATGTTGATGATCATCATACAGACCAAATTAATGAACTGATATTTTATTTTACATATTATATGCTAGGAAGTTTTCCCCGAAATGAAAATATTCAGGCATCCTAAAACTAAGATTGGCTAAGGCAAATCAATTGCTCTTATCTTTAGAGCAGATTCATCGCAGTATCTGGACAGTTTCCCAAGCAAGGTGCTTTCCAAATGCAATTGGTAAGTAGCTCATTAGAGGCCATAAAACATGTTATTTTTTGTCCTGAGGCAAAAAAGTGACCAAAAGATCATGAAAATTCATCTATAGAATTCCCAAGGCTGATGCCAGCCAACCCACAATATAGCTGTTCAGTACTTTAGGATTTACATCAGTAATCTGATGATAATTGATATAAAATATTTTAAAACTTTACGTGCGATCTGTTTTATACTTCAAGATGAAAGGAAAGGCAGAGCGCTGACATGGGATGTAGAGCATTGTTCCCTTTTCAGTTTTTTCATTATTTTTAAAAGTTTAACCTCTACAGAACACTGACACACTGAAGTATTGAATCACGGGGATGATAGAGTTAGATCCTGGATCCAGTGACCTGTTTTAAAAGGGTTTCGGAGCTAACTGGCTACATAATGTTATCATGGTTTTCTGATGAAATAGTTATATGAATGGAGAACTAAGTTGAATTCATGTAATTCTGTCCCAAATTCTATTGTGTTGGAAGTTTAGTTGTCAGTTTTCATGATCATCTGCATTAAACGGTCTTCTTTTTGGTGTTTCAGGCATTTCATAGCATCTTATTATGCAATATAAAAACATAAGTCTTCCAAAATCCATTTCATAACAGCAAGTCCAGGAATGGATAACTTTTTATAAGTGAAACCTTAAATTCCAGTTCAGACACATCTGTCTTCTCACAGTCTGGAGCGTAGAAGTCAGAGTTTAGCTGTCAGCAGGTATTGACTCTCCTGGAAGCCTCTGTGCTGGGGATAAAGATGCCCATCTTCCTGTTGTCAAGTCTCTGCATGAGCAAGTTTGTGTCTAAATTTCTTCTTTTAAGGGCACCAGTAATGCTGGCTTGAGTGCAGTCTTACTAACCTAATGTGAGCTAAATTACTCTTGCTTACATACATTGTATCATTAAATACTCAGAAGCTGATATTTGTATGTTTTGAGAGACTGGAGATTGTACCTGAAACATGTATTTAAAGGGAGACTAATATGAGCCCATAACTCTCAACTTCCTGCTCACATCTTCATACATGTTATGTTCTCATACACTTTACCCTAATGCATGACCCCAGTCCTTCTTCAAATCCAGGACCCATAGAACCAGTTATTCCCTAATCTGGTGTGACTCTAGGCATTATCTATCATGGAAACTTTCTCCACAATGGCAACTCTGTGAAAACATTCACGTTACCTGCATAATAAAAGGGTGTTTGTATCTAAATTTGCTCTTGTAAGCCAACCAATAATACTGAATAAGGTTCAATTCTACAAGCCCAGTTTATGTCAAATACATGGTGAGCTAAATGCAAGTGGGTAAGTGTAGACATTCCTGTGCGAGAGAGACATATGAGAAAGAAGACAATGGTCAAGCATTCAAAACAATCAAAATGTAGTTGGGTGCCTGGGTGTGGTGTGCAGGCATGAATAGGGGAGGGGGAATCTTAATTTGATAAAGAGCAGTTGTATGAAATGTACAAAACCTCAATAAAATTATTTAAAATGTAACTCACTGCAAAAAAAAAAATGTAGCCTGGCAGATTCCATATGTTTTAAGGCTGGAGAATCACCTGATAGTCCCCATGCGCTGTATACTTGACCCACTGGATACCAGCAGTGTAGACCTGGCCAATGTCTGTTGTACCATCTAACATGTGAGTGATGTCTGTGCCATATCATCCCATGTACATCTTCAGCTCTTGCCTTAGCCATTTCCATTAGAGTGCAGACATAATGAAATAACACAGTTGATTTTTACCAACTTACAATGATTCAGTCTCTCCTCTCTCTGTTTTCATTTTGGTTATTTATGTCTTTATGAACTGTTTCTCAAGTTTTCCTCTTTTCTAAGGAAAAGAGGTGGGCAACCAAGCTATGGTTATTTCCAATGCTCTGCAATCTCCCAGGACAAACCAACTATCTGGAGGTACCTGAATCCCAAATTTGTACCATGAAAAGATTCCTCTAAAATGGCCAATGAAAAGCACTTCAAGGGATGAACAGTTAAGGCTGATACATTCAAACATCTTAATTCTAGAATCTTATTCACACAGGAAAAGCCTCCACTTATCCTGATACCTTCTGAGATTAGAACATTTCTTTTTACCTTTTCTCAGAAACTGCACCTTCTTTGAAACATGCTCTTCAGGGAAGCGTTCATAATCGGGCATGCTTTCTTTCATGACTTCAAAGGAGCTGTGCTTGAGGACTGAATCCAGCTCTTCTGGTTCTAAGTTCTTTCCTAGGAACTGGCAGATCTTCTCTATGGTTCCTCGTGTGTCCTAAGGAACAAACACACATGAGTATAGGAAAGGGAAAGATGATGACACCAAATGTGGAGGAGAATGTGAAAAAGGCGGATGTGACGAAAGAATGACAGTGAGGGATAATGGACTGAACTGTATCTAAGAAAGAGGAGGACACAGAGAGGCAAAGAACGAGAAAAGTAATTACTCATAGATGCTTGATGTGGAGGGGTTGTCCATAATTCCATCACTCAGGTAGGTGACACTGAGTGATGTCACCATGTCAGTGTGGTTGAGCTTTGGGCATCCCGATTGCATCACTTTGGATACTGAAAGAGAGTTTTATCTAGGAGGGGATGCTGAGAAGGTTCATAGTTTAAGAGCTTGTGATTTTCTTCCAGAGGACCTGAGTTCAATTCCCAGCACCCATTTCATGTGCACTTATTACCCACTGTGACTGGGGCTCCTGGGAATCCAATGTTTCCAACCTCTGAGCAATAGCAGTCATCTGCACACACCCACAGACACTCAATTAAAAATGAAATGTTTAAGAAAAGAATGTTATTTTAGACCATGTTCAAGGTTAGTCACAGACATGGCAGCAATAATTGGAAAGGCATCAAAATTCATAGAAAATAATTCTTTTTCCATTGCATAACATTTGAATAAGATATATTGGTTTAGTGAGGTAACATTTTTATATGATCTTACTATTACTTGGTGTATAATTATGGGGGAATTCTTTTCATATTGTCTGTGAGTTGAGGTTGCCTTACATAGACCTGATGGGTCATAAGCTCACAATTCTTCTGTGTCACCCTTGGAAGGATCTGATTATACACAGGTCCCAACATATCAGGCATAATTTTGAGAGTTTATTATCAGAATCTGGTATTTAAAACAAGAAAAATTTCCTAGAAATTACTCATGAGGCCCTACTTCTTTAACTGATTATAGCATTATTTTATTCCATTAGATTTAGATACACAATCATGGAAATAATGAACAGAGAGCAGTGAATGGATGGAAAGGACAGTGCAGTGCATGTCTCTGAGACAGCTGGGTAACAAGGCTTCTCAAGAGAAATCGGATTTCCTGAGAACACACTAGATTGTATAAAAATGGGCAAAAATGTGATAGGATGTTACATTTCTTAGATGGAAGAAAAAAATCCTTTTTAAGCACTTTTATTATTCATTAGAAAACACAGGTAAGAAAGACTTCGAGGCTTTATGAAGGATCCCATCACTTCATGTTTTGTTTTTCCTTATATTCCTTAAATATTTGTGCAGACATTAGTTTTATTATTTTTCTGTTCCGTTCTTTGGAAACAGATATATGAAGGCCAGGATGACTTTAACATGCCTAACGTGAAAGATGAGCTTGATCTCTTGGTCCTCCTGTTGACGTCATTCTTGTGATAGTAATACAAGCTTGTGTCATCATTTTCAGCTGTAATTTAGTATTTTTATTTAACAGGTATTTTAAACTCATTTGTGTGACAGGTTCTCCTTGTAGTTACCAGCTGTCCTGGAACTCACTATATAGCCCGGCTGGTCTAGATCTCATAGATATCCACAGGCATCTGCTTGCTGCGTGGTGGGATGAAAGGTGTGTTCTAGCCCTCCTAGGCCTAGGTGGTGTTTCAGACTATCAAATAGTAATTTCCCATATTCATAAAATTAGGTGTGGCATTCCAACCCATTTAAATGTGTATTTGGTGCTAGAGAGAAAGTTTCAGATTTTAAGAGCACTTGTAATTCTTGCAAAGGTTACTTAATGGTTCATTTCTGAGACCCTACATGACAGTCAACAACCAGCTGTAATGCTAGGTCTTGGCGATCCAGTAGGCTTTTCTTGCTTCTAGCTAGGGAATTACTGGCAACTGGGAGAGGGGGAGTTTGACTATTCATAGAGGGAGAGTTGGTTTTCTTTAAGGGTGACTCTAAATGTGTTTGACTAGGCTCCAGTGGATGAGCTCACATGTAGGGTCTTTTGTGGAGACAAACTTAGTTACATAGGCTTTAACAGACGTAACAGCATTCATGAGGTTCTTTGAGGGGTCTATATGGAGGCTGTGGATAGGGCAGATGGTCTAAATGTGATCAAGATGTATTTTATGAAAAAAATCATAATAATTTAATTCTTTAAAAAAGATAAAATGCAAATGGCTTAGAAATATTATAAACTGTCCAATATGTTTATCTTCTGGAAAATCTAAATTAAAGTTACTTTAAGGGTTCTTCTTACCCACTCAGAAAGGCTAAGAAGAAGAAGCAAAGGATGACACGTGCTGTAAATGATGTGGGGAAGGCGGAACACACATTCACCACTAGTAGGAGTGAAAACTGTTGCACCCACTCTGGAAATCAGTGCGGAGATTCCTACAAAATCTGGAAATAGGGGGTGGAGAGATGGCTCAGTGGTTAAGAACAGAAGTCGTCCTTGCAGAAGACCCAGGTTTGAATCCCAGCAACCACATGGCAGCTAACAACTGCCCTAACTCCAGGTCCAGGGGATCTCACAGCCTCCTCTGTCCTCCGTGGGCATTGCATGACACAGGTGCACTTACCTACACGCAGGCAATACACGAAGACACATAAAATAAAAATAATAAACAAAATATTGTTTAAAATATGGAAATAGATCTACCACATGATTCAGCTCGACCACCCTTGGGTGTAGTCCCAAAGCTCTGTGCTCCAGAAATACCTGGCCATCTAGGTTCACTGCTGTTCCTTTAAGAAAAATCAGGAAGTGGGAGCAGCTTATATACTAAACAACTGATGAATGGATAATTAAAATTGGATTTAAACCATGGACTATTATTCTGGAGGTAAAAACAACAACATTATGATTTTTTGCATGTAAATGGTTGGAACGGGAAGCAGTCATCTCGAGCGAGGTAATAGAGACAAGGAAAAGACTAACATGGCATGCTCTCTCTCATAAGTGAAGGCTAGCCATGTGTCTTTAGGTAGGTGTGTTTCAGTTGGAAAGTCCAGTGATTCAGGAAACTATTTACAAGCCCTTGGTGGACTCCCTGAGAAGAGATATGAATACAGTGCTAAAGGGGAAGAATGGAATAGGAAGGGTTAAAGTGGGAAGGGAGAAGGAGGGCATGGCAGAGACCGGACAACAGGGAAGTAGAATGAGTATTAAAGGTCTTTTGAATAACTCATATGGAAATCTACTAATGTAGAAGTTTTACTATATGTATATGTGATAAAGCGATTGGCATATATAATATATACATATATATGTATATGTATGTATATATACCTGTGACCCACAGTGAAGGACATTTGAGGACAGAAATTGAAATTAGACTATGTAGGCATAGAAACAAACACATACATATATGAATATATATACATATATATTAGAATATATTAATTTGGGCAGGGGGCAGTAAGAGAAGGTGGGGATAGTGAAGAGAATCTAAATATCATAAAATTATATCGTATTAAAATAGCAAAATTTCAAAAAGAGTGAGAAAACGAGTTAGGAAATCATTACACTATAATGGGTATACCTTCTAGACCTCATAGGAAAGCAAATAAAAAGCCCAGTGCTAGGAATGCACTTTCTTCTTTGAATTCCATGCCCAGGGTGGTGCATAGACCCTTTACTGGATTTTGCTGTGGCTCTTTGTCACCTTCCAGAATTTAACAGTAAAACTCTACTGCTCAAGATAACACCTACTCAGTTGGAGAACAAACATGGAAAAATCCACGTGGTACTGACATGGAAGCCTCACCTCTACTGCCTAGCTTTCATAGTTCTGGAAGGTAATTTGCCTGGTCCCAAAAGAGAACAGTCATTATCAGTCTAACCCAGCTATGAACCTTGAGAGTTCTGGCTTGGCAAGATGTGCCATTTGTGCAATCGTGGCACAGATGCTGTGGGAGTAACCAATCACCTTATGATTGCATTTAATGCACGTTTCATAAATGTAAGCCATAGGTGTCACTCTTAGCAGAGCCAAAAACTTGTGGCTAGACAAGTCACAGGCTATCTGAGAAAACTCAATTTTATTATTCTCCTAAATTAATATAGTGTTAAACTGAGTCCTAATGACTTATACAATTACATTAGTGCCTCTCTCAAGTCTCACATGAGAAGTTTCTACCTAAACAAATGAAGATTATCACAGATTCACAAATGGTCAGCATGCAGAACATAAGGAACTGCAGAGTTCTTGGTCTTAAGGGTCACACCTGTCTCCCCACCATCTTCCAAGATTCAGGAATTCATTGGGAAAGGAGGGACACAAGAGGTGTAAGTTCCAGGAGTCATGGGTGAATATAGTTGGCATCTATGTTTTCCAGATTTATCCGGAAAGTTTCACATACGAACCAACAGAATTTGTGACGTATGCAGAAGACCTGTGCAGGCCCAAGTAAGAAAACCACAGAATGGAAAGGCAAAATGGGCTAGAAGTCCCATGCAAAATTGAGGAACTATCAGCAATTGATTCTGACTGGAAGAGGGAGTTAGTTTTCTTTAAGGGTGTGAAAATAGGTAGATTGACAATGCTCCAGAGTATGGCCCCAATCTGAAGAGCATTGGGGAAGTCCAAATTAGACTCTATATGATTTAAAAGGAATAGAGGACATGATGTTGAGGGGTCTAGGGAGATGGAACTGGGTCTGTGATGATATTATAGAGTGTTTCTGAAGGAGAAGTTCAGAATTTGAACTTTAAACAATCAATGAAAATATTATTAAATATGAATAAATACAATATCAATAATAAGTGTGCAATGATCTATCTAGGCTCTTGAATGTTTGTCAAATCTGGCATCATTCATCACTTTATTAACTTTTTTGAAATAGTAAGCTAACGCTAGTAAAACATTCTGATAGTATTGAGCTACAGAGTATCAGAAAAAACACTTACTACCAAATTCCACTACTGTGCCAGCCATGACAGTTTTGAACATCACCCAGACCCATCCTGTCTCTCAAGTACTTGGCCTCTCAGAATATTACAAGGATTAATTTCGTGCACTCATCTCTCATCTCTTCATCAAAACCTGATGGCACACTCTGGGCCCATCTGTTGAATGACAACCTTTCACTATTTTTAGTTCATCCCTACTTATCACTTGTTTTTTCAGCAGCATCATATTTTACACACAGAGAGTTTAAACAATCTGTGCTGTGAGCATAAACTCTCATGTGCTGCCTCAGGGTTTTGTGCACTGAAATAAAGATGTGAAAGACAACCAAGGAGAATCTGATGGATAAGTCAGATGTAGGGCAATAAAGATCAAAGTGACTAATCTCTTCCACTGAATCTAAATGAGACTAAACATTGAGATAGACAATGGAACAGAGATGATGAGGAATGGGAGAGGGTTATGTGGAGTGACAGTGGTGAGAAGCTGAGTGACATCTATAGAAAGATGGTTACCTTTTTCAATTCTTCATAACTCAATAGCAGGAAGTTTTCTCTTTCTCTCATAGACACCCAGGCACGGGTGTGCTCAAACCATGATCCAAACATCACTGTGTGCACAGAGACCCAGTTAATATTGCAAACTATGAAACCAGGGGTCTTACTGACAATCACAATCTATCTTCAATTTTCCCTGAACATCAGCAGTCTTTATTATACTATAATTGAGAATTAGAAATTGTGTAAGTGTGAACAGTTCAAAATGGATATTTTGACATATGTGCATGTGTGTCTGTGTGTTTTTATGAGCTGATAAAATCAAGTTCCTTTTCTCAAAGTTGGCTAGCTCTCATTGGGCTGTAATGTAACATAGAATTGATGGATGAAAATGTTCAAGTGCAATCTTACCCTGCTGCTGATACTGGATACTACACGACCAACCTAACAGCCAAAATGTGCCTACTGGTCATGTGGCATGACTCTGATTGGGATTACAAACCAATTCCTAACTACTTTTGAGGCTATTCCCCAACCTTTGTAAAGACCAATGGCATAAACAATCAAAAAACTAGTGGGGAACCATTTCCTCTTGTTTTGCTACTTAGCATGTTGTGTCCATCTTTTAAGTGCTTTTTAAATATGTGCGTGTCCATAGATCATGGCTGCTGAAAGATTTGGCCAGAGATGATTATTTGTGTTGTGGTTACTGCAGAGGCACATAAGGGCTCGAAGTGTTGAGAGTTAGTTACTGTTGAAAATAACCTTATGTGGAACATCTATTTCACGTCTCCAAGCGTTGGGGACCGTAATGGAAGAGAAGACATAAAGAATATCCAGACAAAGGGGAGTAACAGTGTAGAACAATCTGTTCTGTGTAATGTGTCCACTGCACTCATGATTTCAAAGTTGTGATTTTGTGTATAACGTGGAGGCCATCAATATTTAGGATCATGAATCATGACAGTCTCATCTGGGTCCAATCTTCCCTGAGACTTTACTCTGTTAATATTTGGTGTGGGTAAGGTTCTCTTGAGGCCTCACAGCATTTCCTCCTGAATCAATGGCAATTAAGGGTTTTTGAGCAAGGGAGAGACAATTTCTTCAGTGATCTAGCCACCTGTCAGTTGCCCATGCTCCTGTAAATGACCATTTAGCTTGGCTCATGTAAACAACTAAACTCATTATGTCCAAAAAGAATAAAGAAATGCAAGTAGAAGAGAGAACTTTTTGGGAAGTGGAAATGGATTTGTGGGAGGTGGAAGGAAATAAGACCAGAAAATGGGGCATAGATAGGATCAAAGTACATCATAAATTGCAAGAAAATTTCTTAATAAATCCCATTATTATGTCGATGTAATAGGTGGCAATCAGAAAGACCAAGTGTTATTAATATAACACCATTGCAGATTTATCATGTGTCCTGTGAATCACCATCCTCCTACCCATTGCAATGAAAGGACACTACATTGACACAGGATTCCTGACAGAGCTTGGTCATGTGAGGATTAGACATTCAGCACAGACCTATCTGTAAGGGAGCTATGGCTTGGTGTGTCCCAGGTTAGCCTCAGTCTTGCTATGTATCCAAGTCTGGCCTTTAATTTTTGATCCTCCTAGTTCCATGTACCTAGTACTGTTATTGCTGATGCGCACCAACATATCCACACTGGACATTTCTATTTTTGCTAGTGTATCAGATAGGTACCAAGTAGTGAGACCTAACATTTGACATTCAACAAAGAAGAACCGTGAGACCTATAGTTACTGTAGATTCTTGCTCAGTAAATAGATATGTAAATACCAGCCTACTTGTGCTGTATTGAGGAAACCAAATGGTTAACTGATATAGATGCATAGGATAGTATTTTATGCAGAACTGAAAATAAAAATCCATCAATATGTCAGAAAACAAAATGCAGGTATATATCTAGTTTGTATGACTAGATTACTTATTTAAATAAAGGGAATGGAGGAAATTGAGCTCCTAAATTTTAATAAAAGTTATTCTTTTGGTATTTCAGAATCATACTAAATTTTCAGTGAGAGGGAGATTCTGTTTATTAAGATAAACATACAGCAGTGCCAGAAGGTTGTACTCAGAATCAGACCTATTATTGTCGAAAGATGTGAGGCTTCTCCAGAGATATGCCTTAGGTTGCTGGAACTTTGAACACCCATCATTACTGACATATGGGACATATCATAGATTTTGCTATTATTGCAAGATTAAGGACAAGAGAGAAGACCCAGAAATTATGTATCATTAAAGGACAGTTAATACTTAGTTGTGCAAAAATTTTATAATGATTAGAAGATTCTGGTATTGTGGTAATAGACATGTTAAGTGAAATAGTAGAAGGCTGGGGTTTTGTTTAGACAGCCAGTGAAGGGGAGATGCTCATAAAACCACATGTGAATAGGAAAAGAAGAAAACTGTGATTAAATGTGTAATCAATGGGAACTGTAGAGACTAAGAATATCATCAGGACAGAGCATCAGGGTGCACTTTGAGGCTGGGCTGTAGTTCTGTGACTGTCAAAGAAAGTAGCCCCATTTAAAAGACCTGTGCTCCAGAGGTGATATCTCACACCCATAGAAGGTTTGATGTATACAGAACACTCACCATTTCCATCGAGGAACCATCCCATGTATTCTTCCAGTGACTTCGACACCTTCACAAATTTTGTCTGATTCTTGAAAAAATAACCAGACACAAGAACATCTCTGGGATTTCTGATGAGATAAATCACCTTCAGTCAAAAAAAAAGCAAAAGAGTGTCGATGCAGTTCCTCACTTTTTCACTGATCTGTGCTCAAACACTGGCTATCAAGTGCCAATTAAATCCAAAGGCTTAATGCTCTGTTGACAGTATGCGCGGATCAAATACTCATTTTAAATTTTCTTTGAACCAGTTGCCAAGTTAGGATGTAATGGCTGGGTGTGTTGTCTCAATCTTTTTTATTTTGAAAAATTGAAAATTTATTCTTATCTAACATTGAAACATTAACATGATTTAGTGACAAATATTACTATTTTATATACTATATGGATTTTGATAAAGTTTTCCTCTGATTTACTTATTTGATTTCCCAATCACTTTGCAATATAACTAATAAATTTATCAGCAAGCAAAAAACAAGTTTAGTTTTTAAATACACAACTAAATATATTGCTACAATAAAAATTCCATATATAATGGAATAAAATTTTTAAAAAGCTTAAGTCTGCCATCATCTAATTTCTAACTTCTCTGAAATAATTCCCTTCTCTAGCTATAACCATTATTAATATTTTTGTGTGTCATCCCATGTGTTGGATAGATTCAGTAGCCAACTTGATACGCCTGGGTGGAGGGATCCTCAATTGAGGAATTTCCTCCATTGGATTGACTTTTGGCCATGTCTGTGTGGCATTTTCTTTTATCTATCTATCTCTATCATCTATCTATCTATCATCTATCTATCTCTCCATCTATCATCTATCATTGATCTACCTATCATCTATCATCTATCTATCTATCTCATCCATCCATCATCTATCTATCTATCTATCTATCTATCTATCTATCTATCTATCTATCTATCATCTATCTATCTATCTTTCTATTTATCATATATTTTTATTGAGGTATTATATTTCAAGCAATAGTTCTTAATCAAATTTAGACCCCCACCCCCCATCCATGTCTCCTCCATTCCTCATGTATTCCATCTTATATATTAAATCCTATCCAGTCAAGCATTTCTACTCAAATGTCCTTCAGTGTAAATTCATCCACTGGAGTCTAGTCAGCCCATCTAGTGGTCATATGTAAGGCATACTCTTCCCTCAGCCAGGAGCAATCAGTCTCCAATAGTTCTCAGCCTAGTGTCAGCCCCAAACCTATTTTTCTACTCCCCTTTGGGCCCTTGTTTAATTGAGTTGGCACAGGTCTTGTGCCTGATGCCACCATTGTCATAAATTCACATGTGCAAACTTCCAGTGGCCTGAAAGCCTCTGCTTCCCTGTGTTCATGAACCAGCCCTGGCTCTTACAGTCTTTCTGTCCCCTCTTCTGCAATGGTCCCTGAGTCATGGGTGGTTAAGGTTCCATATAGCATTGTCTCAATGTTATGCACATTAGTCTTCTCAATGCAGGTGAAGCTCCCAAAAACATTTTGAAGGGAAAATTGCAGAGCCAGTGTGGTGGTTCATGCCTGTAATCTCAGCACGTGGGAGGTGGAACAGGAGAATCAGTTCAAAGTGATTAATTGTTATATAATAACATTGAGGGAATGAATAGCCCAGAAAACTATCTCTATTGTTATAGTAATGTCACTCTTATCTTGGGGTATAATCAACCACTGTCTAATTGATATTAAGACACAGTCGATGGGAGGTAACTCATGCATGATCCTCTTACCACCCATCAATGAATATTCTTTCTGCAACAGTTGGAGACTACAGTATACGGAACACAGAGTTCTATAATTGGTTTAATGCAGAAAATAGGTTTCTGTGATATATTTAGCCTTAAGAGACATGTTTTCAATACAACCTCTGAACATATGATGACTGCTTCTCTTAGTTCTCAAAAGAGAAGTTTCCTTATATAGCAGATGGTGATGAACAGAAATGTACAACTGGCCAATGTTCAGTGAACAAGAGGATGTAGAGTGCTTATCCCTGTATAGGACACCAATTTCAAACTTCTACTTCTCAAGGCTCAGTGACCACTATGGAAGAGGGGCCAGAAAGACTGTAAGAACCGGAGTGGTGGATAACCATGAGGAAACAGTTTTTCAAACAGCTGGTCAGTTATACATATGAACTCACAGCAATGGTGATAGTATGCACGAGTCCCATGGAAGATCAACCTACCCAAATCCCAACATACTCATGGGAAAGTGGTCAAGAACTACCAATTTAACCTAAGTAACTTTTGGCAAGTGATGACTGCTGGGGTGTGGGGGGAGACAGTCTCTTCCATGGAAGGGACTCTTGGTAGGTTAACCAGGTTCCAGTGGACAGGCCCACACTAAAGGACATTTGGGGACACAAATCAGACTCTATACGTTATTCTTTGGGTGGGAACCAGTAGGGCAGATGTGGATTGGGAGGGGATCTAAATACCACCCAATTATATTGTATGAAATTTGCAAATATTCAGTAAATAATTAGAGAATGATGCTAGATTGACGGACTAGGCTCAAATAACTGACTCAAACTGAGGGATGTCTGGTGTCACAAACTGGGCTTGATAGGCTTTTAACATATTAAACCGAATGCATGAAATCCACATGGGTTGCTATTGGTGATACACATATGGGAGAGGGTGTAAATATGATTACTGCACAGTGAGTGAATTGTGCAAACATTCTATAAATATATTAACATAACTGACATAATAAAAATAGAAGGGTGTATATTTCAAAAAATAATAAATGTAAAAATTAAAACTAAAATTCAATTTTCATCAGCCTCAAAGATAGTGAATCAATGAGTATATGCACTTTATTGCATTTAGAACACCTTCATAATTTGACCACTAAGCAGAAATGTCATTCTGCCTGTAATAAGTGGTAGAAATAAATAGGTCTAGGCTGCTGCAGAATCTCCATGATACCCACAGCAACCTCATCTTATTCCAGACCCCCATGATTTCCACTCCTCTTATTTATAAGATTGTTTGAAGTGCTATCTTTTAGTCAGGAATAAGAGGAAATAAGGAGGCCAAAAGACACCAGCCACAGTCTACACTATTTACAGTCAAAACCCTACCTCAGCCATTTCCTTTTACATCTCAAGCAAAGACAAAATTCAGCAAAATTAATTGACAATCACGCAAGTATACAGCTATTTTCATTAAAAAAAGAAGGGGAGAGGGGCTGGAAGGATGACTCAGTGGTTAAGAGCACTGGCTGTTCTTGCAGAGGTCCTAGGTTCAATATCCAGCTCCGACATGGCAGCTAATAACTGTCTATACCTACAGTTCCAGGAGAATCCAAAGCCTTCTTCTGACCTGTGTGGGCACTGCACAACACAGGTGCACTTAAATACATGCAGGAAATACACTCATACACATAAAACAAAAAATAAAGTATTCTTTTTTAAAATGAGATAGACTAGAAAACAGCATTAATACCTATTATGAATGAAATGTATATGTATCTCACAATATACAGCAAGCTTGATCAGGCACACCCTGTGTGTGTACATGAATCTTGCAGATGTTTCATTTAAAATTTTTTCGATTTATTACTTTTATGTGTATGAGCGTTATGCTGGCATGCGTGTAAGTGTACCTGTGATGTGTAGTGTCCCTGGAGGACAGAAGAGGGCATCTGATCCACTGGAACTAGAATTATAGATGATTGTTAGCCACCTTATGGGTGCAGGGATTCGAACCTGGGTCTTGTGTAAGAACAGCCAGTGCTCTTAACCCCTGAACCATCTCTCCTGACACAATGAATCTCGCAGATATTTCACTCAGTGAATGAAGCTAAGCTTCTAAGTCTCACAGCCTGAGTCTCTATGGATGAAATTCAAGGATGAGGAAAACTCAAGTGTAATTTTATGAAACACAGTGTTTGTTTCAGTAGGTGATTTTCTTAGTCAGTGACATGAAGCACTTACTTCCAGGACAACTGGAAATGTTACACTCGGGTGTACGTTTGTATTCTTCAAGCTAATTTCTAAGTTCAGTACACCCTCACAGAGTTAAGAAAGATCCTTGGCTTAATGACATCACAGTTTTATGTCTTGCACCATCTCTCTGTGATATTATTGTAAGTCTCATCCTTTCTTAGGCTCAATGTTTCTTTTTAAGAAGTGATCACATCCAAAAAAACATGTAGTTAGGTAGATGGGATGAAACAATATTATATTCCCCAATGAAGGTATTTCCTACAGAGGTGATTGTTTTACTCAGTTTCTCACTGTAATTGAAATATATTTTCATAACCCATGAACCCAAAACCACTTTTCTGGAAAGTATGTCTTGAAAATTGTCTGTGTTAGGTTAGACCCTGCAGGTATGTGATCCAATCTGGTGATCCTCCCTGAGTCACATGGAGGAGATGAGTGGCTGCTGATCTTTGGTTGACAGCTAGACATACCAAGACATAGTGGCTACAAAACCAGCCATGATTCTAAAACAATCCAGCATTTAGTCATTGATACCTGAACATGACACATCAGCATCAGGGAGTGCATGCTCCTCTCAGATCCTACTGTAGCATGAAAGTGCATTTCAGGAAGACCTCAGGGTCATATCTTGGTAATGTAGTTCAAAGTACATTTGCCGAAACATATACTGACAGCTGGCACTGACCTTGGCCTTGGAACTGAAGAAAGACTTGGGAAAGTGTTGGAAGGGAAGGTGGGAGGTGAAGAGACATAGACCCTTCTTATTCTTTATTAAAGAATATAAACTGTCAATTTCTATCCATGGTGAAAGTTCCCAGGGGAGCACAGATTGGATAAACTTGGGATCCCCCTTGTTCTGGATCAAGCAGACAATCTGTATCAGCCAGGTAGTTCCTGAAGCATAAGGAAAATGGAGTACTCCTTTAAAACCACTTGTGAGAAAATCATTTCATTTAGCATAATATCCTCAATAGTCATTCATTTTGTGTATTTCAGGATATACTTTCTTTAAGATAAATATCTTTCTATGTATTTATCACCCTGTATATTTCTACACATTTATCACCTTGCATATTTTCATTACACAAAGATCTGTTTTTTTCCTATTTGTGCATTCATCTTTATACGTATGTTCCTGAAGCTTTGATCTGTGGGCAGTTTTCTGAAGTCTTTGGATGCATTCCTATTCCCCTAAGGTTTTTATTATCAATTCACGTTCATGGCCATTGGATGTAAACATCCAATTTTCAGTTCTTCTATGATACTCAAGAAACTGTGAGGTGTAATTTTTCAGTTTCTGAGTTTTTCAGACATTTTTATAGTTTCTGGAAATTTTCTTAGATAACTTTTCTGTGTGACATTGTCTATCTCTTCCAAGAATTTTCACATTCATTCTTTTTTAAAATTTTGTTTTATTTTTGAGAATTTCTTTGCATTATTTCCCCCACACACACTCACACAACAACTCATCCCATATTCCTATTCTCTCTCTCAATGTTTTGAGACCTCATCTTTGTTATTGTCACATGCACACATGTACATTTGTAGATATATGTGTGTGTTTCTGCATGTGTGTGTGTGTGTGTGTGTGTGTGTGTGCATGTGTGATGCACTGAGCCCATTTAGTAGTGCTCTTGTGTGCCTGTATTTAGAGCTGTCCACTCGGGCTCAGAAAACATCTCAGGAAGATATTTCCTGGAGAAAAATGTTTCTCCTTTCTTTACCATCCATTGATTGGTTTTAGCTCTTCATCTTGGCATGTGTGCCCACGATATTTCTTCCTTCCACCTTGACATTTCAACTCATTTTTTCATTTGGCAGGTCTTGTTAGACAGGCACACTGTGGAGAATTCATTAGTGTAACTTCATCATCATGTGTAGAATGCATTAACTAGCAGCAAGCTAGCTCTTACATTATTTTTTATTTCAAATTGTCCATTGTTTCTAGTGCTATATTCTCTCTGCTCATATGTTGTCATCCACATTTTCCTATATAATCATAGCAATGTCTAAATATCCTTTCATCCACTGCTATTGCTTCTTCAGCTGCCTCAATATAATAGCTCTTCCTGAACAGAGGTTAGGTAAATCCCTTTTCCTGAAAGAAAACTTATTAGGGCCCTGCTCTTGATGTCTCCCCAAGCACTGTGAACTGTCTAGTATATAGAGAAACCCATATATCAGCTGAGTGAATTAGGATCAAAGTCACAGCCTTCCATGTAGACTATTCAGATCATGCCATAGACAGTTCTTACCTGATCTGGGGTATGTCAATATGACAGCATCGTCATCCTTCATTAGAAATTCATCATGTATTTCTCGTAGACATTCAGGTGTAGAAAATACAGGTAAAATAGGTGTCCCTTCGAACCATAAAAAGTCTGACATGGTCAACTGCTCTTTGAGTGCATTGATAGAGCTCCAGCTATACTCACCTGTGGAGGTTGGCATGAAATACTGGAGTGTTATACAAAAGAGAAAGCAATCATTAACCTGCATTTGTGATGTGGAATTACCAGGCAGTGGAGCAGAAAAACCTATTGCATGATCAAAGATTATTGTCCTGACCAGTTTTGAACTCATCCAGATAAACTGTGTGGAAATTGTGAACCTGAGCTCCTAGGAACTGGAAGCTCAGGAGCAAGTACCAAGAAACAGAAATGTGCCATGATTTAAAATAATTCACAGTACAGAAAAACATCCTGCCAGAGCACGTTATGAGGGGCCGTATGCGGAACATGAGAAATATCTAGCATGCTGCAGAAGGGTGATGAAACTCGGTAACTCAGTATTTTGAAGATGCAGTTGATTTGTTTGGATGATTGGGTGTCTGTGTGCAGTTTCTCAACATGAACTTCACACCTTGTGAAGGAGGGCAGTAAAAACTGATCAGCATATAGTTCAGAGTGCTTAGTATGCGCTACTGTAAATGGAATTTCCTCCTATGCAATTTGTGTCATGCAGAGAAAGACATTCCTCATATTACCAATGTTAGTTTTAGAGACTGTGTTCCTGATAGCCATAGTGCTTATTTATATTTATCTCATTTCAGTACACATGAAATGTGAAATCATTTGACTGGTGCACTGTCATATTTGTCAACTCAGACAGATGCCTTTATTCAGTGTTAAAACATTTGTAATATGGGGCTGGAGAGATGGCTCAGCAGTTAAGAACACTGGTTATTCATGCAGAAGACCCAGGTTCGAATCCCAGCACCCACATGGCAGCTAACAACTGTCTGTAACTCCAGCTCCAGGGATCTGGCAGCCTCTTATGTCTTCCGTGGGCATTGCATGACACAGGTGCACTTACCTACATGCAGGCAATACAGGCATACACATAAAATAAAAATAATGAATAAAATATTTTTTAAAAAAGAAAGAAAAAATATTTGGAATAGTCTTTATTAACTTTTTTAAATCATAAATTATTTGCTGTCAGTGGTGCTTATCCTACTGACACCACCCTTCCTATGCAACTGAAGTCCCGACTTAAGCCTGAAAACCTGTGCCCACCTCGGGTTGTGTATCTCAGAGTGTCACTGCGGTACTTGGCGTGTCAAAATAGTTGTAAATATTGATTATATTTCTTCATCAATTTTATGTCAGTCAAATTCAGATGAGACAAAATTGGGCACATCTAATTAGTGACACATTTTACTCATTCCCTACTTGTCCTGGGTTATTAACAGCATTTCTTTCTTGCACTAATAGATTTTAAATCCTCTGGTGCAACCATGCGTGATCACACACTGCCTCTGTATGTAGCTTAAGCAAAGACATGAAGAACAAGGAAGGGTCTTGGAAACAATAAACCTGATGCAGGTTAATAAAAGACCAAAGGGCATAAACTTACTTTTAGTGACTCTTCATGAGACTAATCACTGATTCAATACATGAAATGGACATACTGATGACTGGTGGATGCTGGATGAGTGAAAGTGGACAGAGATTTGGAATTGACTACAACAGTTCTTCCTAACTAATACCAGGTATGTGACTCCCTTGACTCTCCTGAAGTCTGAGAAGTTCCACTCTGTCCTCGCACTCTATCTCCCTTTCTAGCCTTGGACCCAGGCCCACTCCTGCTTTTCTGCCTCAGATCTCTGGACTACCCTCTTAGTCCATACCTGCACACTGGGTCCTGAATCCCTGCTCCCAGACTAGCTCATTTCTCCAGGACAATTTGTTAGGTGCTCCACAGGTTGTCCTCACCTCTACTGTAGGAAACCAGGATGCCAGGCCCTAGGGTGAGGTGAGCCCAAAACTTATAGGTCCAGGCTGCATTCTCTGCTAAAAGGGAGGGGCACTGAAAACAGTGGCTCTGATAATCCCTGCCTTGCAGAACACTGTTAGGCAATGTGTCTTGGTTAACAACCCTTAGCTCATCTCCCTGTCCTGAACAAATAACTCAGCTATCCTTGGCTAAGAGATTAGGCCAGGTTAAAGGTTTACTCCTGAGCTAAAAGCTAAAAGTTCACCATGCTTTTAGCTCTAAGAAAGAAAACATTGTGGCCAATAAATTACTGGATGGGCATTGATAACCTTGAGTAAAAGTTTAAGAATCCTCCTGGCGCCAACTAGCAGACTAAATGTCCTGTTTCTTTGTGTCCTAAATCTTTGTATGTGACTGTCATATCCCGTGTGACTGCTAGTTCCTTGGGATGTATAAAAACCATCTAAATTCTAAAATAAATCATCCTGTTGGGAAGACACAGGTCCCAGAGTTTGACTCTGTCACCGATCAGACCCTCTGCCCCGAAGCCAGCAGGTGCCCCGCTAAGCAAAGCAAACCTGAGTCCCTACACTCTACCTTGCCCTTGACCTCCTGATCTGCCTGCAACACACCTTCCTATTACCCTGGTAGGTCAGATTCCATTCACTGAACCTTGATTTCCCTGAACCTTGAGCAGCTCCACTCTCCCCACACTCTGGCCACCTTATAGCCTTGGACCAAGGCCTGATCCTGCACTTTCTGCCCCAGATCTCTGGACTATCTTCTTAGTTTATTCCATACCTGCACAATCTTTCCTGATCCACTGTATCCAGACTTGCTTGATTCTGTAGCTTTGTTTGTTAGACCCTCCCTAGGCTGTCTCCATTCCATGTTACCCTTGACAACCCCCTCTAGATCTGCTTCAACAGACATACCTTCCACCCCAACTTGCCACCTACCCTGCAAGAAGCTGAAACACACACCAACTAGCTTTTCATGCATAAGCAAAAAGCAGCCAAGATGCATCAACAATATAAACATAACCAAACTTCAACTAAACCAAGGCAAAAAGGAATTTTCTGTTAGAACCAACAAAAGACATCCATGTGCCCAAAGAGCAAAGCAAAAACACAAGTAACATGAAAACCCAAGAAAATATGTCCCAAGAAAACCCATAAGTCTTTTACATAAGTATACTACAATGAGAATCATACCAAGGAACTCCACAATGCAAAATTTAAAAGAACAATCACAAACATGATCAAAGAACTCAAAGAACACGTAGACACACACTGAAGGACCTCAAAGAGCATAGGCATAAACTTGAGAAGAAAGTTCAGGAAACACAAATATAAAGCTGAGTGAAATAACAGAAACAACTCAGGATTATAAAAATGAATTCACAAGAGACAGAAATATTGTAGAAAACCAAGCCAAAATGGGGATAGAACTGAAAAATTCAATAAGTCAATTTGAAATGACAGTAGAAAGTCTCACAAGCAGAATGGATGAAATGGAAAACAGAATATCAAGACTACACAATGAAGTTGAAGAACTAGTCTCCTCCAGCAAAGACTATGAAAGATTTACAACACAGGATTTCAACACTCAGTAAATGTGGGAGACCATGAAAAGTCCAAATCTACATACCATAGGCATACAGGAATGAGAACAATGTCAAGTCAATGGCATTAACCAGATCTTCAACACGATTATAGAAGGAAACTTGGACAAATTAAGGAAACACATACCTTTATAGATACAAGAAACACAGAACAGCAGTTATAAAAGTTCAGAACAGAAACTCCCTATAGAATATCATAGTAAAAACATTAAATATACAGAACAAAGAGAGGGTACACCGAAAGCTGCCAGAGAAAAACAAATTACATAAATTAAAAACCAATCAGAATTACATCTGAATTTCAGTTCAAACTAGGAAAGTCATAAGAGTCTGAACCAAAGTATTCCCAGTTCTAAATGACCATGGATGCCAAATTAGAGTACTTTACCCAGCAAAAACATCTATCATAGTTCAAGGAGAATGGAAAAGTTTCCAAGATGTGAATAGGATAAAAGAACTCATGTGCACAAAAAACGCCCCCATAGAGAATATCTGAAGCAATATAAAGCACTGAAGATACCAACATCCAAGAAGTTACATAAAGAAAGCAATGGATGATATAACTACAGAAACACAAATAGGACCAATAACATAAACCCACCTAAATGACAGTAACCAATACATATCTTACAACAATAACTCTAAATATCAATGGCCTCAACTTCCTAGTCAAAAGACACAGGCTAGTGGAACGGATTAAGAAAGAAAATCCGTCTGTTCATTGTCTTCGAGAAACTCATCTCACCTTCAAGGATAAACAGTACCTTAGCATGGAAGGATGAGGAAAATATTCCAAACAAATGACACTAAGAAGCAAGCAGGCGTTGCAATTCTAATATCTGATAAAATAGACTCCAAGTTAAAACTAATCAAAAGAGGTAAAGAGGGTCACTTCATTCTAATCAAAGGAAAAATTGACCAAGAAGATATTACATTCATGAACATATATGCACCAAACTCTGGTACACCCAAATTCATAAAAACAACACTACAGGACTTGAAGACACAGATTAGCCCCAACTATGACTATACCCAAGGGGTTGCGGAAAGAAATCCAATGAAGGTATAACTGTGGAAAGGTACAGCTATATCAAGAATGTAAACACAAATAAAAATAAAAGGATTCAATACTCATCTTTCATTAATAACTTTAAATATTAACAGACTGAACTCCCCACTCAAAAGACACAGATTAGGTGAATGGATTAAGAAACAAAACCCATCTTTTTGTTGTCTGCAAGAAACTAATCTCACTTTCAAGGACAGACAATATCTCAAAGTGAAAGGATGGAACAAAATATACCAAGCAAATGGCACTAAGAAACAAGCAGGAGTTGCAATTCTAATATCTGATAAAATAGACTTCAAACTAAAACCAATCAGAAGAGATAAAGAGGGTCACTTCATTCTAATCAAAGGAAAAATTGACCAAGAAGATATTACATTCATGAACATATATGATGTGCCCAATTTCATAAAAAGAGTAATATGGGAGTCTAAAACACAGATTATCCCCAAGACAGCAATAGTAGGTAACTTCGGTACCACACTACCTCTGATAGACATGTCAACTGCACAAAGAATAAATAGAGATATCTGAATTAAATGACATCTTACATGAAATGGGCCTAATAGACATCTACAGAATATTTGAACCCAAGCATCAAAGAATATACTTCATATTCAGCATCTCATGCAAGTTACTCTAAAACTGGCCACATACTCAGACACAAAACAAACCTCAGCAGATACGAAAAATTGAAATAAATCCATGCATTCTATCAGACAACAGTGCTATAAAGCTTAGAATCAACAGCAATAGAAGCTCTAGTGACTACATGAACACATGGAGATTAAACACATCCCTGAATGAAGAATGGGTCAAAAACTTAAGAAATAAATGAATGTATTCCTGGAAGTAAATGAAAAAGACAATACAACACACAAAAACCTCTGGGACCCTTTAAAAGTAGTCTTGAAAGGGAATATTATAGCTCTGAGTGTCTATATTAAGAATTCAGAATGCACATATAATTAACTTAACAGTACAACTCAAGACTCAAGAAAGCCAAGGAGATACAAAACCCAAACTTAGTAGAAGAGAAGAAATAAGAAAAATCAGAGCAGAATTTAATGAAATAGAAACAAAACAATACAAAGAATCAATGAATCTAAGAGTTGGTTCTTTGAAAAGTTAAATAAGACAGACAGACCCTTAGCCCTGCTAACCAAAAGAAAGAAAGAACAAATTCAAGTTAATAAAATCAGAAATGAAAGTAGAACCATCATAACAGACACCAAAAACATATAGAACATAAAATACTATATTAAATTTGAAAGCTAATGGAAATGGACGAATTTCTAAATTCATGAAAACCACTAAAGTTAAATCAAGAAGAGATCAACAGCTGAAACAGACCCATAATAAATAAGGAAATTGAAATAGTAATATAGAACCTCCTGACTAAAAACAGTCCAGGCTCAGATAGATTCACAGCAGAATCCTACCAGTCATTCAAAGACTATCTACAACCAATACTTCTTAAGTTATTCTAAAATATAGAAGCAGAGGGAGTAATTTCAAACTCCTTCTGTAAAGCTAGTATCATTCTAATACCAAAACCAAGTAAAGACACAACAAAAAAAAAAGCATAGGCCCATATTCTTAATGAACATAGACAAAGAGATTCTCATCAAAATATTTAAATATTTGCAAAACATATACAGACACTCATCAAAACGATCATCCAACATGATCAAGTCTGATTTATTCTAGAGATGTAGGAATGTTTCAATATATGTAAGTCAATAAATGTAATAAATCACATAAATGGACTTAAAGATAAAAATAATATTGGCATCTCAATACACACAGGAAAGGTTTTTGACAAAATTTAACATGCATTCTTGTTAAAAGTTCTACAGAGAATTAGACTGGAGGCAACATACTCAACATAATTAAGGTTATAGATAACAAACCCTCAGCCCACATCATTCTAAATGAAGAAATCCTGGGAACATTCCCATTAAAATCAGGAATCAGAAAAGGTTCTCCACTATTTCCACTCTTTTTCAATGTAGTGCTTGAAACTCTCACTAGAGCAATAAAACAAGAGTAGGAAATTAAAGAAGTACTAATTGGAAGAGGTCAAATTATCATATTTGCAGATAATATGATATTGAACATTGGCGATCCCAGAAATTCCACCAGAAAACTGCTATAAATGATTAATGACTTTAGTAAAGTGGCAGGTTACAAAACTCAACTTACAAAATCAGTAGCCTTTCTATATACCAAGAGCAATAAATTAGAGAAAACATTCAAGAAAACTCTCCCATTCATAATAGCCTCAGAAAATATTTAGGAATAAACCTAACCAAAGACATTAAAAATCTCCACAATGAAAATTTTAAATCATTAAAGAAAGAGGTGTCGATAGACTTTGGGTGATGGAAGAACCTATTGTGCTCATGTATTGTAGAATTGTGAAAATGACCATCTTACCAAAAGCAATCTGTAGATTCAATGAATGCCAATCAAAATCCCCATGACATTCTTCAGAGCTAGAAAAAAATCAACCTAAAATTCATATGGAATCATGTAAAGGCCCTGGGTAGCCAAAGCAATCTTGGCAAAAAGAACAACACTGGGGGATCACCATACTAGGTCTCAGATAATATTACAGAACTATAATCATAAAAACAGCATGTTATTGCCATAAAAGTAGACTTGTAGGTCAATGGAGCACAATAGAAGACCCAAACATGAGTACATGCAATTTCAGCCAGTTGATATTTGACAAAGGTGGCAAGACCACACAATAAAGGAAAGACAACATCTTCAACAAACGGTGCTGGAAAAACTGGATCTGCACCTGTAGAAGAATGAAACTGGACCCTGATCTTTCACTCTGCATAAAAGTCAACTCCAAATGGATCAAAGAGCTCCATATAGAACCTGAAACTCTTAAATTCCTAGAAGAAAATGAAGACCAAACACTACAAAATATGGGTGTAGGAAAGGAGTTTCTAAATTGGATATCAGTTGCTTAGGAATTAAGGTCAACAGTCAACAAATATGATCTCATTAAACTAAAAATCATCTGTACAGCAAAAGAAACAATCAAGGAAATGAAGAGAAAACACGCTGGGTGGAGAAGAATCTTCACCTGCTGCACATCTGAAAGAAGATTAATATCCAAAATATACGAAGAACTGAAACAAACAACAAACAAACAAACAAAAACCCATAGAAACAAGATAATAAAGGACCCAATAAAAAGATGGGTGCCACGGACTCCAAACCCCTTCGTCTTGGGGAGAGGAACAGAGGTCCGCAGCGATGGGGGTCGAGGAGGGGAAAGTGCGCTGCCCACCCGTTTCCCCAGCCCTTCTCTCCAAGGACAGTCAGACATGGCAGGGAGTCTGTCAAGCAGGAACTCGTTTATTATTAAGGCTGAACAATATTTAAAGGCAAAAACCACAAGCATAGCATAGGCGGGGAGGCCGGCATCCAATCAGCTCAGAGGCCAGTATTAGTATTAGCACGCAGGCCCTTCTCATAGCGCAGCTCAGTGTTCATGAGGTGATCATGCGTCCTTTACTGGCTGAGCTTCAATCAGTATTACTTTTCCTTACGGTTGTGTGCCAAGCTGGCCAGATGGCTCAGCCTTCACCTAAGCTACTCAGCGCAATCTTGTTATCACACCTCCACAGATGGGCTAAATAAAAATAAATAAATAAATAAATAAATAAATAAATAAATAAATAAATAAGATGGGCTGAGGATCTGAAAAGAGAGTTCTCAAAGAAATAAACTTGGCCAAGCAACACCTTAAAGGTGCCCAAATAATTAGAGAAATGCAGCTCAAACCACTTTAAGATTCCATCTTACCCCAGTCAGTCTGGCTAAGATCAAGAGAACAAAAGACACTAAATGCTGGCAAGGATGTGTAGAAAGGAGAACACTTGCTCATCCACTGCTGGTGAGAATGCAGACTCATGCAGCCACCAAGGAAAGCAGGGTGGAGAACTTTTTAAAAACTAATATTTAATCTACCATATGATCTGGTTATACCATTCTTTGTCATATAGTCAAAGGACTCTTCCTACTGTAGAGATACCTATTTGTTGCTGCTCTTTTCACAATAGCTAAGAAATGGAAACAACCTAAATGTCTCTCAATTGATGAATGGGTAATGAAAATGTGGTACATTTACACAACAGAGATCTACTCCATGGTCAATGTATTAGTCAGGGTTCTCCAAAGAAACAGAGCTGGTAGAATGAATATATATGTATAGAGATTTATCAGCTTAGCTCACAGTGTAGAGTCCTAGTAGTCCAACAATGGCTGCACCACATTGGAGAGGCTGAGAATCCATAGTTGCTCAGTTGACAAGGTTGGTTGTGTCAGTAGTCCCAATCTGGAGCTAAAGGTCTGACTAATTCCAAAAGACCATCTAGTCTTCAGTCTACAGCAGCAAGACGAACTTACCAGTGAGAGAAAAAGAAGCCAGGTGTTCTCCTCTGCCTTGGCCTTTTATATGGGCTGCCATCAGAAGGTAACACCCACATTTAGGGTGTGTCTTCCAGCTTCAGATGATCCAATCAAGAAGATCTCTCTCACTTCAGTTAATCCCAGATCCAGTCAACTTGACAGCCAGGATTAGCCATCACAGTAAGGAAAGATAAAATTAAGAAAATTTCAGGAAACTGGATGGAACTAGAAACTGTTATAATAAGTGAAGTAACAAACTCAGAAAATCAAGAAATGTATGTTCTCTCTCATTTGTGGAGCATAGTGCCAATCCCTTATATATGGGTATGTATCTTTATGTAACAGCAGGAGCCAAAAAATGGAAAGGAAACACAGAGGGAAAGGGAAAGAAAGAACCCAAATGAGGGGAATAGTAGGGAACATATTTTACTTGCAGGGGTAGAGTAGAGGTGTTCAGATACAATGGGAGGGGTAGGGATATGCAGACAACTGTGGGGTTGAGGGAAAAGAACTTAGGAGAGAAGGAATGGTAGGAGGTGGATGTTGTTGGAGGGGACGCTAGGGAAAATGGTGGTGCTTGGACTGGGGAGAAAGAAAGAAGGTTGGACAGGGGAAGAGAGAAGAGACATGAGTGGAGCTTGGGTGGTGCGGGAAGTCAGAGGGAAATTTATTGGCTCAGGAGTCCCCTGAGAAACACATTATGGTGTCTGAACATTAGTACATCTCTATATGTGGGGGCTATATGGCAAGGAGGACAGTGCCACACAGGTGAGACTTCCCATCAAGTTGTTGGTCAGTGTGTTCCAAGATACTCTCCCAATAAAACAGGCTATTGCAAGAGCCTTTGATTGTTTCACAGCCTGGCCCTCCGTCAGGCGTACTCTATCCACTCCTGCATGTGTAAAGATATGGGCCCTCAACCTTCTGCTCCAGCCACCTCTGCCACACCTGCTCTGCCATGATGGATTCATACCCCTCTTGTATTGTATGTAAGTCCAGTCAACTCTTCCTTCTGTAAATTTTGAATGGCAAAGGGAGAAAGGTGACACGGGGAGGATTAAGTGAGGCGGGGTTATGGAGAAGTAGGGGAGGAAATACGTGGAGGGATAACAAACTCTACAAGACTATTGGAGAACACATAGAGACCTGCTACTGTGAGGGTTTTCTAAAATATATGCATAAAAAGAGTATAAAAGGATTTACCCTATAATAGGGGTAACATACCCCCAGTAGAGGCCCCATCCTAAAAATAAAAGCCCCAGCAATAGAAATGGAATACTTTCCTTGAGTTATTAGTCAGTCGGGTCTCACGGACCCCAAACATTACAGGCTATTGTCATTGCTCTTGGTTCCCCTTTGGAATTTGACACTAAGACTCTGTTGCTGGAGACAACACATTCTTAGGTCATAATACACGGAGAAAACAAGTGAGTTCTGGTCTAGATGCTTCATCCCTACTGACTAGCTTCCAGAGTGCTAGAAGAGTGCTAGCTTCCAGAGTGCTAGAAGACACCAGGCACACTAGCAGAGAAGAAAGGTAATCATCAGGCCTCCTCAGCTGTGAACTCACTGAGAAACAGTAAAGACTGGCCTGGTAAGACATGGCCTCTAGGAAAAGAGTGGCATGGATGTTATGGGAGAAAGAAACTCATTGGATTAAACTCTGCTGCATGAGATGGAACCCATAAGTGTCACAGATACCAGGGCCAAGAACCTGTAGCTAGATAGGGCATGGAGCCTAGAGGAAGACCTGGGACTAAGTCTTACAGTATATGGCATTTAATACAGAGAAACACAACTTGTAAAGAAGTAGAGAATCAGAGACTGTAGAGTGTTCATCCCTAAACAGGACATTTATGTAACATCCTCATCACAAAGCTCAGGAATATTCAGGAAAAGTGCATTTGAAACATTCTAGGAGCCAGAGGTTGTCAGTGACTCTAAGGAAACACTGTTTTCCAGACAGCAGGGATCAAACATCGCATATGAGTTTCAAAGATTTTGTCAACATGAGTAAGGCTAATGTAAACTGAAGTCACAGGAATCCCAGCATGGAAGACTGGAGGTGGGTAAAATGTTTGTACGCTATCTGTGATACCATATTGCAAAATATCTCCCCAGCTGCAACATTATGAAAACACACACACACACACACACACAATCTCCCCCCAGAATAAAGAAGTGAGACACGCAGAGGGTACATATTCCCACTCCAGGAGAGACATTGCTGACAGAAGGGAGACATCATGACCCTGAGGTAATTTAAATGTCTCCGAGCAAGTGGTATCAGGTTTTAAGGCTGAGTGATAATCCTCTTACTCCCAGTGCTCTGCAGTCTTGACCCACTCGGGCAGCCGTACTACAATTGCCAACGTTTTTAGAGCACTTAATGGAAACAGTTTCTAAGAGTTACGATCCCAGACATCTTTGGCTCCACACATTGGACATTTTCTTCAGAGCTGAGGTGGACGGCACAGAGAGCCTCAGTTTTCCTCACATAACCCTGTCTTCCTTCCTTTTCCTCTGAGGTTATTTACTTCTTTATTTGCCCAGGATTGTTCTTTGCTAAGTCATGAGTCAGGCAGCCCCAAGGTAATCATCTCAATCTCACGCTCCTCTCCAGGGATAAATCAAATTTTTTGAGGTGCCTGAAGCCCACCAGTAGCGGGGAAGGATTCCTCTACTGGGCTCACGAGACGCTCTCTGAGTGCGGAGCAATCAATGCCGACACAGTCAAACATCTTAACTTTTTGATACCACTGGCACATGAGTGTGTATTCTGACTCATTCTGGAACTGGATATTTCTTTTTACCCTTTCTCAGAAGTAGTAAATCACTGACATCAGTTCTCCTTGGGATGATTTTAAAATTGGACATATTGTTTTCACTCATGGCTTGGAAGGAGCTGTGCTTGAGGACCGAATCCAGTTCTTCTGGTTCTAATTTCTTTCCCAGGAACTGGCAGATCTTCTGTATGGTTCCTCGTGTGTCCTAAAAGGAGAAGACGCACAGATGAAGGAAAGAAGGAGAAAGACGAGGACAGGAAGGCGTGAAGGAGGGAGCTGTGGAGGGAGGAAAGGATGCGGGAAGAGAAGTAGTGAAATGGGAACGTACTGAACTAGATGCAGGCACGAGGAGGGGCAGGGGCCGTCCACACAGTATGGATTTGGATTTTGGTTGACTTTAGTTCCTTAGGAGACAGAACTTGGGGTGTTTTTCTTTACCCACAAAGTTGGGGAGGTATATTGGAGATGTATTACCCTAGGTGGACAAAACCTTGCTGTGTAGTCAAAGACAATCTTGAATTTCTGATCCTCCTGCCTCCATCTCTGCAGTGTTGGGACTACAGGTATATGCACCACAAACCCCACATAACGCCCCGAGATTTTTTTTTTTTTTTTGAGACTGGGTCTCACTCTGCAGACTGGATGTCATGGAGCATCATAGGTAGAACGTTCTGTTCAACTCACGGATCTATCTGCCTATGCCTGCCTGGTGCTGGGATTATAGGCATGCATCTCCACGCCCAGCTTTCTGTGGCATTTTTGAAATATTTTATTTATAATTTTATGTGTTATGATGTATCACCTGCATGTGTTTGCATGCACCCATGTCATGAAATGCTCGTGGAAGTCAGAAGAGGGCGTCAGATCCCTTGGAACTGGAGTTAGGATGGTTGTTAGATGCCACGTAGGTCCCTGGAATTGAACCCAGGTCCTCTGCAAGAGCAACCAGTGCTCTCAACCACTGAGCTACCTCTCCAGTCTCTTTGGGTTTTTTTTTAAGAGACTGATAGAAATACAGACGCTTGATGAAGTCTATTGAAAGAGGGGTGCAGAAAAAACTTAACAAAGATTAAAATGGACACATAATAATACTGTTTTCTAAGGCAAACATGAAAAGAATACATACATTTTAAAAACATTTAACTTTCTCAATCATTATTACTGGTATATCATTCTGAGATACTCTGTTTTGCTTTGCTTTGCTTTGTTTTCATTTTTGAGAGAAGATCTCAACTCAAATTGGCATCAAATTCACAATCCTCCTGCCTCAGCATCGTAAGCACTAGGACTACAGTGATACTCTAAGGTGACTGGCCTAAATCCAGCACATAATTACAAGAAAATGGAATCTTAGAACACTGAAGATTTTACTTTGAATCTCAGCTCTTTCCCTTAGGACCGTAATGATTTTATTGGTTCTTTTACAAACTTTTTATTACATGAACCTCAGTTAATAATTACCAGGAAGTCAGAGAACCGTTACAGTGACTGAAGAGTACATTGTATGATTTCTGAGGCTTGTGGAAAAATGGACAGAATACAAGAGAGATAGCTAGGAAACAGAGCTTACTTGGGAAAATGAAATTTCCTAAGGACATAAAAGATTGTACACAAACAGGCAAAGGAATACAACAGAGGTTTTACTTCTCACATGGAAGAAAAAGTCTGTGTTATTTTCTGTTTCTGATGAGATAGCAATCAAAAGGCATGTTCTTTTCAAATGATATCATCACTCATATGGTTTTGTTATGTGGTATTTTCTTTAAAAATATTTCCAAGCATTAATTTTTTTCTCTTTGGTCTTTTCCGACTGAATCTCATATACCCACGGTCAGCCTCAAACTCACCATGTAACCAAGGATGAACTTGGACACTTGATTAACTTGCCTCTATCCCCAAGTGCTGGATTGAGAAGCATGTACCTCCCTGCACATCTCTGTTTTTTTTTTTTATTAGAATGTGCTTTAGATCAGCCCATAGTTATTGTAAATATTTATAAAATTTAATGTGGCATCTCAGCACATATTAAGCATTTACAACATCTAATCAGGATATTGGCAAGCAATCAATTCAAACACATTTCATCACTTTATGTAGCAAATATTCTTCATTGAATCGTTTGAATTTTCCAGTGAATTCCAGGCAGCCCTGCTAATCCTCCTGTGCTGCAGAACACTGGAGTTATCCTTCCCGCCTGCCCATCTGCAGCCTGGCATATCTCAACAGGCTTTTTTTCACTGTCTATTTTTCAATGAATTTTTGTGCATTTCATACAATATTGGTGCTGCTGGATGAGGGAGAGTTGATATTTGAGGGAGTGATGCTAGACAGACTGAATGGGCTCTAGTGGATGAACTCATTGAGGGATATCTGGGTACACAAACATGATAGGCCTCGGCAGGTATGACAGAATCCATGAAATCCTTTTGGGCAGGATCCAGGGGGTTGAGATAGGGGAGGAGGCCTAAATATGATTACGATGTTAAACCTCACCAGTTCTGAGAGTCACTCAGCGCCTTTTTGTCACGGTAGCACTTTGCCTCCCACAATATTCACAGACTGATTCATGATTCCATCCCTTCTCTCAGTCAAGGGGGATTCCACGAACTTGGGCACATTTTTGGAAACTCACTACTTTATAAGCTAACTTAAAGTATAAAGGGTTTGAATGGAAGCACCTTGTATGGGTGGATATTGCTGGTGCCAGGAGCCCAAAGTTACTAAATGAAAACCTCAGTTCCACGGGTGAGCTACCACCCTATGACCTTCTGTGAGGAAATCACCAGAGGCTCCACACAGTACAGGCAGCTTCCACGGAAGTGGGTTGTCAATAAAAACTAGATGGTAAGGCCTTGATGCTGACAACACCCTCATGTTTTTTCATAGGTCACGAGGAAGTCGGGCTGGGATGGAGTAGGCACTCCTCCCTACTGGATTGCCTCATAATTCCAGGTGTTATGCAGCCCACTGTGGGGGAGATTCACATCGTAGTCTTACTCAGCTGTAATCATTACAAGTCTGCTGTGAGGTAAACCTCACTGCATTTCCTGATCAGAATCATGGTTCACTCTACAGGAGCATGTTCACATCCGGTACTACATACATGATAAAAGCTCATGGTTACTGAGGCCATAGGACTAGTGGGCAAGCTACTGCTGCTGTTCACTAAATGAACATGAGGTGCACACCAAATTGCCTCCTAATTGGCTGTGCTTATTGTCAATGATTACTGCTGTCAGCTTTGGTCAAAGATGCTTTGTGCAGTGGGCAGTGGTAATCACGGGTTCATACTAGTCAGAGTGCAGAGGGTAAGTGAACGTTAGGTGCTCACCCTAAATGAGATGTCTGTAGGCCCCCTGAAAGACCTAGGGAGAACAAAGGAAGTGGGAGTGGAAATAACGTAGGAGCCTGTAGATGGGGGTCGGTGTTGAGGAACTCTGTCTTCTGGACATGGTATGGTCGTGACACTTGAGCTGACAGCAGCTATGATTACTTGAAGAAACCTACATAAAAATGGGCTTATCAATAGTTTCTGTCACTGAGGAAGAGACTCACAAGGTCCCATCCCTTCCCTGAGGATTTAGGCAGTAATCAGTAGCTACGTGGTGGGGGGGGGTCTCAAGAGGCTCCATCTTTTGGGGATCTATAGGCAGGTAATGGTTGCAGGTAGAGGGAGAGATCTTTTTCTTCAATGTAACCATGGTGATGTGTACATGTTCCTTTAAATAACTCCTCACTTTTTCTCCTATAGCAAGCGTAATGAAACTCATTAATTCACACAAATAATAAAGAAAATAAAGAGAAAGGGGCACAAAAGCAGAGGGTTCAGTTATTAAGAGGAAAGGGGAAGGAGAACAAGAGAGTGTGGTGGGGTGAATATTATCAGAACACATGTACACTTGTATGACAAAGTCATGAACAAACCCACTGTTCTGTATGATCTATGTAAACCAATGAAACCTTTTAAAATTTAGTATAGAGAATCCATATGTATGCAAATACTTTATGACAGGAAAAGAAGACAGACAATAAGAGACTGCAGAGTGTGTGTCTCTGGATAGGACTCCTGTATTACATCTCCCCCACCCACAGCTCAGAGACCATAGCAGAAGAGGGGCAGAGAGACTGAAAGAGCTAGAAGTGGTGGATGACCGTGAGGAAACACAGTCATCCAGACCTCTTGGAACTTGCTCATATGGCATTACAGCAGAGGTGACAGCATGCACAAGACCCATGCAGACTCATCCCAGACAAAAACACAGGATGGAGCTGGGGGGATGGGTAAGGAGCCCCAACGTTAGCCAAGGAATTATTGGCAGCTGATCACTGCTTGGGGAGGGAAACTTGATCTTCTTTAGCGAGTGATGCTAGACAGACTGACTAGATTCCAGTGGATGAACTCACACTGAGGGACATCTGGGCACACAGACTTCATTCAATGGACCTTAACAAATATGGGGGAATGTGTGAAATACTTTGGGGGGTATAGGAGGGAGCAGATGGAACAGAAACTTGATCTTCTTTAGCGAGTGATGCTAGACAGACTGACTAGATTCCAGTAGATGAACTCACACTGAGGGACATCTGGGCACACAGACTTCATTCGATGGAACTTAACAAATATGGGGGAAAGCGTGAAATACTTTGGGGGGTATAAGAGGGTGCAGATGGAGAAAGGGGTCCAAATATGATTAAGATGTACTTTAAGAAATACACAAAAATTAAAGTATAGATTAAAACTAGTAAATTTTTTAAAAAAGAAAAGATTCAGTATTTTGGAAAAAGTACTTTAACTAAGTTGTGGAGGGTCAGGCTTTTGCATGGAAGCCAAACAGTAGAGGTTCAGAAAACCACAAATGAGGAGCGTGGTAATAAGAATATGAATATCAGTTTCAGGTTCTAACTCCTGGATTCCAAACGGTGCCGTGATGGTGTATCATGGTGCAAGTTGTGGCTGGGCTCAGTCCTGTGGCTGTAGATTAAAGCAGGAAGGCTTGGAAAATCTGGATTTCAATGGCGTTGGAGCCTTGGACACATAGGTTGGTTGGATTTAGAGGGGTAGGATGGGGCCAAGGGAAGACTAAGGAAATGGGCTGGAGGGCTGGGGAGGCAGCTAAGATGATGGAGTGCCTGGGTAACACGCACGAAGATATGGGTTTTATACCCAGGACTACACAAGTTGAGGAAAGCAGTTCGTACGGGTAATCCAAGGAGTCAGGAGTGGAAGCAGGTGGGTCAGAGGTTTAGGGTTACCTTCAGTTACCTGCAGAGTTCAAGGTCGGTCTAAGGTACAAGCAACCATGTCTGCAATTGAAGAATCTGAACGTTCCGTAAGTTCCTGTATTTAATACACGCTCACCATTTCCTTTGATGAACCATTCAAAATAATGTTCCAGTGGCTCTAGATTCTTAAAATAATTAGAATTACTCCAGAAAAAATAACCAGACACAAGAACATCTCTGGGATTTCTGATCAGATAAATCACCTTAAGTGGAAAAACGTGTAAATGAACGTCAATACAGTCCTTCCTCACTCTTTACTAAAACAGTTTGTATGAATTATGGTTTAAATATCCATAAACATTTACTGTATTCCTCAGAGCATTAATTAATCAATTATCATACTAAAGTTTCTATGAATTGCTCACTAAGCTCGGGGTATACCAGTGGAAACAAATCTAGTGTACATTAGTCTTCTCGGTGTGTGAATGTGCTGTTTTGAAAAGGAAGCTTCTAGAGTAGATGTGGTGCACACATCTGTACTCCCAACATTTGGGAGCAGGAGGGAGAAGGAGGAGCTCAAGGCCATTTTGACTCCAAAAGAAATTCAGGATAGCTGGTGACCTAAGGTGTTGTCTCCAAAAATGGTGAGTTTTATTTGTAATTGTGTGCTACAATGTAGAGATGACTTGCACAAAAATATGTTTTAAATTATTCCAAATTCATAAATACATAAGGAGTATTCAGTCATACACAGCATCACGACCATGCATGAATAGCAGAGACATTTCCATCACTGACAGAACCCACATTTCCAAGTTCATAAATCATGACTCTATTTAGATGAAATTCAAGACAAACACAACACAACGTGTGCTTGTAAGAAAGATGGTTGTGATGGGTGACTCTATAAGGAAGGGGCATGGGGAACCTTCTGAGGAGGAGAAATATGGTAAATCTCACCTTTATCATCGTTAACCATCTTTACATACACATATATACTTATCCATCTAGTTTTTGTGAACTATGCAGACACACAGTTAAGAACTGTGTATTCAGGGTTAGAGATGGCTCAGAGGTTGTGGTTGATCTTGCAGAGAACACAGGTTCAATTCCCAGCACCCAGATCAGGTGGTTAGCAAACATCTATAATTCCAGTCCAGGATGCCAGATGCCCTCTTGCCTCCGTAGGCTCCTGCATGCACATGGTTCCCATAAACTTACACAGGCACACAGACATCCACATCAAATAAAAATAGTATTAAAAATTTTTGGTAACGTCTTTTCCGTACTATTCCCCTCTTTTCATTTCTTTCTTTTCCCTTAAGTAGGTGTATCCTTTCCATTTTCCTGACTTCTGGTGTTACGTCAGGAACTGGTGCTCCAACCTTCAAATGAGGGAGAACAAATGTTGCTTGCCTTTCTGCCTTTGTTACCAGTGGGAGGTGGGGAAAGTGGGGTGCTTGGCTGGGAAGGGTGGAGGGAGGGAGGGACATGCAGGGGGCTGCAGTTTGTAGAAGAGAAGTCAGGAAGGGGGGCACGGTGGGAGGTGGGTATTATTGCTGGAGGGTGGGGATGTTCAGGGTTCTGGGACTGGAGAGGGAGTAGGGATGTTGGATGGGGGGAAGAAAAGAGTGGAGATGAATGGATCTTGGGGACTAGGGAAACTGGAGGAAATGTGATGCCCTGAAATCCCCTGAGAAATGCACATACAGTGTCTGAACATTAGTGCATATGTATACCTGGGAGCTGCTGGAACACAGTGCAAGACAGAAGAGACCTTCCTTTAAGAAGTGTGGGAAGGTGGTTCAGGAGACTCCCAAAGTAACACAGGCTATTGCCAAACCTCTTGGTATCCCTCAGAAGTACAAGATAAAACCCTACTGATGAAGACAAGACATACTTATCCGATACGGAACTTGAAGCAATGGAGCAGGATCTGACCTAGAAGCCTTCTAACTGAAGTTTGACTATCATAAGGCTATATGATAATATACAAACTGCAAAAGAGAGAAAATCAATCAATGATCCAACCCAGCCCTAAAGCCTAAAAGCCATAACGACTGGAACAGCAAACTACATCTATTGGTGCAGTAGCGACACTGCTATCTGGGGGTGATCAATAGCTATCTAATTGAACTTAAAGCCCTCTCACAATGGGAGTGAACTCATGGGTGGCACTGTATGTACAACCAAATACACATAGATCCTACAGGAAACACCGTCTCTGTCATACCTCTAGACAAATGAAATTTCTTCCCATATGTAAATATTTATATTTATTTACAGACAAGCATACTGTATAGCATTCATCAAAGAATCTTCTTTCTGCAACAGATGGAGGTTACTGCAGAATCCCACAACTGGTCAGACACAGAAAATATATGTCTGAGAGGTGTCCTAGGTGAAACATCTACAGTTGAACCTCTACACCTAAGGCTCATAGAACATAATAGAATGAGGGGCAAAAAGAAAACTAATGCCTCCCTCAACTCTCACCAGTGAAGCTTCCTTATACAACAGAGTGTGATGCTCACAGAAGGCTGCAACTCTCCAAGTTTCAAAGAACAGGAGACTGCAGAATGCGTATCCCTGGATAGGACTCCGATATGAAAACGTACTCACCCATGACTCAGGGACCATCTCAGAAGAAGGAGTGGAAAGACTGTAAGAGCCAAGACTGGCCAGGTTTTCAGGCCACTGGAAGCTTGCACATGTGAACTTGTGGCAATGGTGGCATCGAGGACAAGACCCATTCCAAATCAACCAGACAAGGTACCAGAGTGGAGCAAAAGAAATGGGTGGTGGGCCGACCCCAGAATGGGAGCCATTGGAGACTGATTACTACTGGGTGAAGGATAGTATGCCTTTTTTACAATATCTAGATACGCTGACTGGTCTCCATTGGATGGCTTTGCACTGAAGGATATCTAGGTACAAAGGCTTGACTGGATAGGACTTAACAAGCAGGGCAGAATACATGAGGTCCACTTTGGGGTTTGGGGAGCCATGGCTGGGGGTAGGAGTCTAAATCTGATTAAGAGCTGTTGTTTGAAATGTACAAAAGCTCAATAAATGTTTTCTAATCTTTGTATCTTGTACCAGTTCTCTATGTGACATTACTGTAGACCTCATCTGTTTAGGCTTCAGTTGCCCCAACCAAAACATTACCTAACCCAAATTGCACGTCTTCAAAAAGGTGCATGGGCACAACTTCATTGTGAAATTTTGAGAGACTTTTTTTAATGTTAGTCTTTGAAGTTTAAGCATAAAATGTTTCTAAAGTACCTAGTAAGTAATCTTCTAGAAAACTTTCTTAATAACAATGAACCATATAGATTAAATCCTGGATATCCCTGGTCCTCTGGTGATCCTCAGTCAGCCATGTGGCTACTGATCTCAATTGATGGCAAGATAGTGTTTACAAAACCAGCTGCAACTGCAGAACAAACCTCCCATGACTTTGGGGATGTGTTGATGCATAAATATGATGTGTTCCTTATAAAAGCACTAACTTGCCTGATTCACATCACAGTGTTGGAGGCACTGATTGAATTAAGACTGGCCTATTTTCTCTATAACACTAAAACAGTGGTAATCAACGCTATACTAGAGTTTTAAACTCTGCTTAGGTTGCTATGTGGTTTCCCAAGACTCTAGTATTCTTTCCTCCAAAATATGACTAGGATGATCTATGGGAAATTTCACATTCCGGAACTCTAAGGTGGACTTACTAGGGACCACATCAGCATCACCTGCTGCATAATAACCTGCTCTCACTCAGACTTACTCAACATTTCAAGGCATATCAGGCACAAGGAAGTTCAAATAGCATTTGATCAACATTGTCAAACACTAGGCACTGACCTTGGCATTGGAACTGAAGAAAGACTTGGGGAAAAGTTGGATGGGGAGGTGGGACCTGATGAGGTGTGGGCCTTTCTGGTCCTTTAATTTTAAATATCCAAAAATATACTCTATCCAAGGTAAGCAGTCCCAGGTGGGCATAGATTGGATCCACTTGGGATCCCCTTTGGTCTGAATTAAGCAGACAATCTCAGACAACCAGTTTGTTCCTGAACAAGACAGAAAATTATGGGCACAAATTTCAGCAAGACTTGTGAGAAAATATGGTGTAGTATGTGTGTGTCATAAAATTTATTTTTTCTACTGTTTCCAAGCACACACCCCTATGGTGTTAAATATATTCTCACGCTGTAAGTGCTAAGCGTATTTACTCAACAAATCTCTAGTTTTTATTCTTGCAAAAC
>NW_008336306.1:32729-36862 GCF_000622305.1 Nannospalax galili | reverse complement strand
GTTCCTCTTAGATGTTATTTCTCTGTGATGTTCTCATTTCTCGGCTCCTTCTGTTCTCTCTTCTCATAGAAATAGAGCTGTGCTGACTCAGCCTTCCAAGGTCTCACTGGTTCCTCTAATATACTCACTGATCACCATTGAGAACGTAGGTCATGGGGAATCCATTTCTCTGAGTTGAAATGATGTCCCAGAGCAGTGTGCACTGTCCTGTGTGTAAAGCAACCCATTTATGTTCTGAATAAGTGAGGATAAAAGCCTCAGTCTATTTCCATAGACAATTCTTACCTGATTTGGGATAAGTCAATATGACTATATCTTCATTCCTCACCTCAAACTTATCATGAATCTCTCGCATCACTTCACTTTCACACACCACGAGAGGAAGAGGTATTCCTTCAAACCACATATAGTCTGACATGGCAAAGTGCTCCTCTTGTGTGGTGTCAGAGTTCTGTCTGTGGCCACCTTTGGAGGTTGTAGCAAAAGGTGAAAGGAAAAATGGTAGTGAGGAGAAATAATCAATAACCCCTCTTTAGCTGTTTGGAAATAATCTAGTGATCAGGAGAAATTGATTCTGCAGTCTAAAGTTGGTAAATTATGAACTGTGAACTCATCCAGAGATCATTCTGAGGGATATGTGAACCTGAGTTCATGGACAGGAACCAGAAACTCAAAAGCAATTCCTATGACACAGAAATGGGGCATGACGTTAAATTCTTTATGAGTTTCCTTTTCAGAATGGTTTTAAATGACATAAAAACACAGAGATCACCCAGAGGGCATTTCTTGCACACTCCTCCCTGAGTGTGCTGGGACTCTGTCTGGTTTGAGCTTCCATAGAACTTGGCCATGCTGTCCCCATTGCTGTCAGTTCGTATGTGTAGCTGACCAGCTGTCTGGAAGACTGTTTCTTTGTGCTCTTCCACGCCCTATGACTCTTATAATCTTTCCATCTCTTCCTCCAAATGGTCCCTGAGCTTTGAGTGGCAGAAATTTGATATGGGTCTATTCAGGGATAAGTACACTTTAGCCTCTTGCTCCCTGTATGTTAGCCATTGTGGTTTCTTTGTTAATCAACGTCTCTTGCTAAAGAAAACTTCTCTGGAGAGCCCGGTGAGATGCATTAATCTATGAATATAGCAATATGTCATTAAATGTCAATTTCATAAATAAGTATTTAGTAGAAAGCTAGTATTAGGTTCTCCCTTATGTCCTTAGGTAGGATCCTAAGCTTGATATTAATGGGCTCCTGCCTAAGAAGCAGAACCTAAATCCAGTTGAAGAGTGGTTGATTATGCCCCTAATATTTGTGCCACTATTGCACCATAACACCCACCTGATTACACCAGTGATATCTGAACTCACACATGGTAATACCTCACACAGACACACACAGACATGCATATATACAGTTGACCTAAGATAATTTTTTTATTTTAAAGAAACTGACATGGACTCAGATGGGAGTCATTTTGTAATATCGCTCTCTGGTTCAAATCAGCAGAATACAAGTGCATTCAGTGTTTTTCCAATCCTAGCTCAAACTCTAGGATACTTTGAAGACATTTCAGCAGGGTGGATGCACTTTTACGTACCGTGTCTTAAATGGAAATTTCCATCTCCTGTTTTCCAAAATTGAGTTTTTCCATAAAATGCCCAAGGATTACTAGTCCTAGTTTCTCCACTGAGGAATGCTGACCTTTGGTCAACAGCTTCTTCAGATCCCATCTGTATTAACACCATCAACAATCCTCAGTGAATTACAGTACAGACTCTTTCCCAGCTCTGAATTTAGGAACATTTCTGTGCAGACACTTTTATCTCTTTGATTGTGAGCCTGAGCCTTTCACCACTGTGGCAGCCCTCCAACCCCCTGATATTTTTAATCTATTCTTGTAATACATTGTCTTAGGAGTTTCCAGCACTCTTCTCCTCTTGGATGACCATGCCCTCTGTATGCTCTAACTTGAAAAGTGAGTCCTTCTCTAGGGAATGCCTCTCTTCATTTTCAGAGGATTCAGCTTGTCCTACAGTTCCTAGATCAGCATCTATACTTCCAACAAAGACATTTCTGTCTCCTGAGTATGGTCAATTTTGATGACACACCATGCATGCTGTGGTTATTGGAAATGTATTGCTTTTGTACAATTTGGGTCAAATGAATCAACCCAAAATTTTTGATATCCTATACAGGAGGTAGAAGGATGGATGTTACTCCAAGATAGGCAGAAGTTCAAGTGTGCGATGGGGTTTTCCAGAGCTTTCCAGGCCTCATACTAATCCTCACACTATCTGAAATTTAAGTCCACCAGATAACTTCAAGGGATTGAAGTTCATGTTGTTAATAGGCATGGTCCAGTCTCACTGTGGGGATACAGTAATATTCATGAGTGAAATGGTTCTACAGTGAGAGAAAACAAAGGCAGTTGCAACAGACTGACCATATATCCAGCAACATACTTCATCTCATCAGTTAAAACATGAGTGGCAACACAGGAAACCAACTGGAGAAAATTCTTCCCTTTCCCTAATGGCTTTACTATGTACTGTCTTGGATACACAGTGTGTGAATCTAAAATGAGGGCACCAGGAAAAGAGAATTCCCTTAACAGATTCAAAATAGGGCTCTGCTGGTCAAAATCATGATATTACTCTTTTCAAATTGTGCTTCCTGATAAGGGAGTCCCTTCTTTATGATAATGAAACTCACTTTTCAACCTATCAAAAATTATATAAAACTTGCTTTGAGTAAGATGGGAAAGTTCAGAAAGCAAACAAACATAACAAAATCATGATTAATAAAATGAGTCTAATGGTGCATGTCTTTAATAGCAGAAGTCAGGAGGCAGAAATGTGAATTCAAGACCAGCTTAGTCTACAAAGCCAGCAGAGACAGGAACATCTACCATTCAAGGCCATCCTGAAATGCAGAGTGAGTTTGAGACCAGCTTGAACTACATGGAAATGATCTCAAAATGCAATAAAAGAAATCGAGCTCCATTGTTTTAGGGGCTCTGATTTCAGCAAACAGCTAGAGAGTGCCTCCTGCTGAGAGCCAGAGTTTTGGCCTCCTGCTGACAAAGGAGCTCAGAATGCAAGGGACTGCCTGAGATCCCCAGGATCCTGCCACCACATGGTGGTGAGCTTCCCCTAATTGGGCCATACCCATCCCCCAACAGGAGATTTCATGAGGCCCCTCCCAAGGCCCCAGGGCAAATCTGGCTTTGGTAGGCTAAGGCTGAGCTCTTGGTAGACAGCCTGAGAAGCTGGGCTTGGGCCTCCATCAGTGTAGAGGCTATGAATTCAGCAGACCCCCAGAGGGTGCCAAGTTCTGGCCTCCCTCTGGCCTCCCTCAGGCAGAAGGCCTGAGAAAGCAGGGGACTGCCTGAGAGCCCCCATATGCTGCCTCCACTTGGTGATGGAGGCCTGAGTGTACCTGACTGGAACTTGAATTGGGCTTCTGTGGGTACCCCTGAATAGCTGATCTGAAGCCATCAGTTCCCTCCAAATTAAACCTGAGAGAACTTGAATCCTGTACCAACCAGCTACATAACTAATAAAGAAATGACATAGGCACCCAGATAATACAAACAGAAGTGTACTTCAATTTAATTCTCATATCAGAATCATAAAGAACAAAAGAAATTCATATGCCAAAATCACAATGAAAGAATAATAAAATGGAAAGCCAAAACACTATGTCTCCACCAAACTCCACCAATCCTGTAGAAGAGTTCTATAAGGAGAATCGCCTAGAGATAACCCTGGACACTGAATTTAACAGAACACTCATAAACATGATCATGAAATTCAATGAATTTAAAGAACACAGGATCAAAAATATCAAAGAGCTAAAAGAAGATAGGGATAAACTTCTGAATGAATTCAAAAAAGAGAAACACTGAAGAAAACTCAGACAGAAATGAAGAAGGAAGTGCAAAACTCAATAAGCCAACTTGAAAGGACGGGGGAAAGCCTCACTGCTAGAATGAATGAAATAGAAAACAGAATATCATCTCTGGAGGATAAAGTTGAAGAATTGGACCACTAAAGCAAAGATTATGAAAAATTTAAGAAATCACAAGAATGGAATATGCAGGAATTGAGTGACACCATGAAAAGACCAAACTTGC
>NW_008336306.1:23536-32706 GCF_000622305.1 Nannospalax galili | reverse complement strand
ACATCCCCATACAAATACAGGAAGCACACAGAACACCAAATAGACAGAATCTGAAAAGAAACATCCCATTATGTATCATAGTAAAATCACTAAATGTGCAGAACAAAGAGAATACTGAAAGCAGCAAAAGAAAAACAAGTCACATACAAAGGAAAGCCCATCAGAATTACAGCTGACTTATCAATGCAAACTGTGAAAGTCACTAGAGCTTCGACCGAATTCCTTTTATGAAGCCAACATCACTCTAATACCCAAACCATGTAAAGACACAAACAACCAAAAAAGAAAACTGTAGACCCATATCCTTAATGAACATAGATCCAAAAATTCTCAACAAAATACTTGCAAACCATATACAGATGTACATAAAAAAGATCGTTCCCCATGATCAAGTAGGATTTATTCCAGAGATGCAAGGATGGTTTAATATACACGTCAATGAGTGTCATTAATCATATAAATGGACTCAAAGACAAAAACCACATTGTCATCTCAATAGATGTAGAAAAGGCTTTTGAGAAAATTCAGCATGCATTTATGTTCAAAGTCCCAGAGGGAATTGGAATGGAGGAACATATCTCACAGCCAACAAACCCACAGCCAACATCATTCTAAATGGAGAAAAACTGGAAGCATTCCCATTAAAATCAGGAACCAGACAAGGATGTCCACTATCTCCACTCCTTTTCAACATAGTGCTTGAAACTCTTGCTAGGGCAATAAGACAAAAGAAATAAATTAAGGGAGTACTAATTGTAAAGGAAGAGGTCACTTTTTCCAGATGATATGATACTATACCTATGAGATACCAAGAATTCCACCAGAAAAGTCCTAGGACTGATCAACACTTTCAGTATAGTGGCACTTTACAAAATCAATCTACAAAAATCAGTAGCCTTTCTATATACCAATAACAAGCAACTGGAGAAAGAATACAGGGAAATGCTCCCATTCACAATAGCTGCAAAAATATTTCTTTGAATAAATCTGACCAAAGACACCAACAATCTCTACAATGAAAATTTCAAATTGTTTAAGAAAGAGATTGAGGAAGACACCAGGAGATGGATGCACCTCCCATGCTCATGGATTAGAAGAATTAAAATTGTGAAAATGACCATCCTACCAAAAGCAATATATACATTCAGTGAAATCCCAACTAAAATCCCCATGACATACTTCAAAAAATTACAAAAAATAAATTTAAATATATATGGAATCACAAAAGACCTTGGAAAGCCAAAGCAACGCTGAGCACAAAGAGTAAGCTGGGGGGATTACTATACCTGATCCCAAAGCATACTACAGAGCTATAGTCTGAAAAACATCATGGTACTGGTGCAAAAATAGACACAGAGATCAATGGAACATCATTGAATATCCAAATCTGAGTGCACACAATTTCAGCCACCTGATATTTGACAAAGGTGCCAAGAACACACAATGGAGGAAAGACAGCATCTTCAACAAATGGTGCAGGAAAAACTGGATCTCCACCAGTAGAAGAATGAAACTAGATCCTTATCTTTCACCTTGCACAAGAGTCAACTCCAAATGTATCAAAGACCTCAATGTGAAACTGGAAACATTGAAACTATTAAAAGAAAATATTGGCAGTAACTTACAAGTTATAGGTGTAGGAAAGGATTTTTGAAATCAAAGAGAAGTTGCTTACGAATTAAGGTCGGCAATCAACAAATGGGACCTCATTAAACTAAAAAGCTCCTGTACAGCAAAAGAAACAATCAAAAAGGTGAAAAGAAAACCCACAGAATGGGAAAAAATCATCAGCAGTGACACATCTGTCAGGGGTTTAACATCCAGTATATATCAAGAACTCAAAAAACAAAGAATTGTGAAACCAAATGACCCATTAAAAGATGGGCTAAAGATCTAAACAGAGAGTTCTCAAATGAAATAAAGATGGCTATGAAACATCTCAGAAAGTGTTCAAGATCTCTAGTAATAAGGAAAATGCAAATTAAAACCACCCTAATGTATCATCTTACCCCAATAAATCGGGCTAGGATCAAGAGAATAAAGGATACCAAATGCTGGGGATGATGTGGAAAAAGTGGAATGCTTATTCACGGCTAGTGGGATTGCAAAATCATGCAGCCTCTATGGAAAACATTGTGGAGAACTCTTAAAAAACTAAAGATGAACCTACCATATGACCTGGTTATTCCACTCCTTGGCATATACCCAAAGGACTCATCCTATTGTAGAGACACTAGTACAACCATGCTTGTTGCTGCTCTTTTCAGAATAGCTAAGAGATAGAAGCAACCTAAGTACCCCTCCACTGACGAGTAGTTATCAAAAATGTGGTATATTTACAGAATGGAGTTCTATTTAGCAGTAAAGAAAGATGAAATAATGAAATTTTTGGGTAAATGGATGGATCTAGAAACTGTTATACTAAGTGAAGCAACACAGACTCAGAAAATCAAAGGATGTATGTTCTCCCTCTTATGTGGATCCTAGCACCAAATCCTTTTAAATTCCAGGTCCTTTAATAAGATGATGCTATACAGCAGTCTCTTCTGCATGAAATAGCTACCATCATCACGACTGCAGCTGAGCTTCATTGCTAAACATCGTCAGAACTGCGCTTGTTGACAGTTGTGCTCATTCATTAAATGAGGGCCAAGCAGGGTCATTGGACCTCACCACATTATCCAGGCACTCTTCCCAGCCAACTGAATATAATCTGATCCTGGATTTGGAGAGGGCTAAATTATACAATATGGGGAAGGCTAGGAAGAGAAGGAATGACCCATACTGGGTAAAGGCTAGCCAGATCATACATAGACCTCAGCAATCCCCCAGATATCTCGGTAAGTATGCTCAATAAATTCATTGGTTACCCAGTAAAACTTTAATCAAATATTGTCTCAACACTAGAACCTTGAAAGGGAGTAAGCATTGCTTAGCATCCCCAGGAAAAGAAGTCTCACAACAGGTGGAAAATTTATTTGTTCATGCTATTGTGTCTCATAATTATTTTTCTTTTAAAAAGAAAATGAGAATGTAAAAGATGTTAAAAGGATATGGGAATGGAGATATTTTCTAAAATAGAAAAAAATGAGAAAGCCTAAGCAAGTGATGAAGGTCTGTTTAGGTTTGTTATAGTGTATAAAGGATGAATCAAAAATAATGTCTCTAGTCATAGTTTAGTCAAGTAGTTTAAGGAAGAAAATATATATCTAGTCGAAGTTTATATGAGAATTTTTTTATTTTTTTACCCAAGCCTGAGCTACATAGCACATGGTAATTAATAGTAACTGACTGGTGGAACTAACCTTGTTGGATGTTTAACAGCCAAACTCTGAGGCTTATATTAATCTGGTCAGAGGGACTTAAAGGACAATTTTTGCCCCTTGTCCTCCAAGGTGGACTATGTTCCAGGGGACTATGGAACATCTCTCAAAATGTCCTGTAACTGTGGTGAGTCCCCTGTCTTCTTGTTCAGGGAGACCATGGAGACCCCACAAGATGGACTTGAACTAGTGTCCAGTCTACAAAGAGGATGGTCAACTAAGAGGAAACATCTCATTAATGTTTCCAAGTGAAACCAGACGTGTTCAAGCAGGACCTTTGGCTTATCTTCACATAGATGAAACTGGTAAAAGAAAGGAGCCAGGAGCACTTCCGAACCCCATGTGACCCCTGAGGAACAGATTCTCCAATGACCTTAAGTGTAAAAATGAATTGATTTATTTGTGCCAACTGTATTGGACTTAAACACCCAAAAGGAAAGTATAACGAAAGAGTAGTCATCAGTATATTTCTTTAAGAGTTCAAGGGATTACACTCTGAGACATTAGGCTTAATTCTATATAAAAAGTTATTCAGACAATTATTTCTCATTGATGATTTTGTTCCTAACCAGAAAGTGCTGCTCAGATAAAAGACTTCAAATCTTGGTCTCCAATACTGTAGTGCCCACCCGTAGCTAAGGGAGACAACCAGCTGTTCTTCTAAAAATATGGATAAATTTGTTTTCTCCCCCTATTTAAAAGCCTTTGAGGCCAGGCATGGTGGCACACACCTTTAATCCCACCACTCGGGAGGCAGAGGCAGGTGGATCTCTGTGAATTCAAGGCCAGCCTGGTCTAAAGGACAGCTGGGGCTACAGGGAGACCCTGTCTCAAAAAGACCAAAAAAAAAAAAAAGCCTTTGAGAAGGAAGTGACTATGATTCTAATCACTCCAACAGCTATCAAAACACCTGAAAGCAAATCATGAATCTATCACTCTAGAATCCAGGATTGGAAGGCAAAAGAAAAATGAGGTGGAACCCAATAGAGGGATGCATTTGGAAGCCCTTGTCAAGAAATTCCAATGGACTTTCATATGAATATTTGAAAATTTCCCTGTTCTGACTTTTTTCTAGTTCCCTGTCTAGAACTTGTAATGCTAATTCCTCTTGCCTTCACTTCTCCTTCACAGCTACTACTCACAATTCGAAGACTTTCTTTTCTTCCTTGAGATAACAGTTATGCTATTTGGGGAGTCTTTTAGATAGACCCACAGAAGGGGTACTCCAATTGCCTCACCCTGCGTCCCTGTTCACCATGGAAGAAGCCAGAGTGGTCTGCGTCCCAATTCCCTTTTGGCAATTTTGGTAACCTCTTCAGAGGATGGTGTGATAAGAATAGGAGGTAGGAATTGGCTAGGCAGTTAGGGTAGCCAACTGCCAAAGAAATGTAGCCAGTTTCTTCTCTAAAACTCACAATGTACTTGGCCTCTTAGCAACCTACTCCATTCCAAAGACCAAAAATGTCAAAAATATTAGGGAGCTTTTATCTAATCCTTAAAATATTTAGGGTTACCTCTTCAGAATGGGGAATGTAAGAGTAGCCAAAAGCCCACAGAAAAATAAAAAGAGAAGAAAGAGTTCATGAAGTTATCAGAAAAAAATGATGGGGAGATATGGGAGAAGATGGAGGGGAGGAAGTGGGCATGGATTTGATCAAAACACCTTATACACATGTATGAAATTCTCAATTACATATTTTTAAAAATTCCTTAGGTTAATTTAGGATTTTTTACCCACAATAAGAAAAAAAAAAGAAATCAATGTATATTCTGGAATTTCAGGTTTGGGTTTTTTTTAAGGTTTTGGTTTTTTTTTAAGATATCACAACAAATTTTAAGTTAAAAGTTATTCCAACACTTGCTTTCCGACATTATTCAGGCCTGTACTGAGATTTTCCCAGTGCAGAGCAAAGGTAACCACAGCACAGCGTGGAACATGAACTTGAAGGGAAGTCAGAGATGTCCAGTGTGTAGGAAGCCCGACCTCAGCTTCAACAAGTGTAGGACTGGTCCCACGACACATCAGACACTCAGGTGATTCTCAGAGATAACTGAAAACGAGGATGAAGCGGGACCTGTGTTCTGGCTTAGCCACAGACAGCAGTTGTGGATGCCCAGAGTCCTCACTCTCCCTCCCGCCTCATTCTGACACATAGCACACTGTGGCTGATCTTTGGTCTGGCATTTACTGTTTTCTCTGCGCCTTGATCCAAATTTCAAGCCTTGAACTTTCCCTGGCTCTGGTGCAAGTATTTCCCTTGCTTCACAGAACACGAAAACGAAACAGCTCAGGCTCTAAAATCAAACTCCTCCCATTGTCACAAGGATCCAGATCAGATCCAGTTTCTGAGGACACAGAGAGTGCATTTTCCTTGTGCTGTTTCTCTGGAGGAAACATGCAGTCCCTGGTCATTAAGTCTCCTAAAGTGCTTTGCATGATTCCTCTTTGTACACTTCCTTAGTTGGAATCCCTGAATCCCCGTTTCAGGGTACACTGGGGCTCACTATGTGCAAACGCCTTTGTAACCACATGCAGAGGAACTTCAAGCTTGGGTTCTGCTGAAATAAAATGATTTGTGTAGGTGAGACGATTACAGAGAACTGAGCAGGTGGGAGAGTTGCTGACAGAGATACCCCAGGAGGCGTTCCAGGGTTATGTGGGCTCTGAGGGCTGTTTTCTTGAAGCTTACATTCACCCTGGAGTTCTAAGTTGTCCTTTGAATTCCAGAGTGAATAACCCTGGAGAGTATTGGAGTGGCAAATGAACAGGGAGAAGGCCTGCATAATTTAAACTCATTTATTAAATTTTAGTGCTGTGGATCTTCCAAGATTATTCAATATTCCAGGAAAACACTACTCCCGAGACAAAATCCCGTCCTTTCATGGGTGGATTCTAGGAAAGTTTCTGCCACTGTGGCATCCCCACAGCCCCACTGGCAGATTTGGGAAAGTGCTCTACTACTGAGCCACATCTTCAAACCCTCAGTGGTGGTTTCTAGGCAAGTGCTCTACCACTGATTCACACCAGAGCCCATCTAAGCATGTGCTGCAGCTCTACGGTACATCTGAAAGGCCAGTCTAAGGCTCTTATGAACAAAGCGGCCGTGAAAGTTCTAAGCAATTGTTTCTAAGCTTTAAGGAGCTCAGAGGAGGGTTCATTCAGTAAAATGCCATCCACATAAGTAGGAAGACCTGACTACAACTTCTGGGACTCACATACAAAAGATAGACCTAGCGGGTTGGAGAGATGGCTCATCGGTTAAGAACACTGACTGCTCTTGCAGAAGACCTGGGTTTGATTTCCAGCACCCACATAGTGGCTAAGAACTGTCCTTAACTCCAGTTCCTGGGAAATCTGATGCCCTCTTCTGACCTCTGCAGCATTGCATGACACAGGTGCACTTACACACATGCAGGCAATACACTAATACACATAAAAGAAAAGTAGTAAATAAAATATAAAAAAACATAGACCTACTAGCATACCTTTGTTGCCCCAGCTCTGGGGAAGTGGAGGCAGTAGATTATGTGGCGCTTAGTAGTCAACCAGCATGGCCTAATTGGTGAAACTTAGGTGCTTGTGAGAGCTCTGGCTTAGAAAAAAAGGTGACAGTTTTAAAGATTAATACCCATGATTGACCTCTGGACAAACAGACAGAAAGACAGACAGACACACACATACACACACGAATGCGTGTGCACACACACATACACACTGATATCCAGATGCCAAGCAAGCTGTACACCAGGAAAAAACTCTAAATTTCAGCATGCGGTTTGTTATGTGAAAGGGGTGGAGTGGGGTGGAGAGAGGGGGGTGGTGTTAACTGGAAATGTCCTCCGACCACTATACTGGCAAACTATAGTCACACCTCCTTCCCATGCTCATCAAGGAGTCAAGGGGGGAGCCACCCGCACCCAATCAGTCAACCTTAGCTGCATGTGGAGTGAGGGGAAAAGGATGTATATGCTGAGAACACCAAGAGGCACCTCTCTCACAATTTTGTGCATCTTTTGGGAGGTCACAGGATTTGTATTTGAGTGTGGATTTCCCAGTGCAACTGTAAATGTGGGGTGCCCACTACTCTGTAAATAAACCATTACCCTATGCTCTATTTAAAAATTAAATTAAATTAAATTTTTTAAGAAAGAAAATTAATACTAGAGGACATGATGTTGGGAGAAGGGTATCAGAACAGGAAAATGGAGGGAGATAGTCTAAATGTGATCAAAACACATTATAAAACATTCTCACAGAATCAATAAAAATGTTTGCAAATAAAACATAAATGTAATAAAATCTTTATATCTGCTGAGTCTGAGGTATCTGGCATGGGGTTACATAGGAAAAAGGACAGGACAGACCTGCTAAGGGAGTCTAAATAAAGAATAGTCAGTGGAAGCCTTTTGGAATGTCTCTGTTTTAATCCACACATTAAAAACCACCATGAAAATAAACTATATTGGGAAATACTTTAAATCATGTCACATTGTTATTTCCCAGGACTTGTTATTTAGTTTCTGGTTCCTGCCCATGAACTCAGGCTCACATAGTCCTCAGAATGACCTCTGAATGAGTCCACAATTGCTCAGTTCAACAATCTTAGGCTGTAGGTTACAGTTTCTCCTTATCAGTAGGTAATTGATTAATAAACTGGTGGTTAATGATTGTTTCGCTTTTACTATGAATTTCACCCCTCAGTACTTGCTACAACTTCGACGGGTGGCTGTCCCTGGAACACTAACCCCACACTCAAATAGCTCTTGTTCACGTCATACTGCATATGGTCACTCTATGCATCTATCAGTATATACTGCTGTGTATGACGTAGAGACCAGTGCCTGATGGTATTTCCACTCAAAGAAAGGGACTGAGCCAGTGTGTTCAGAGGGGATCAGATAAGGTATGAGAGGAACCAACAAGAGTGAATCCTGAGACGGAATCGCATTGGTCTGATTCTACGGGGGAGAGAATGGAAGAGGGCGAAAAATGAGAAAATCGAAGGGGAAATAACATCTACGTAGAAGTGAAAGAACGGATGTGAGAGAACTTGGAGAAGAGGGGTCACTTCAGGTAGAAGTATCACGGAGAAGGTTCAGGAAGGGAAAAGAGACCACCAAGTTCAAGGAACAGAATACACACGCATCGTGGGTGTTTGGTATTGGGGCTCCGTGCTGGAACACTGAGGATTGGCAAGTATAGAATCAGTGAACTTGAAAGGAGATGACACTAGGAAGCCAGGGGAAATGGGAATAACCTAAAAGGATTCCACAGATAGCCCAAAGATGAAAGCTACCAAAGTATCCATTGACAGATGACTTCATAAACATAAATACAAACATATGTCCTAAATAGATAAAATGGATTGACTCAGCTGAAAAAGAAACACTGTTCTAAACACAGCACAAAATGGATGAATCTCAACAGGATTGTTTTATTTGAAGTGAGTCAGTTACAAAGGTCAAATGCTATGTTTCCATACTTGGGAAATACCTTGCCCAGTCAATGTCATAGAATCAGGATGTAGATGGTGGTGGTCAGGACTGCAGGGGAGGGTAAGTAGGAAGGTGCTCTTTACCAACTATGGAGTCTTAGGTTTGCAAGATCCAAAACTGGAATTAGCTGAGTGAATGTACTTAGCATTTATACCATGTGAATATATTTATCACCAGAGGGTGTGTGCTTAGAAAGAGTTGCAACAGTTAATTTTATGCCATGTGTATTCAACAGTATATTTTCCACAAGTCTTACAGAAATGAGTGACCATCATTTCTCTTCTTGTTCAGGAACCAATTGGTTGATTGATATTATCTGCTTGATTCAGATAAAGGAGAATTCCAAATAGG
>NW_008336306.1:21636-23036 GCF_000622305.1 Nannospalax galili | reverse complement strand
TAACTATATTAATTCAACTGTGAACCTAGCAACTTACAGCCACTTGTGAAAGAGATGTCCTGTTGCTCTGGAATGTGTTACTGAATATATTAAAGCTGCAATGAAATGCTTCTTCTAATCATGTAGTTATTAAAAATTTTTAAAAAGGGCCAGCTGTGGTGGCATACGACTTTAATCCCAGCACTAGGGAGTCAGAGGCAGGCAGATCTCTGTGAGTTCAAGGCCAGCCTTGTCTACATAGCAAGTTCGAGGACAACTGGGGATACAAGGAGATTCTATCTCAAAAAAAACACAAACAAACATAAATATCTCAGTTTTTAAAAGACAGCATCTTATATAGCCTACGCTATACTGAAATCCTGTGTAGAAAAGAATGACTTTGAACTGATCTTTCTGCCTCCAGTTCTAAATGCTCATAATACAGGTGCATGCCAAAACACCCTACAACTTATCTTTTCAAAAGTCAGCACATTACAACTGGAGAAGACGAATGTACACTGCATTTCTCTTGCACTGCATTGCTAGCTCGGTGAGCATGTCATAGAATGCTTAGTATGTGTAACTGATCAACGACTGCTGTAATGAATACATGAAAACCCACGGATATGCAGTCAAAATTTCATATATATCACTCAAAAACAGGTGGGGATCTGCTCTATTGATTTTCATTTACATGTTTTCCATTTAAGGTAATTTGTCACACCAGAAGTCTGAGAGATACTCTTGGGTCCGCTTATGTTTTCTGGAGTAAGACAAGCCTTGTTAAGAATCCAGAGTCTATGGAAAATGGTGTGGTGACGTCATAAAGGAGTTAATGAATTCTCATTTTAATTTTAATCTTTTTATCAAGTATCACATGTTGTTTGGGCTGAACTTGAATGCACTATGTAGCCTCTGATCCTCCTGCTCCACCCCACTGAGTCCTGGGATTAAAGTCATGTACAGCCATGCTCATTCTATGTGATCCTGGGGATGGAACTCCTGTCTTCATCGTGTTAACCAACTTAGCTGCTTCACCAGTTCCTCAGCACGGTGTTAGCCTGCAGTTGGCCCTGTCTTATCCCCCTACGTCCATCTGACCTGTGGCTCTAAGACTCCATTATCACTGAAAACTGGATTTCCCGTGTTCCTGCATGGACTAAGAAAAGCCATAGAACTGACCCAAGCCACAACCTGCTTCATGATCCAACGTCCTAGCACCGTTTCATTTCTCTAGGATCCCCAGTAATGAGAAGAACGTTCACAGTCTCCCCTGCTCCTCATTTGTGGTTTTCTGAACGCCTTTTCTTTGGCTTCCTTCACAAAACCCTGACCTTCCAACATTCTGTTAAAGATGCACCTCTTATACGAATCCTCTTTCTTTTCTGCCTTAAAATATTTCCATAAGTAATGGATTATCT
>NW_008336306.1:5229-20551 GCF_000622305.1 Nannospalax galili | reverse complement strand
TCTTACCCCAGTCAGACTGGCTAACTCCAAGAGATTTAAAGACTCCAAATGCTGGAGAGAATGTGGAGAAAGAGGAATGCTCATTCACTGCTGGTGGGAATGCAAACGTGTGCACCCACTGTGGAAAGCAGTGTGGAGAATGCTCCAAAAAATAAAATGAACCTACTATATGATCCGGTGATACCACTTGGCATAAACCCAAAGGGCTCATCATACTGCAGAGATACCCGTACCACCATGTTTTTTGCTGCTCTTTTCACAATAGCTAAGAAATGGAAACAACTTACTTGTCTCTCAACTGACAGATAATGAAAATGTGGTACATTTATACAATCGAGGTCTGCTCAGCAGTAAGAAAAGATGAAATTATGCAATTTGAAGGTAAATGGGTGGAACTGGAGAGTGTTATACTATGTGAAGTTACAGAAATGCAGAAAAGCAAACAATGTATGTTCTCTCTCATTTGCAGAGTGTAGCACCAATCTCTTATATGTGAGTATATAAATTCTGATGTAACATCTGGAGCCGGGAAAATGGAAAGGATGCATGGAGGTCAAAGAAAAAGAGGAAACTGAGAGGTGGATAGTAGCGACCAGATGTGACTGGGGGGAGGTGGGAAAAGTGGGAGTGTTCAGCATGGAGGAGAGGAGGGAGGGACATGCAAGGCCCACAGTTGAGGGAAGAGGGAAGTCAAAACAGGGGGCATGGTGGGAGGAGGAGACAGTGTTATCTGAGAGAGCCTGGGGATAATGGGGGCACTGGAACTGGGGAGGGAGGAGAGAAGCTGGATGGGAGGGAAAAGAGTAGAGATGCATGAATCTCAGGGGGCTAGAAAAACCAGAGGGTAATGTGATGCCTTCGAAACCCTATGAGAAATGCACGTAGGGTACCTCAACATCAGTGCATGTACCTTGGAGTGACTTTGCAAGGAACACAGTGCCAGACAGAAGAGACCTCCCTTTGGGTGGTTTGTGAGGTTGGTCCAGAAGACTCCTGAAAGAACATAGGCTATTGCTAAACCTCTTGTTTATCTCCCAGAAATAGTAGGTAAGACCTTACTGCTGAAGACAGGACATACTTCGGACACAGGACTTGAAGCAACGGAGCAGGAACTGACTGAAAGCCTTCTAACCTAATTTTGGCTATCATAATGCTAGATGATATGCAAACTGCCAAGGGAGAAAAAGAATCAATGGTCCAATCCAGTCCTAAAGCCTAACGAACATAAGGACTGGCATGGGAAACTACCTCTATTGGTGCCATAGTGGCACTGTTATGTGAGGGGCAATCAACAGCTATCTAATTGGACTTGCTTTAAGTGGTACTCATGGGTGGTACTGTAAACTCAGCCAAATATACATTGCAGGAGAGGACATGGATCCTAGAGAAAATCCTCTCTCTTTCATCTCTAGACAAATGAAATTTCTTACTATATGCTATACATGAATCCTTGTATTTATAGACAAGCATACTATGCACCACTCACTGGGGAGGCTTCTTTTTCCAACAGATGGAGGTTACTGCGGAATTGCACAACTGGTCAGACACAGAGAATATATTTCTGAGAGATGCCCATTGCTAGGTGATGTATGTACAGTGGAAGCTCTACAACTGAGGCTCATGGAACATAGCAGAATAAGGGATAGAGAGAAAACTAATACATACCTCAACTCTCACCAGTAAAACTTCTTTATACAACAGAGTGTGATGCACACAGGCAGAAATGGCCAAATTTTAAAGAGTAAGAGACTACAGAATGTATAACCTTGGATAGGACTCCTATATTGAATCTCACCCACCCGTGGCTCAAGGACCGTTGCAGAAGAGGAGGAAGAAAGATTGGAAGATCCAGGACTGGTTCATGAACACAGAACGCAGAAGTTTTCAGGCCACTAGAAGCTTGCACATGTGAACTTGTGGCAATGGTGGCATTGAGCACAGAACTCATGCCAACTCAATTAAACAAGGGCCTAGAAGGAAGGAGAGAAACAGATGGCAGGCTGGCCCTAGATTGAGAGCTAGTGGAAACTGCTACTGGGTGAGGGAGAGTAAGCCTTACATACGCCCTCTAGATGTTCTTTTTGTTATTTCGGGTTGACTACACTTCAGTGGACAAATTGGTCTGTTGGGAGGAAGGTGGAGGCATGGATGGGTAAGGGGTCTAAATTTGATTGGGAATTATTGTATGAAATTAGAAGAGCTCAATAAATTTTTTTAAGAAAACAAAGCTTATTGAGCTGGGCGTGGTGGCACACGCCTTTAAACCCAGCACTCGGGAGGCAGAGGCAGGTGGATCAATGTGCGTTTGAGGCCAGCCTGGTCTACATAGTGAGTTCCAGGACACCTGGGGCCACAGGGAGACCCTGTCTCAAAAAGACCCCCCAAAAGAAAGCATATTCTGACACATATGCCAAAATGGAAGAATCTTGAGGATATTTTCCTAAATGAAATGAGCTAGTTACAGAAGGACAACTAATGTGATTTCATATTTATGAAATGCCAAGAATAGCCAAATTCATTGAAAATGGATGGGGGATGATGGTGGCCCGGGGTTTGAGGGCAGGTCGAACAGGAAGGTAGTCTTTAGTAAGTACAGTGTTTAAGTTATGTAAGATAAAAGTCTTAGAGAGTGGTTGAGCAAATATACTTAAAATTTCTACAGTGTGGATGACTGTTTCACCAGAGGCGTGTGTGTTTGCAAAATGTTGCACACCTATCACCCCTTCCAAGGCTCAGGGACTTTTGCAGAAGAGGTTGGCAGAAACAATGTGAGAGATGGAGGAAGGGGTGGAGTGTTAACTGGAAGTGTCCTCCAGCTACACTCCAGTCACACCTCCTTCCACACTCATAAAGGAGCTGATAGGCGAGTGAGTTACCACTCCCACCCAATCAGTTTCTCTTAGCTGCATGTGGGGGAGGAGTTAAGGATATATAAGCCAAGAATGCCAGGAGGCATCTCTCTCACCATTTTGTGCAGCTGTCAGAAAGTCACAGGATCTATATTTGAGTGTGAACTTTCCAGCACAGCCATAAATTGGGGGTGCCCACTCTTGTGTAAAGAAATTACACCCTATGCTCTGTTCGCAAGCCCAATAAACTCATTAGGATTTAAAGAAAAAGGACCAGAGCTAATGGAAACTGTCATTATTCCACCGAAGTTGACCCCATGTTGGCAAATCCTTTGGTCTTTTATTTGTTAGTACTGTTCCCCTAGCCCCTTAAACTTCATTGTACATATATTTTTATGTAGCCTACTTCAAGTTATCTATGGAAAAATGTGTTAAAATTGCCTGTCTTTGGAATAATAAAGTTACAATAGTTAATTTTATAGCATGTATGTTTTCTTTAAACATTTTTTTCACACGTCCTGTGGAAATGAATGATCATCAATTTTATTTGTTGTCCAGAAACCATCTGATTGATAAAGATTGTCTGTTTGATTCATACAAAGGGAGATTCTATATGAATCAAATCTTTGCCCATCTGTGAGAACTCACCCTGGATAGAGACTGACCAAAGTAATCCATTAATAACGGATAAGGAAGGGCCACATCTCAACATCTCCCACATCTAAATCCCTCTCTTCCCCCAAGTCTCCCTTCAGTTTCAAATCCAAGGTAAGCGTCTAGTTGGTGAAAAGTGTTCTATCAAATACTTTTTGAACGTCATTGGACCTATATATGCTCTGTAGCTGTAGCTGAAATGCACTCTTATTCTTTACTTATTAGTGGAACACTGACCAAAGCCAACTTGGATCAGAAAGAGTTTATTTGGCTTAGACATCCCCATCATAGTCCATCACTGAGAGAAGCCAAGGCTGGAGCTGAAGCCAGGCAGGAACTTGGAGAAATGTAGCATGCTGCTTTGTTCCCCCTGGTTTGCTCAGCTGCCTTTCTTTTCTTTTTTTCTCAACGTATATTTCTATTGAATTTCTGTGCATTTCGTGCAATACATCTTAATTACATTTAGACCCCTACCACCATCCACACACCCCATGGCTCCCCCACCAGATTTCATGCATCCAGTCATATATGTTAAGGTCTCTCAAACCAAGTTTGTGTACCCAGAGGTCCCTCAGCGTGAGTTCACCCACTCAAGTCTATTCAGCTTATCTAGCATCACTCCCTTAAAGAAGATCAACTCTTGGGACTGGAGAGATGGGTCAGAAGTTAAGAGCACTGGCTGCTCTTGCAGAGGACCTAGGTTCAATTCCCACCACCCACATGGAAGTTAACAACTATCTGTAACTCCATTTCCAGGGGATAAGGCAACTCATTCTGGCCTCCATGGGCATTGCATGACATGGGTGCACTTACCTATGTGCAGGCAAAACACTCATACACATAAAATAAAAATCATAAAATATTATTTAAAAAAGAAGATCAACTCTCCCTTACCCAGCAGTAATCAGCTGCCAATAGTTCCTCAGCTCAGGTTGGTCCTTGCTGCTCATTTCCCCAGTTCTGTGATGTTTTTTTTTCCTAATTGAGCTTGTATGGGTCTTGTGAATGCTTACACCATTGTGTAAGTTCACATGAGCAAGTACCCAGAGGCCTGTAAGACAGTGTTTCCTTTTGATCACGTGCTAATCCTGGTTCTTACAATCTTTCTGTCCCCTCTTCTGCAATAGCTCCTGCTTTTCTTATAAGTCCAGGCACACTTGCCCAGAGGTGGCACATCCACAGTGTCCTGAGCCCTCCTACGTCCATTAGCAATCATAAAATCTTCATCGACATACCAACAAATCAATACAATGGAGGAAATTCCTCAGTTGAAGTTCTCTCTTCCCAGGTGACTGTAGTTTGAGTCAAGTTGACACAAACTAACTAGCATAATACAAAGACAGTTCATCTTAATTCAATAAACTCCTCTTGCCCTGTAGGGTGAATCACCAAGATTGTAGCTGTTCATTTAGGAATCAACATGGAAATGCATCAATGTCCAAATAATGGGAAATTGTTCTGCAGTTATTCCTAATGTTGTAACCACTGTGTCTTGATTTGTCTAGCTGTCTATTGAGATCAACGACTACTCAAAACCCCTATGTGACAGACAGAGGATCACAAGAAAGGACCATTGATATACCAGGATCTAACAGACCATAAATCATTGTTAGTAAGAAAGTTTCTGGAAGGTGTATTTTGGCTCATGTATTTAAAAATATTTCATGCTTAAACTACACTAGAAAAATGATAATAATCACCTTTCCTGTACAAATCTCACTTGTAGAATACAATGTTTTCCCAACCCATCGAAGGCATGTTCATCACTTGATTTCATAAAGACATTCTGCATTATGAAAAATTCTGTTCATCTGAGCAGGTCTACAATGGACACTTGTCTTGGGTTGACATAGAGAGTTTTTAAGTTTTTAATGAATTTTTGAGAACTTCATACAATATATTTTTTAAATTTTTATTGAGCTTTTGTACATTTCGTATAACAGCAGTTCTTAGTCGAATTTAGACCCTCCCTCCCCATCCATGCTCCCCAACCCCCACTGGACCTCATATATTCTGCCTCATGTATTCCACCATACATATCAAGTCCTATCCAGTCAAGCATTTGTACCCAGATGTTCTTCAGTGCAAATTCATTCACTGGAGTCTAGTCAGCCTATCTAGAGATCGTAAATAAGGTACGCTATCTCTCACCCATTGGTAATCAGTATCCAATAGTTCTCCATCTAGGGCTGGCCCACCATCCATTTCTCTTACTCCCCTCTGGGCCCTTGTCTAATTGAGCTGGCATGGGTCTTGTGCTTGATGCCACCATTGCCACAAGATCATATGTGCAAGCTTCCAGTGGACTGAAATACTCTTCTTCCCTGTGTTCATGAACCAGCCCTGGTTCTTACAATCTATAGAGTCCAGGCCTATAGCGACCCTTCCCCCTATAGCAAGGCCTTGTAATTTTGCAAGCCCCTGCAGGACAAGGTCTGCAGGGCCCCTTGGAATGCAGGAGCTGCTCAACAGTTATGGTGACCATCTGCAGGCAGAAAAATAGGCCCCTTGTACCCCTGACCCAAGAAGCCATGACTACAAGAGCTGTCTTAGCTCAAACTACTTCACCCTGATAACTTTCACAAAGTGTAGACTCCTGCTTCCCCTGAAACTGTACAGATTGTTTTTTCCACCTTCTGCATTCACCAACCCCCCTAAAAGAATTTCCCCAGCAGTCATCAGGCTGCTGGTTGCCTTCACTCTTGAGCTGAGCTGCCAGCACCCTCCCCTCCCGAAGACCTCTAAATAAACTTTACTTTGCCCGAGTCCTATATTTTCTTGTTTGTTTTTTTTTCCTATTTTTCTTCAAGAAAATGTTATTCATCTTTTTTAAAAAGCAGATATTTAAACATATATTTAAACATGGAACCAGCTCTACACTGAATTATTTACATGTCTTAATTCATTATACAATCAGTCTGAAAGACAATAGCAAGCCAGATTTAGGACTTGTAGTCTTATCTACAATTCTGTAAAGATTTTGTTGGAAAAGAGAAGTTGGTCCTAAAATATTGGTTCACATATGTTGAGAATACTTTTTTTCTGATAAGATCCTCTGTTTATTATTTTTTCATGTATACTTTCTTATTCTTTTATTATTTTATGGGGCTTTTGGATACTTTAACATTCCCCCCTCTGAAGAAGTAACCCTAAAATCTTTTAAGGATTAGATAAAAGCTCTCAAATACTTTCAACAGTTTTGACCTTTGGAACACTGTATGTTGCTAAGAGGCCCAAGGACATTGTGAGTTTTAGCTAAGAAACTGGCTACTTTTCTTTAGAGTCTTTTTTCCATAACTGCCTAGCCAATTCCTACCTCCTGATCTTATCACACCATCCTCTGAAGAGGTTACCCAAATTGCCGATAGGGAATAGAGAGGCAGGCTGCTCTGGCTTCTTCCATGCTGAACAGCAATGCAGGCTGAGGCAATTGTGTCTATCTAAAAGACTCCCAAATTGCATAACTCTTATCTCTAAAGGGAAAAGAAAGCCCTTGAATCATGAATAAGTGATGTGAAGGAGAAATAATAGGCAAGAATAATTAGCATTACAAGTTCTAGACAGGGAACAAGAAAAAAGTCAGAACAGGGCAATTTTCAAATCTTCATATGAGTCCATTGTTGTCCAGGTTTTTTATCCAACACAATCCAAATATTATTAAGTTGTATTGTATGAATACCACAAAAAATCAATAAAAATATACATTGAAAAAGAAAAAAACTTAATAGCAGGGAGAAATTTGGCATTAAAAGGGATGCTAGAGGGACTAGGGAGACGGCTTAGCAGATAAGAGCACTGACGGCTCTTGCAGAGGACCCGGGTTCAATTCCCACCACCCACATGGTAGCTAACAACCATCTGTAACTTGAGGTGCAGGGGATTGTGTGCCATCTTCGGCCTCCATGGGCTTTGCATGACATGGGTGCACTTACACACAGACAGGTAATATACTCATATAAAACAAAAATAAAGTAAACAACATATTTTTGAAAAAAGAATGTTGAGGTTGTGCTTTGGAAAAAGAGATATATTGTTGCTGTAGGACTTACTTCTTAAAGAAGCTAACAATTCTAGCACATGCCCAGCTCTGGGTTGCCATATATTTATTTCTTAATTATTTGTTTTTGTGTTTCATATAATAAAGACAGTGAGGCCAACAATGTGTGCATGCTGGGCTGATAAGACACCAGAAGTGATGCAGGTCAATAAAATGGGCATTTTAACGGTAAGTGGTGGGGCTGGAGAGATGGCTCAGTGATTAAGAACACTGTGGTTCTTTCAGAAGACCCAGCTTCGAATCCAAGCACCCACATGGCAGCTAACAACTGTCCGTAACTCCAGTCCTGGGGAATCTGACATCCCCTTCTGTCCTCCGTGGGCACTGCATGACACAGGTGAACTTGCATACATGCAGGCAATACATGTACACTCATAAAATAAAAATAAGTAAAATATTTTTTTAAAAAAGAAAGGTAACTGCCTTTGTGAACACCTCTTTCTTTGTACATTTTTATTTATGTATATATGTCTGCGAGTATGTGCACGTGTGAGTGTGTACTTTTATGTATATGTGTATGTGTTTGTGAGTGAATGTATGCACGTGTGACTGTTCCTTCAGAGGCAAGATGAGGACATCCGATCCTATTGAGCTGGAGTTACAGGCAGTTGTGAACTGCATCGTTGGGTGTGGGGAATGGAGTGCTCATCCTCTGTAAGAGAAGTGTATTGGTTACTTTTTTGTTGCTGTGATAAAACACCATGACAGAGGCAACTTAAAGAAGGAGAAGTTTATTTGGTTTAATGTTCCAGAGGGCAAGAGTCTATCCTGGTGGGTAGGTATGTCTGCAGTTGGGGCCAGAGTAGAAAACTTAAGAGTTCCTATTTTTCAGTGGGCACAGGAAGCTGAGAGACCGACAGTGGGCAAGCTATGTACTGTCAAAGCCCGCCCCCAGTCATGTGCTTCCTCCAGCATGGTCACACTTCTTAAAGATTCCATGAACCTCCCCATACAGTGCTCTGAACCTGGGACCAAGTGTCCAAATACTTGTAGCCTATGGATTTTAAACCACCACAAGCAGCAAGCCTCCTTAACAGCTGAGCCATCTATCTAGCCATGCCTTGGCATTTTTTTGACAGGCACTTCCTTGGCAGGCAGAGGCACTTGTGGTAAGAGGTGAATTATGTTGCAGTAGGGGCATTTGGATGCCCAGAACTGAAGAGGTCCTCTGCAACAGCTGAATAGATTCTGCTATTTCTACAAGATTTTTTATGTATCTTCTGTAGCTACTTCTTTAGAATTGAAATCTTTCCTCCTGGGGGGATGGTGGTAAGATCAAATAATTCAGAAAACTTACAAGACTCAGGAAGGTCATGAACCTTACATGGCTCATCAAGCTCAAATGGTTTGGTTACAAGAATCAAAGGACACACCCCAAGATTTACGCACTGTTAGCTATTGCTGGAATGATCAGACTGTCCAGTCAAGCTCTCTTGAGTTTTTGCCCATGGTGAAGTAAATGTTTTAAAGCTGCAACTAGCCAAATGTCACCAACGTGCCTATAAGCAACTGCAGTGTACTCATTGGCTAATCAAGATGGACTTGAGTGGAAATTTTCTTTGGTCTCTTGTCAGTGGGTTATCTGGAGTGAGTAGACATTTGTTAAGTATCCACCTGAAAAGACATACTACACATATTTCATGACATTGGGAAAAGTATTCTGTCCTGTCAATTCAGGAATTCTTAATATGAAGGCTATGTTATTAGTTCCATTCTCCCCAACCTCCCTCTGAAGGTATTCTCCAATGTACCTTCTTCTTCAGAAGAATAAACACCCATGGTGAACAAAGGGAAGTACTTTGAAACAGAAGTGCTGTTCACGGACCAAGGATTCCAATAAAGTGGGGAAATGGGAACTTCTCTTGGGAAGTAAGACTGTCGGAAAAGGATGGACCAGAAACCAAAGTATCAAAGGGGAAATTCTTTGGATGAATGGAGGAGTACATTTGAGGCCTAACTATCTGCTTATGATTTATGGAAGGGGTTGGCAAATATTTCCCATGAAAGAGCTGATGTTTAACATTCCAACCTTTGGAAGCCATACAGACCCTGTAGGAATGTTAAATTCATCCATTACAGTACAAAAATGTGCTCCTGAGCTACACAAGATGAATTGACATGGTTGTGCTCCAATAAAATTTTCCCTATGAAGCCTGAAATGTAGTTCTTCTATAATTCAGTCTCCTTTTATTTTGTACTTGGGTGGTAGGAAAGTACTTTAAAGGGAGTGACCATTTACTCAGAGACCACAGAGATGCAGATTTCATGACAGGTGAAATTTAACCCCTAGACTAAAATTAATATTTTCCTTGGATAATCTAAGTCTATAATCAAAGGCTGATTTGCAAAGGTTTGTTGGAAAGTTGAAAGCCGGGAAAGAAGACACACAAGAAATGTTCTGGTCTCTCCGCTCTTCAGTGTAGATTTGATGTGACTAGTTGTTTCAAGTTTCTGCTTCATTATCTTACACTGCAACCTGGAAATGAGAGCTAAAATAAACTCCCCTATTGGTTACTTTTTCTATTGCTTTGATAAAACACCATGCACAATGCAACTTATAGAAAGAACAGTTTATTTGGACTTAAAGTTCCAGAGGGATAAGAGTCCATAATGTTGGAAGAGGCAAGGCAGAAGGAAAACAGGGAGGAAAGCTGAGCACTCACATCTTCAAGCACAGGCATGAGCAGAAAGTCAAACAGGATGCTGAGGCCACCCTATGGGGGACCCCTCCCTGAGACGATGGATCAGAGGTGCAGGGTGAAGACCCTGGGGCTTTCGGGTCTGGTAACAAGCTGTTTGTTTAAAAAACTCAGAAAGTTTTTATACATTGCTAGGATCTGGTGGTAACATGGGGTTTGGCAATTACATACAAAGATTTAGGGCACAATTAGAAAAGAAACAGGACATATAGCTTTTATCTGGCACCAGCTAGAGGCGGTTTGTAAAGTAGGATGCTTGAACTTTTACTCAGGGTTACTGGTGCCTTTCTGGTAATTTATTGGCCACAATGTTTTCTTTCTTAGGACAAAAAGCATAGTAAACTTTTAGCTTTTAGCCCAGGAGTAAACCTTTAACCTGGGCTATTCTTTTGGCTAGTGGTAGCTGAGAGATATTTGTTCAGGACAAAAGGTGGATGGACTAAGGGCTGTTGATCAAGATGATTTCCCTCAGAGCAAGGAAATCAAACTTTTGAGTTGGCCACTTTTCTCCTGCTAGTCCTGCAGTGTTCTGCAAGACAGGGATTTGAGGGCTGTCATTTCCAGCACCCCTTCCTTCAGCAGGGATTGTAGCTTGATCTTAAAGTTTCAGATCCATATGGCCCTAAAGCATGCCATCCTGGTTTCCTACACAGGAAATGGAATAGGGCTGTGCATTGTCAAAGCCAACCCCAGTGCATGTGACATCCAATTTGGCCATACCTCCTAAATGTGCCATGACCCTCTGCAAAGAGTTCCAGCAACTGACTAAGTTTTCAAATACCTGAGCCCATAGAGGACACTTATCATTGAAACCACCACATTCCCCTGCCCAGATATTTTATCACAGCCACAGAAAGAAACTATGAGAACTGCTATATTAAGTATTTCATAGTCACAATTAAACTACACAAAGACCTCAGGAAATGTTAGTAACTGTAAAGTGTAATTAACAATTTATCTCCATTGGGTTAGCTTTTTAAAAAAATTTTTGTTGTTATTTGAGAATTTCATACATTCATAAAATGTTTTGATAACATTTTCTCACAATTCTTTCCCTTCCAATTTCCCCTCTATTCCCCCTCACCACTATTCCCTTGCAATGTCGTGTTCTATTTTTTAAACCCACTGAGTGCACTTACTGCTGCCCAGGTTTAGGAGACCATCTCCTGGAGAATACATAACGTCTCAGAGGCTATGTATTTCTGAAGAAAACAGATTCTTCCTCCCCCAGAAGCCCTGTTGCAAATAACTCTGCTGCTAGTGGTGGAACTGCATGAACCCCACCCGATCCATGCTGGTATTTGACTGGCTTAATCTTGTCTATGCAGTTACAGCAGCTGTCAATTGAGTTTCTGTGTTCACTGTTGAAGGCATGTTCAGCAAATACTGTTTTGCTGCAGATATCCACTGCCTCTATTTCTTATAATATTTCTATCCCCTCTTCCATGATGATCCCTGAGCCTTAGAAGGAGGGATGTGGTATAGATGTCCCCATTTAGAGTTGAGAACTCCAGTGTCTTATTCTCTGCTGATTAACCAGTTGTGGGTCTCAGTACTAATCACCATCTAGTGTAAAAAAGAAACTTCTCTAATGAAAGTTGAAATGTATTAATTTATGTGTATAAGTTGAAGAAATTTGATGGTAGCCTATTGCTATGTATCTTTAGCAAAATAATGATATTGGGTTCTCCCTTACAGTCTACTACCTGAACAGCCATGAAGCACTTAATAGTGCCAGGCACAAGTTCCATCTCATAGAGGAGGTTTTAAATCCAGTCACAAAGTGGTTGGTTGTTTCTAGAACATTTGTATCACTATTGCACCAGTGGGCATATCTTGCTAAGTCAATAATTATTATAGCTTACAGGGTTCTAGATATCTTATATCTGTATCTACAGAGATACAGATATCTGTATATCTTATCTACATATCTAGATAAGACTGTTAATTATTTATCTTCTCTGGTAATGCACATGAAGCCTTCCAGCACTATGAAAGCTAGCCATGTGTTATCATTTTTATACACTTTGTAGTATTATCTCTTACCAAATAAGGTGGCAGGGTGGAAAGTAAGTTATTTTCACATATATAATTGAACATTTCCATCTACAGGAATGGTAAATTCCCCATGAACATATTATTATGATACGGTTTGCATTATTATGGACAGTGTAGTGGATATAATTTACCATTTTTCCTAGTCACTTGGATTCCAGAAAGCTCAGCTCAATTGTAAAGTTCAGAATCTAGCCTGAATAATGCTAATTATCTTTCCTACTCTATGACCCTGAACTTCCATTGGCTTTTCAATGTACTGATTTATGATGTGATCAATAATTTTAACTGGCTTAGTGTTTCATGATTGTTTGGGCCAAGACAATCAAGCAGAAAGGAAGAATATTAAATTTTGTTATTTTTAAATTTCTTAATTTCATACATGAGTATTATATTTCCATTATTTCCACTCTCCCAGTATCCCTCAAACTCCTTCCACGTCCTCCATCTCCTTCAAAGTTTTTGTCCTTTTCTTTGATTGTTATATATAATTATATATGTATATTATGTATTATATATTGTGCATTATACAATGTATATTATGTATTATATATGTTATATATGTGATATACATATATATATGATGAACTGAGCCCATGTAGTGGTGATTGTGTGAAAATTTGTTTAAGGTTGCCCACTTGGTATAAGATAACCTCTCGGAGAACCAGTCTCTAGAAAACTGATTCCTTACCATCTATTGGTTTTCTATAGGTCTGAAGGTTTTCATCTTGAGGTGGGACCCTGTGAAATTTCCACCATCTGCATTAGCATGTCAAATTGTTTTGTCATTCTGCAGATCTTGTTAGGCTACCACACTATGAAGGTTTTATTACTGTAGCTTCCCTATCATGTTTAGAATGCATTAACTAGCAGAAGTATTGGAAAGATTGTAAGAGCCAAGGGGACAAAACCCCCAGTGATTTTTAAATTGATTTTGAGAGAGATTGTTGCTAACTTGACAGGATGACTCAAAGTCACTCTCTCCCTGCCTCATTCATCTTTAATTCCAATTGCATGGGCCCCAGCACTTTCTCCTGGCATCCTCAGGTACCAGCTCACATATGACATATACACACATAAGCAGAGAAACAAATTTTTAAGAGAAAAATATTTTTGGTCTGGTGTGGTGATGCACACCTTTAATCCCAGCATTAAAGAGGGAGAGGCAGACAGATCTCTTTAAAATGGAGGCCAGACTGCTCTACATAATGAGTTCCAAGCCAGGTGGGGTTACAAGGAGACCCTGTCTTAAAAAGAGATTTCTGCAACTGAAATGTTTAACAATAATAAAATAGTAAAGGAAAAATGGTGGGCAATGAATAAGAGAGAGAAGGAAGGAAGAAAGGGAGGGAGGGAGAGAGGGAGGGAGGACGGAAAGAAGGAAGGAAGGAAGGAAAGAAAGAAGGAAAGAAGGACACTATTTCATTAACCCACTAGGTGTAGAAAACCAGAATGCCAGGTCCTAGGGTGAAATGAGCCTAACACCTTTAAGTCCAGGCTGCATTCTCTGCTAAAGAGAGGGGTGCTGAAAACAGTAGTTCTGACAATTCCTGTCTTGCAGAACACTGTGAGACTGGCAAGAGACAGTGACCTGGTCATAAGTGCAGGCTCCTTGTTCTGTGGGAAAGGGTCTTGATCAACAACCCTTAGCTCATCTCCTTGTCCTGAACAAATAACTCAGCTATCCCTGGCTAAGAGATTAGTTCAGGTTAAAGGTTTACTCCTGAGCTAAAAGCTAAAAGTTCACCATTCTTTTAGCTCTAAGAAAGAAAACATTGTGGCCAATAAATTACTGGATGGGCATTGATAACCTTGAATAAAAGTTTAAGAATCCTTCTGGCAGCTCCCCTATCCTCAGGCCTCTTGGGGTGGGTCCATGGCAGAGCCCTCCACGCCTTGACTCCCCCAGCCTCATTCACCCTTCCATCTCCCCTGCTGTTCTCTACTCCTAGCTTGGGCCCTGTGCCATTCCTAGTCTTGGGGCCCCAGACACCTGAGGAGCCAGTGCTGCTTCCTGACCCTGTTGACTGGACCAGCTTGGTGCCTTCCTTGGGCCCCAGGAGCACTGCCTCTGGCCCCGGCCCCACCCTCACCTCTCTCTGCTTCCCTGGACCTGCACCACCGGCTAACTCTCCTGGCCTGCTCCCCTATCCTCAGGCCTCTTGGGGTAGGTCCATCGCGGAGCCCTCCACGCCTTAACTCCCCCGGCCTCATTTGCCCTTCCACCTCCCCCGATGTTCTCTGCTCCTGGTTTGGGCCCTGTGCCATTCCTGGTCTTGGGTCCCCAGACACCTGGGGAACCAGTGCTGCTTCCTGATTCTTTTCGCCCAGGCCAGCTTGGTGCCTTCCTTGGGCTCCAGGAGCACTGCTTCCATGGGACCTGGCTCCACCCTCACCTCTCCCTGCTTCCGGGACCTGCACCACTGGCTAGTTCTCCTGGCCCGCTCTCCTGCCCTCAGGCCTCTCTTGGGGTAAGTCTACTGCGCATCGCCTTGAATCCCCCAGCTGTGCTCACCCTTCCATCTCCCCACTGTTCTCTACTCCAAGCTTGGGCTCTGTGCCATTCTTAGTCTTGGGGCCCCAGACACCTGGGGAGCCAGTGCTGCTTCCTGACCCTTTTCACCCAGACGGCTTGGTGCCTTCCTTGGGCCCCAGGAGTACTGCCTCTGGACCTGGCCCCGCCCTCACCTCTCTCTGCTTCCCTGGTCCTGCAACACCCGCCAGCCTCTTTCTGGGGCTGACAGCCTCTTTCTAGAGCTCTGAGGCTAACCTTGCCTCTCCTTGATCCTTTGCATCTAGTACAACCCAGCTACTCAATCCACTCCCTGGGAAATTTTGGGGCTTATTCCCACCCCATCTGCCTTTGCATCCCTGAGTGGCACAGGGACGGCCAGGATCTCAGGTCAGTCCAACACCCAAGTTCCTGAGGCCAAAATCATTCTTAGAAGATTCCAGACCTAAGGAGAAAGTCTGAAAACTTCTGACCCACACTGGAATTGGGCCACCCG
>NW_008336306.1:0-3186 GCF_000622305.1 Nannospalax galili | reverse complement strand
CCCCAATTCTATCCAAAGGAATACTGACAATGGATTGCTGTAGATGAGGAACAGCTGATCCTCCTGGAACAGGGACCTCTGGCTGACTAGATTTATCAGAAGGACAGATGGGGGCAATAGATGGGGGTCCTGACAACACAGTGGACATTGGCAGGGATGACAGAGTATGGAGGCTCTAGAGGGAGAAGAAGGCTGTTTATCTGACGAGTTTATATTCATACTCAGATGCCACGGAACTCAGAAAGTAAGTGACTGTGACCAGTAATAGTCATATATATAGAGATTAGAAATGCATGTGAAAACGTCTCAATGTCAGTTGCCTTAAAATGAATTTTTCTGTATGAAACTGTATTTTAACAACGAAGTGGAGATCTTTTCTAAACATTAAAACCTCATTTAATTTTATGTCTTGTAGAGTTTATAATCAGTAAAAGATTGTACAAGCGTAATAATTCCTCTGTAAACCTAAAAATGTACAGCCAATTTTGAAAGAGATGTACCCTAGCTCAGAAAAATGTTATTGAATAGGTTAATGCTGTTGTAATGAAATGCTTCTTCTAATTAAAAAAAATGATTCCTGATAAATAACAAACTTCATCTCTAAGAAGCTATTTTCATAGTTAAGAACTGAGTTTAAAAAATATTTTATTATTTATATTTTATGTATATGAGTATAATGCCTGCGTGTGTCTAAGTGTACCCATATTGTACAGTGCCTGGAGAGGTCAGAAGACAGCATCAGTCTCCTGCAATATGAATTAGAATGTTAGCCTCCAAGTAGGAGCTGAGAATTGAACCCAGGTCCTCTGCAAGAGCAGCCAGTGCTCTTAGCCACTGAACAAACTCTGCAGGTCCTTGAGTTTTAAGTTCTAAGCCTCTACCATGGTTTCAATACCATATGCTTCATGAATAGCAGATAATGACATGATTTCAACAATTGACTATTGGAAATGAGGTGAGATTCAATACTAATTCATATTATAAAGGTACATGTAGTTATGAGATTATTTTATGTACATTATCTAGTTAATGTTTAGAGCCATGCCCAGAGATAAGCATGACACATATCACTAAAGCCATTGAGCAGATGGATAGTGACTTAAGAGGGTGGAAGGAGTAGACCACGTTAGATTAGTGCGAACAGAACCAAATTTGATGCAGTTTCCCATGCTGCCGTACTTTTTCTTCTCTTTGGTGACATATATTTTGACCCATTGGATTTAAGAGGCTATATTTTCCCTAACAGTTTGTATTGAACTCTCTCTCAATGAGGAAAGATCAGTGTACTAGAGGTAATAAAAAGTAATAAAAACTACAAAACTGAAAAAAATTTAATGAGCTCTTGTAATTTCATACAGTAATTCCATACTCTCCCTCACCCAGAAGCTATCAGTCTCAAATATTTCTCAGTCTAGTGCTGGCCTGCCACCTATTTCTCATCTCCCCTTTGGGCCCTTGTTTAATTGAACTGACATGGGTCCCACGTTTGACGCCACTGCTGCCACAGGCTCACAAGAACAAGATTCCAGTGGCCTGGAAGCCTCCACCACCCTGTGTTCATGAACCAGCCTTGATGCTTACAATCTTTCTGCCTACTATTCTGCAATCGTCCCTGAGCTGTGGGTGGATAAGGTTCCACACAGGAGTCCTGTCCTACACACTACAGTCTTTTATTCTCCAAAACTTGGCCAGTTGTGGCTTTCTTTGTGCGTCACACTCTGCTGTACAAGGAAGTCTCACAGGTAAGAGTTGAGAGATGTATTAGTTTTCTCTCTATCCCTTATTCTGCTATGTTCCATGAGCCTCAGTTGTAGAGCTTCCACTGTACATACATCACCTAGCAATGGGCATCTCTCAGAAATATATTCTCTGTGTCTGACCAGTTGTGCAATTCCGCAGTAACCTCCATCTGTTGGAAAAAGAAGCCTCCCCAGTGAGTGGTGCATAGTATGCTTGTCTATAAATACAAGGATTCATGTATAGCATATAGAAAGAAATTTCATTTGTTTAGAGATATGAAAGAGAGAGGATTTTCTCTAGGATCCATGTCCTCTCCTGCAATGTATATTTGGCTGAGTTTACAGTACCACCCATGAGTACCACTTAAAGCAAGTCCAATTAGATAGCTGTTGATTGCCCCTCACATAACAGTGCCACTATGGCACCAATAGAGGTAGTTTCCCATGCCAGTCCTTATGTTCGTTAGGCTTTAGGACTGGATTGGACCATTGATTCTTTTTCTCCCTTGGCAGTTTGCATATCATCTAGCATTATGATAGCCAAAATTAGGTTAGAAGGCTTTCAGTCAGTTCCTGCTCCGTTGCTTCAAGTCCTGTGTCCGAAGTATGTCCTGTCTTCAGCAGTAAGGTCTTACCTACTATTTCTGGGAGATAAACAAGAGGTTTAGCAATAGCCTATGTTCTTTCAGGAGTCTTCTGGACCAACCTCACAAACCACCCAAAGGGAGGTCTCTTCTGTCTGGCACTGTGTTCCTTGCAAAGTCACTCCAAGGTACATGCACTAATGTTGAGATACCCTACGTGCATTTCTCATAGGGTTTCGAAGGCATCACATTACCCTCTGGTTTTTCTAGCCCCCTGAGATTCATGCATCTCTACTCTTTTCCCTCCCATCCAGCTTCTCTCCTCCCTCCCCAGTTCCAGTGCCCCCATTATCCCCAGGCTCTCTCAGATAACACTGTCTCCTCCTCCCACCATGCCCCCTGTTTTGACTTCCCTCTTCCCTCAACTGTGGGCCTTGCATGTCCCTCCCTCCTCTCCTCCATGCTGAACACTCCCACTTTTCCCACCTCCCCCCAGTCACATCTGGTCGCTACCATCCACCTCTCAGTTTCCTCTTTTTCTTTGACCTCCATGCATCCTTTCCATTTTCCTGGCTCCAGATGTTACATCAGAATTTATATACTCACATATAAGAGATTGGTGCTACACTCTGCAAATGAGAGAGAACATACATTGTTTGCTTTTCTGCATTTCTGTAACTTCACATAGTATAACACTCTCTGGTTCCACCCATTTACCTTCAAATTCCATAATTTCATCTTTTCTTACTGCTGAGCAGACCTCCATTATGTAAATGTACCACATTTTCATTATCTGTCAGTTGAGAGACAATTAAGTTGTTTCCATTTCTTAGCTATTGTGAAAAGAGCAGCAAAAAACATGG
>NW_008336305.1:0-3013 GCF_000622305.1 Nannospalax galili | reverse complement strand
TTGGAGGACCTGGGATATCATGAGTGTCCTACACATAGAACAAGAGCATCTCACAGCAGTGGAAGAGTCCACAGGTACTTTAGACCCAGTCCTTCATTTTTCCTATAATGAAACTAAGGCTCTTGTGGAAAAATGTTTGCCCAAGTTCTCCTGGCTGGCTAGGAACAGTGCCAACCTAAAAGGTCAGCCGATTTAATAACCACTATATAAGTTGGACCAGGGACGATTGGAAAGCCAGTGAAGTTGTGACAGGATATAGAGCCCCCCAAGAAGTGGATAAGATACAAGATGCAAGGATTGCAAAGGTGTCCTGGATAGCTTCAGCTATCAACTGGACATACCTGGGAATAGGTAACCTCAACTGGGGACTTTCCTCTATTAGACTGGCCTGTGGTCATGTCTGTGAAGCATTTTCTTGATTGTTAAGTGATATGGGAGAGCCCAGCCTACTATGGGTGGTACCACCCCTGGGCAGGTAGCACTGAGTTGTATAAGAAGCAGGCTGAGCACAGGCCAGAGAAAGAAGCCAGTAAGTAGTGTCCTTCATGGCTGTTCGGGTTCTTAAGGTTCCAATAAGAAAAGGCAATTACGGGAACCTTCTCAGGTCCAAAGGTCCGATAATAATCCTGAAGTGCATCGCCTACTCTTTTCCATCTTTTTTGGTTGATTGTCCCTTCCAGGGGGAACCAAGGGCATGTATCATGAATAAAGGAGAAAAATTGTTTAAGATCTTTTCCTGAAACCTTAATCCCTCGTGCTCTGAGGGACTCCTTGAGTCCCTGAAGAAATTGTCCCTGAGAATCCAAAGAGTTGCCCATGCTGTCTGAGAATTGCCCTTGTGTGAGCCTCGCCAGTCAGTATAAGTGCTGACACACACCTGACAGACCTGGTCACCTGTTAGTAACTGTAGATCTTTGGTGGATGGCTTAGAAGGAACAAGTACACCGCTCCTCCTACTCCAAGCAAGCTGGCAATTTCTCAGGAGCTGGGGTCCCTCCCTATTGTGGGACTGAGAATCTCAAGCACTAATAATGCCTATGTATTGGATGCGTCAACCTTACCTTCTCTTCTACCAATCTGTCTCACGGCGGTCATTCCATGGCGATCTTGGGGGTTCATGGGGGGTGCCTGCGCAGGCTCTCTTTGGTTGACATTCCTCTCTGTGGTCTTCCTCGAGCCACACGTTGGGCGCCAGAGATGCCCCGACCCGCGGAGCAACAGCATGGGGCATACCCCCGCTTTTGGGATGTCCGTTCCCTTCTGGAATTCAGATGGATGGCATGACTCTCACTGTGTAACTGCATTTCCTGTCCTGGATATTTTTTTTCAAAATGATTTGCTCCTCATAATTAGATCCTGCCTGTATTGTTCTTCCTTTTTTCACAAGCACTAGGGAGCTGAGGCGCCAACTGCTCAGACTGCACGGTGCTCCTGGTGCTTTGCTCCAGACCTTAGGACCACATTATTCACTGAACTCATCATAAATCTGGACTTAGTCACCAAGTGATTTCAGTTAGTGTCCACAAATGTAGTTATTAAGGGCTACCCGGCAGATTCTTCAGGGGTGGAGTGTAGACATAAGCTTTAAAATACAGCCATATAAAATGTGAGCTCTAATAAAATTTAATGGCGGACATCAGTCATTACCTGCCACCCCAAAGGGCCTCCTTAGCCCCTGAGTGCACTTCTTTGTATTAGTATCCTTAAGATCCATCTTCCCAATTCGGACTATTTGGCAAATCAAGTAAATCTTATCCCTATTGAGGTCTTTGTTTCCAAGATCCTGTGAAAGTAGAAAAAAAAAAGTTACTGATATCATGTGCTTAATAAAAACAAGTAGAAATGGAACTCAGTAATTGTCATTTCTAATGGATGTGTTTAACTCTTTAATAGGCATGAATCAGTTACAATCAGTCCCAAAAAATGTAGAAAACAGCTATCACACCCACTGCACAAAGGAAAGGTGAAGTCCAGAAGGGACACTGGTGGCAGGACTCTAAAGCATCCATCCTGCACCATCTTATTTAGTCCCTAGCAGTCCTCTGAAATTTCATCCCCATCTCACAGATAGGAAAGATTCCTTAAGGTCATGACTATGAGCATCTCAGCATCCTGCTGTGCTGTTTGTGTGCCCGGTTTTCAGGGGCTTCCCTGCCAGGTAGGATGAGCTGGGGAAGAACCAGGAAGGTATGCTATTATATTGGATTAAAGCAGGCAGCTCTGGGCTTGCCCTTGTTGGGGAGCAGCCTCTGGCCCTTTGAGTTAATTCTCATATGAACATATACACTGGGGACAAGCTATCAGCTCACATCAGAGCCAGGGCCTGGACACAACAGCCAGCTCCAGTATCTCAATGTAGCTGGTGTGAGAAGAAGGCAGCAGAGAGGACAGAGTCTCTGGGAAAGAGGCAAGGTCCTGATGTGATCCACATCTTTGGGAGTGGTGCCGGGCTGGTTAAATTTTATGTGCCAATTTGGTGAGGCTATGATGCATGACTGGTCAAACACCAGTTGCTGTGAAGGTAGTAATACCCTCAGTCAATTGTCTTTAATGAGTGAGGTTATCTTCCATTCTATTTGTGGGCCATGCTTAAGGTCTTAAGAGCAAAAATAGAGATTTTCCCAGAGTAGGAGGGGTTTTGCTCAAAACTGGGGTCTAGAAATCCCATGTGAGTTTCCAGTCCACTGGCCTCCCCTACAGATTTCAAACACGTATTCTGTAAGCTGTCCCTCTGGAGAACCTAAATTCATGAAGAACTACCCTTTACCAGCTGGAGGACTGAACAGTGGCTTCTCCATCTCTGGGGTCACACTGCTGGCCAGAGAGAAAGAGGGAAGGCAGAAGTGGAACAGCAGTCAGGCCGAGAAAGCCTGGCCCCTATTCACACCCTGCCTTGCCCCACAGGCTCTGGGTTGGTGGGAGATGCCTATGGTTCCACATTCAAACGGATGGAGCAGCTTCTTCTGGGCTCTGCCAACTCCCTCATTCCACTCTAAAGCCATGTTTTGTTTTT
>NW_008336304.1:10044-10850 GCF_000622305.1 Nannospalax galili | reverse complement strand
AACACAATTGTTCGCCTTTTGTTCTTTGGAGTTGCCATTTCTTTTCTAGAATTGTGCTTATAAGGAAAGAGAAGATACTATAAATGATCACAGAAAATTAGTTCTTTAAATGTTTCCTGATATCATAATACTTAGGGCGAATAACAATTTGCAGGTCCTGAACTTTACTTCAAAATGCAAACTACTAAAATTCAAGCATGAACCGTTCTACTTTAGCTTGCATGCTTCCTGCCTCAGGCCACCATATCTCCACCAACATTACGACTAAAGTGAAGGATGTGCACTTTTAAAACAAAGATGTTAGCACATAGGAAGTTACAATAGCTTTTTTTTTTTAGCCGTATCAACAATGTCCATAATTTTTAGTTTAAAGCATCAAGGCAAATGTAACTCATTGATGGAGTTCATGAGTTCCCATGAGATAGTCTGCAGGGTGAGGAAGTTAAATGTTGACAGTGAATTAAGAATTCACCATGGAAATGATCCTTACGTAGGAAAACCAGGTTGCTGTAATTTTCCAACATTATGTCCTTATATAAATTCCACTGAACATGCCCCAGACATTAACACTCCTCTGGAGAGAAATCAACAGCCACACCACTGAATGACATCAGTTTCTGAAATAAAAATAAATGAATGAATAGCATAAGTTCATTGCATTCAAACCACAAAAACTAACATAAATATCTACAGTCAGCAAGTGTTTGTGAACATGATTCTAAATTTTGGCCAAGAAGACCCAAGTGTTTCTGACACAGATGAGTAACATTAACTAGTAAAATTCTTCTATATTTAGCAATATTATT
>NW_008336304.1:5470-8473 GCF_000622305.1 Nannospalax galili | reverse complement strand
AATTAGGTACAATAGTTAATCTCTTACTTCACACACACATACACACACACTTATACATATAATGTGTTCTTTTGGGGGTAGGTAGGAGGAGTTAGACATTATATATACACTTTATTTATTTTTTAATAATTTTCTTTAAATATTTTATTATTTTTTAATAATTTCTGTCAGGGTTAGCAATTAATAAGTTTAGAGGATTTTAAAGATAGTTATAAGTATATGGTGTGCATATGTACATAGATACCCAAGTGAATACTAATACTTTTATATGCAGGAAATATGAATAATTAATGTGATGTGGTATGCAAGCAGGGAAAAATATTAGATTAAAAGCTTCCCCACACAACAACTGATTGCAATGATGCTTTGATGCACATGCTGAGGCACAGCATCCTAAGAAAGGACACAGAATACCATGAGCGTGCGACCAGGGTCCCATTTTCCAGTCTATTTGTAGCTATAATATGATCTTGTTAGAATTCCATTTTTGTCTTTTTTCCTTTTAGACACTGTTATATACATCGAATGGCTACAGCATGTGTTCATTTAATTTGTCACCATTACAGTCTTTTTTGGAACGTCTTTGTGTTTCCTGTAGTGTTCTCGGTAGACAATTCTCTGTTGTTTCTGTGCTTGGGGGAAGGGGTGTCTCACTTCTAAACTCAAAATTAAAATAATGAAGATAGACAGTCTACAAAACTGAACTTGACAGATGGCCTTTAATATTCTTATGGCAACACAAGGGAAATTGTTCCATTATTAAAGTAGTGTTTTGTGTATCATGGATGAAAGCTGTTGTCCATTCCCCTAAGATATGCAAACCTAGACTAAAACCATGTCAGATTCTGACAAAAGTTTTAGTGATTTATTAGCATTTCTGTTCTCAGATACACCATGGTAGGAAATGGTTCTCCTATTTTTCATGCTAATCTTTTTTTTTTTTTCTTTTTGAGACAGGGTCTCCCTGTAGCCCCAGCTGTCCTGGAACCCACTGTGTAGACCAGGCTGGCCTTGAACTCACAGAGATCCGCCTGCCTCTGCCTCCTAAGTGCTGGGACTACAGGCGTACGCCACCACGCCTGGCTTTCATGCTAACCTTAGGGTTAAGCCAAACCATGTGCCCTTATTATTTGTGTTTTGATGTCCCATCTTTTTTTTTTTTTTTTGCTCTTTTTGAGACAGGGTCTCCCTGTAGCCCCAGCTGACCTGGAACTCTCTATGTAGACCAGGCTGGCCTTGAACTCACAGAGATCCGCCTGCCTCTGCCTCCTAAGTGCTGGGACTACAGGTGTACGCCACCACGCCTGGCTTTCATGCTAACCTTAGGGTTAAGCCAACCCATGTGCCCTTATTATTTGTGTTTTGATGTCCTGTGAAATGACACCTTTCCTTCCAGATTTCCACCATAGCAGCTTATACTACCCAAGCTCAGACCTTTCCACTTCCCCTTCCCAATGCCGTTCCTCTATCCTGTGGAGTAGGCAAGTTGAGGCTGTGATTACTGAATAGGCTGGGTCTATGTCCCATCTCAGGAACAACAGAGAAGATTTAGAAAACAGATCTTTGGACATTATGAAAGGCAGAAACAGCCAGATACAAAAGATGGGAAATTAAGAGACATGGAAAGGGAAGGAGTCTGTGATCTCACCACACTGTGTGACTCTGACTCTGGTTGAGACTTAAGAATCACAGCTAAAAAAAAATGTGCTTTAAAGATTGCTTGCATAAAGAAAATATTCTTTTTATATAGAGGCATCTTTTAAACAATCACAGAATAAGCTGGTCGTGGTGGCACACACCTTTAGTCTCAGCACTTGGGAGTCAGAGGCAGGTAGAAGTCTGTGAGTTTGAGGCTAGCCTAGTCTACACACAGTGAGTTCCAGGCCAGCTGAGGCTACAGGAAGACCCTCTCTCTCTCAAAAAAAAAAATCACACACAATAGTAAGAAATCATACTTAAAGTGAAAGCACATATAAGTTTTGAGTTTAATTTCACTCCTTTTTCAATGCTAAACCTGTAAGTTCCTGAGAATCCCACAAACAATCACACACAATAGTAAGAAATCATACTTAAAGTGAAAGCACATATAAGTTTTGAGTTTAATTTCACTCCTTTTTCAATGCTAAACCTGTAAGTTCCTGAGAATCCCACAAACAAGGTGAAAAACCTTTACAGTCAGAACAAGTCTTGACTTCCTTATAACTTACATATAGTAAGGATTCCTTGACCCCTATGAAATGGTTTCATCTCAGCATCCTGCAATCATGAGAAACCTCTTAAGGCATCGCCCCATTGTGTCATACACTAAAAATAGTGGAAGGAAATCTTTCCTTACACACCCTTTAAACAGTTCAGAAGTCGCCAAACCAAAGGTAGCTATTATTAAGGAAGACACTTAAGACGACTCTTGAGAGGCACATACCCACAGATAGGTCTCTACTGTCCTGTTACTGGCACACCCTATTAACAACCATGCTTAAAGCTGTGTTGAAAATCCTTCTTCATAAACTCCAGGTTTATTTTCTAAAAACATTTAATAACAATAGCTCTCACAACATTTGGAAACTGAAGAGGGAGTGCTTCAAAACAATTCAAGGAGGGCAGTATTGCCTTGACATAAAAATTCACTTGCCATGTTCGTGACACAGAAGTTAAATGGCATGATCTCCTGATTCATTTTAGATATAAAACTTCATCTGTATAAGCATGAGTACAGCAGCTGTATTAATGCTTCCATTTCCCGGACTGCAGGTCTGTCAGACATGGAGTATTCATAGACCACCTCAATATTTCCAAGGTCAAAGAACAATGTTCTTTTAGTTTTCCAACTTGCCAGTATACACATTTTCTGTAAGCACTACAATAATAAATAATTACTTCTACGACTTGGAATTATCAAAGATGCAAGAATAACCATCCCTAAAGGAACTTCTGATAAGTATTAATCAAATAATAGTCACAGTATTAAATATTTCTGCAGTATTTAAATGGCATAAACTTAAC
>NW_008336304.1:3771-5121 GCF_000622305.1 Nannospalax galili | reverse complement strand
CCATTTACAGAAAAATGCGAGGACAGTGAGTTGTCATATTAGTTTCCGGCTGATTATTTTAACGGAAAAACAGTTATTGTGACTGTTTCATTACGTAGTAATTTTTAAAGCACAATAAAATGACCAGAAATAAGTAAACTCAATAAACTGTTAGTTTCAGTGTGGACTTATATTCAAACATCTCATTTTGTGAGCCTGGGATTTTAAAGCATTCTGACGCCCTGTGGCTGTCTTCTGTACAGGGACAGCCTGTTTCCCCAGATCCTCTTCTGCAAATAGCAGGGCTGACCCCAGAGCTGTAAATCATGCCCCTTGGATCCCTGGATCTCACTCGCACAGTCTTCTGGGAAATGTAGTCTCATCCACTGTTACTTCGCAAAGTCTCTGAAAACCTTGCGTCCGCGTCACTTCTGCGCCTGTGCATCTGCACTCTCAGCAGCTCATCCAAAGTTCCAGAGGTTCGGTTCCTGCCCTGCCCTGGGTTTTACATCTCTGAGCATGGAGGTTGGTCCGGAGGAAGCGCAACCCGGGGGGGCTGAGGGACTGTGCAGGACGGGAGGATGTGTGCATGGAGGGAGGGGACATGGGATGATGGGAGGCGGGAAGAACTGACTCAGGGTGCTGCCCTGACCTGGGCTGGGCCAGCCTGTCAGGATGCAGGTCAGGGCTGCATGGAGGGAGACTGGGATGCTTGTCCGTGACCGCTCTGTTAGGACTTAACAGAGTCCACCCAGGAACTAATGGGACAGGAGACTGCCTCTGTTACCCAGGAAGGGGACGGGGTACAAGGTCCAGACTGTCCTGGGTCAGGGTGGGTCTGCACCTGGAGGTGGTGGTGGAAGTTTAAGGTCCAGATTTTCTGTTACTCACTGAAGGACTTTTGTGTGTGTGTGGCTGCTGTGTTGTTGATGCTACATAGAGAGGAGAGACAGTCTTTTCTTCCAGAGAGGGTCTTATTACTGCTAGCCCTTGGTTGAGTGAATTCCTATGCAAAAGACTGAGCCCAGAATGCTGAGTGCAGCCTTTCTTACCCATCTGTTCCCTTTCCAGCTGCCTCTGTCTCCCACGTGTGTCTGCCTGGGTGGTTCAAAGTCCAAGTACTTGCAAGGCAGGCTTTGTAAGTGCGCTGGGGAACAGACCATCATGCATTGCCTTCACTGTGTTCTGGGAGGTTCCTTGCCATATTCCTTTCTATGCTTTGACCCTCTCCCTTAAGGTCAAAGAGCATGATCTTCGTTTACAAGTTGTGGATTAGAAAACAGACTATAATGCTACAAATTGCAATAGTCACGTGAAGAACAGATAGTACGAAGGTAGATGTTAGTTCCGTAACAAGGGCACTGAGAAGGA
>NW_008336304.1:1516-3160 GCF_000622305.1 Nannospalax galili | reverse complement strand
GCTAAGCACTCTGCAGACTCTTATTCTCTACTAGCATGTGGTTTCTAGAAGGAGCAAAGTTCCTGTTATAGAGTAGTTCCTTTGAATCTCTTTTTATATAGTATATGTCTATAATCTAAGAAGCTTCTATACTGGCAGTTTTCCATATGACTTTTTCTGAAGACCTTTATTGTTAGTTACCTCTCCCTGTACTCCCTCCTCTGCCTTCCTGATCCATTTTCCACCCCATTTAACCCATCCTACTCCATTATTTTCCTTCCCCCCTTTTACATCACAGCATTCTGTCTCCCCTCCCATGATGTAACCCCCACATGGTTGTTTATGAGTGTCCTGACATCTAAGGATTTTCCACTGAAATACACACATCTAAGGATTCAAAACTAGTATTCACTTATGAGAGAGAACATGTGATGTTTGTCTTTCTGGGTCTGGGTTACCTCATTCAGGATGATTGTTTCCAGCTCCATCCATTTACCTGCAAATTTCATTATTGTTTTTCTTCACAGGTGAATAATATTATATTGTATAAATGTACCATACTTTAATTATGCATTCATTAGTTGGTGGGTATCTAGGTTGTTTCCACTTCCTGGAAACTGTGAATAGAGCAATGAACACTGATGAACAGGTATCTCTATAGTAGGATATAGAGTCCTTTGGGTATATGCCCAAGAGTGGTGTGGCTGGATCATACATGGTAGCCTATTTCTAGCTTTTTTATAAATCTCCACAGTGATTTCCATAGTAGCTGCACAGATTTTCACTCCCACCAGCGGTGACTAAGGGTTCCTCGCTAGCATTTGCCAGTTTTTGTTTTAGACCTTAGCCATTCCTCCTGGGGTAAGATGAAATCTAGTAGTGGTTTTAATTTACAGTTCCCTGATGACTAAAGATAGTGACCATTAAAAAAATAAGTATTTCAGCTGGGCATGGTGGCACACACCTTAATCCAAGCACTTGAAAAGTAGGGGCAGATAGAGCTCTGTGAGATTGAGGCCAACCTGGTCTCCATAGTAAGTTCCAGGCCAGCTGGGGCTACAGGGAGACCCTGTCTCAAATGACCAAAAAATAAACAAATAAATAAATAAAAAAGAATTTCTCATATATTTGTGCTTCATCTTTAGAGAACTCCCTGTTCATCTCCTTGCCCTGCTATTTAATTGGATTGTTTGTTGATGTTTAGTTTTTTTAGTTCTTTGTATATTCTAGACACTAACCTTTTGTCAGAAGTGTAGGTGGTAAAGCTTTTTTCCCATTTAGTAGCTTGCCTCTTCACTTGACTGATGGTGTCCTTGCTGTACAGAAGCTTTTTAGTGTCATGAGGTCCCATTTTTCAGTTGTTGGTCTTAATGCCTGCATTATAGTTCTGTTCAGAAAGTCCTTTCCTGTGCCTGTAGGTTCCGCTGTTCCCTGCTTTCTCCTCTGCCAGATTCAGGGTGTTGGATCTTGTGTTTAGATCCTTGATCCACAAGGAGTTGGGTTTTCTACATTATGTGAGATAGGGATCCATTTTCATTCTTTCCTTGTAGCTATCTGGTTTAGCCAGCACCATTTGTTGAAAATGCTTTCTTTTCTCCAGTATGTATTTTTGGCCCTTTTGTCAAAAATCAGTTGGCTGCAGACATGTGTACTTAAATTAGGGTC
>NW_008336304.1:0-1181 GCF_000622305.1 Nannospalax galili | reverse complement strand
GCTGGCCTGGAACTCACTATGTAGACCAGGCTGGCCTCAAACTCACAGAGATCTACCTGCCTCTGCTGCTCAAGTGCTGGGACTACAGGTGTGCGCCACCATGCCCGGCTTATTTATTATTTTTATTTTATGTGTATGAGTGTATTCTGCATGTATGTAAGTGTACCCATGTCATGCAATGCCACGGAGGTCAGAAGAGGCCTTTGTATTTCCCTGGAACTGGAGTTAAGAATGGTTTGTAGCCGCCATGTGGGTGCTGGGAATCAAACCCAGGTTCTCTGCAAGAGAAGTCAGTTCTCTTAACCACTGAGCCATCTCTCCAGCCCCGTTATTTATTATTTTTATTTAATGTGTATGAGTGTATTGCCTGTATGTGTGTAAGTGTGCCCATGTTGTGCAATGCCTGCAGAGGTCAGAAGAGGGTGTCTGATCCCCTGGAACTAAAGTTATGGACAGTTGTTATCCACCATGTGGATGCTCAGAATCGAACCCAAGTCCTCTGCAAGAGCAGCCAGTGCCCTTACCTGCTGAGCCATCTTTGAGCCCTCTGTGTTAATTTTATAATCTGCTACTTTGTTGAATGTATTTATCACCTTGAAGCATTTCTTTTTTGGTGGAGTCTTTAGGGTCTTTTATATATAGAATCATATCATCTGCAAAGGAAAATATTTTTACCTCTTTCTTTCTAATTTCTATCCACTTTTCTCCATCATTTGTAGCATTGCTGTAGCCAAGTCAAGTACTGTATTGAACCAGACTGGAGAGAGCGGACATCCTTGTTTTGTTCCTGATTTTAATGGGAATGCTTTGAGTTTTCTCAATTTAGGATGATATCGGCTGTGGGTTTGTTGTGTGTTGCCTTTATTGTGTTGCAATACGTCCCATATCTCCCTAGATTCTCCATAACTTTTATCATAAATGGATGTTGGGTTTTGTTAAAGGCCTTTTCCGCATCTAATGAGATCATGTGGTTTTTGTCCCAAAGTCTCTTTATGTGGTAGATTATATTTAGTGATTTATTTATGATGAACTATCCATGCATCTCCAGGATGAAGCTGGAGAAAGGGAGAGGAGCCAGACAAGAGAGAATCTGTGTGCTGCCATCAGAATAACAGGAGGGGTAAGACTCCTATTGTTGGAGGCCAAGTCTTAAGTGTACCCCTGCCCCAGTTTGAAACAAC
>NW_008336303.1:0-766 GCF_000622305.1 Nannospalax galili | reverse complement strand
ACCTTCTCTAGGTGAGAAGCCTTTCTCGGTTTGGTTTTCTGCTTTAAAAGTCGGGACTTCACTACTCCTAGGGAGTCATTTTCTTTCATAGGATGTGGTAATAACACAGTCCCGAGTCAGGCTGCCTGAGAAGGAAAACAAGACACAGACTGAGCAGAGGTCTCAAGGGAGCTTCCTGAACTCACTCTCCTCCTCTTTAAAATTAATATAAGAAGCGGGCCAGCCTCTCAAAGCTGCTGAAAGGATGATGTTCGTTAACGCGAAGGGCTCCGCAGAATGCCTCACGTGAGTTTTGTGCCAATAAATGACAGTTTTTAGTATGATTCCCGAATACTCACCTTTTCGTGTTTAGAGGATCATAAAACTCTTTAATGCTTCTTGGTGTGTGTGTGTGTCTGTGTGTGTGTGTGTATTCCTGCATGTGTTGGTGCACATGTGTGCATGGGTGTGCATATGTGCATATGTCTATGGAGGCCAGAGAACACCTTTGGATGTCATTCTTCAGGTTCTGTTGACATTATTTTCTGAGATAAGATCTGTTCTTGGCCCCGAACTTACCAAATGGGCTTGGCTTGCTGGCCAGTGAGCCCTAGGATCTGCCTGTTCCACCCTCCGCCCCCAGCGCTGGCATCGTAAACCTACACAACCATACCTCGCTTTAAAAAAAAAATTTCCATCTTATTTATATGTCGTTTGTTTGCTGTTGTCTGCTCACGGGCACTCTCACAAGTGCTTGTGGAGTTCAGAGGACGACGTTCAGTTCTCT
>NW_008336302.1:0-753 GCF_000622305.1 Nannospalax galili | reverse complement strand
TTCTTGTTTTGAGAAGCCCCAGTTAGAATTAGCGTACCAGAGCTAAGGACATAGCTCAGTGTCATCAGTGCTTGCCCAACATGCAAAAAGCCCTGGGTTCACCCCCCCCACAATGCTGAAAGAAAGCAATTTAAAATTTGTTCTCATCTACGAGTTGGAGTTCTAGTATCAGGGCATCTAGCCCTAGGGGAGCTGCAGTGGGAGTTCATAGTATGCCTTTCACAAGGTTCATGTCTCATGTAATGAACTGCTAGAAAGTTCCTCACATGGGAAATGTGTCTATACTGGTCAGTGACCTTGTCCAATTTATGTCTACCTGGTCATCACTTGTCCCAAGAGCCCGACCTTATATTCTCTCAGCATCCTGGAAAAAAAAACAAAAAACAAAAAACCTGCTTTGGCTATCCCCTGGTTTGTCAGGTGGAAGATGCAGATTTAAAGCACCACTGTGTTAGGGAAAGAATTCAAAGATTTTTACTTACAGATCCTGGGTAAGGAAAGTATAGAGAGCCAGGACACTCCTCTGTTCCCGAGTCATGCAAGGCAGAATACGGAGTCCGAGGGAGAAAGTATGGCAATTAGCAATACATATAAGGGAGTAGAATAGGAGTAACATTAAATTTGTGGCACATTTCTGAATTTAGGGAAAGCAGTGGAAAAGCAGGGAATCAAAGAGAGACCTATGATTTTATCTCTGGCCAAGAGCCTGAATTGTTTGGAAGTGGTATAGCTCTGACATTAAGGGTGACTGAG
>NW_008336301.1:193600-196318 GCF_000622305.1 Nannospalax galili | reverse complement strand
GGGGTAGTGGTCCAATCACAGCACAGCAAGTAGGATACCATATTAGCATAAAAGACTTAGCGTCCTATTAGCATAACAGACTTAGTGTCCTATCACAGAATAAAGGGTAGGATGCCTCATTAACATAATGAGTTTCAGATTACAGAGCCTGGATTCCTGGAAACCGTGTGACCCTGACTGTTGCAATATCTAAGTGCTGCAATTTGGAATTTCAAGGGTGGTGATTAGGGAGTAGCAAGCTCTAGGCATCAGTCTCATGATCTGCCAAGGGGAGCAAATGTCACATGGTGTTTCTTGTGGCTCCAGTTGTCGGACTGTTGCCTCAGGACTGCTGTAGGCTGTCAATAAGACTTTTACCCTAGGCTCAAGCCTGTCTTTCCCATCCAAGGGGCCATAGAACACTGACTATCTGATCCCTAAGACATAAGAGAATAAGTTCAGTTGGGTATTTAACAGGGTATTTATGAAAATGTTTAATCATGAAAACTTTATTTGAGGAACGCCAAATTAGGAATGTCTAGGAACCTGAACCCACAAGTTAAGTAACCTACAATCCAAATATCATTAGAATACTGCTAAGAATTCTAATCACTTGATTTCACATTTTATTCAACTCTCCTCTTCATTTTCTCCTGCCCCATCTTTCTTGTTTTTTCATCAATAACTCTAGTGGAAAAAAAAAATTTATCATGTGAGCTCACATATGTCACCCAGCAAATTTCTATAAGACTGGACAAACATCCACCAGGCAGTGTGACCCTCTCTTCCCACTCTTGATGCTGATGAGGTATTCCTAGAGCATATATAATACTCTTGTGGCATTTATTTACATATTGCTTGAAGCCATAAATAGCCTTATGAACTTCAGCCAGAGGGTTTGGCATAAAAGACTGACAACTCTTAGTTGTTTGACCGTAAATGATTTAATTCATCAGGGGACAGCTCTTAAAGAGGTGGAATTGAAGAGGATCCAGTAAAAACTTCAGTTTCAAAACTCTATAGCATCAGGTGCTATTCCTTCAACACTTCAGGAAATTGGACTTTATGTTGAGGACTGTGGAAACTTTGCTGATAAAAAATGGAGACGATCATGTAACTTGCATTGCTTTCAGATTAATCTGATGTTTATATTTTTTCATAAAGAAAAAAGCAGGTTCCTAGAATGCTGTATTTTTTGTCCAAAAATATACATACAAGACATTCATTGTATAAACACCAGTGGGGATGATATTACCATAGTATTGTTAAATTGCAAAATATTATTTTGTTTGTGTTCAAGGAAAGCTATTCAATATTGTGACATTTCTGTTAAATAATGCATAGGAAACTAAAAATTTTTATTTTTAGGGGAAATAAGGAATTAAACTGTTCAAAAGTCCCTACAGGAGCTGGAGATAACTTGGCAGTTAAGAGTTCTAAGTGCTCTTCCAGAGGACCTGGGTTAGGTTCCAAGTATACACATTGTGGTTAACAACCATCTGAATGCCAGTTCCAGGGCATCCAACACCCTTTTCTGACTTCCAAGGGTATTGCATGACATGACTGCACTTACACACATGCAGGAAATACACTCATACACATTGAAAACGTTAAAATACTAAATAAAACATATTTTAAAAGTCACTATAAAAGTATGCATTACATAAATCTTAAGGCTGCAGCAACCTGAGTAAACAGTATCCCTCTCTTCACCTCCACTGGAGTGAGGTCATCCCAGTAGTCAACAATCACATATCCTTGAGGTCTCATTTATGAGTTAAGTGCAAGAGATTCTTAAAAGAGAAAAAATAGTGGCTAAGGGAGAATCTGAGTTATCTCCCTGATCAGGATCCGGATCAGCTACAAAGGAACCACAAGAGGAATCCCATTGTTAACAGCAGCTTTTCAACCACTTGAAGTTCTTGATAAAAATCTCACAGTCCTGCAGAACAGGAAGACTTCTCTTCACATCGAGGACAGCAAAGAAATTCTCACTAGCTGGATTACAGATGTTTCTATAGTATTAATTCTAAAGACTACATTCAAATAACAGAATTTATGGAGAAAAAATTACACTTTCAGATGAAAAATTGGTTTATGAAAAGATAAACAAAAATACCATGTTTCTATTTTAATGAATCCATATATTTTACACTGTAGAATCTTGACACTATGACTAAATTTATATCCAGATACTGTAAATGCAAATGTAAATTTAATAAATGTGTGTCCCTTTCACCTGGAAAAGCAAGCCTCATTATATTCTTTATAAATTCTTGTATTTTAGGACCAACAAGAAGCTTTGCCCACCAGTTTTCTCATGGCCCCTTTAACATCCGTGTTTCTAAGACTATAGATGAGGGAATTCAACATGGCCAGTACCACTATGTAGAAAACAGATGCCACCTTGCTCTGGTCAGTGGAATAGCTGGAATTACGCATCACGTAAATGAATTTGAGGGTTCTAAGGAACAGAGTGACTGCAGTGAGGTGGGAGGTGCAGGTAGAGAAGGCCTTCTGACCACCCTCAGAGGAGTGCATCTTCATGATTGAGATGAGTTCCAGGGACTAGAACCCGAGACCCCCGGCGAGGTGAGGATTGGGGATGAGTAAGCATGCTCTTCGCTAGCCCACATCGCCCCCATTACCTGTGGACACTCAGACACAATGGGTGCCTAGTCAAGCAGGGACTTATTTATTGCAAGTGTTCCAAAGCTTACAAAGGCACCTGGAACATCC
>NW_008336301.1:186023-193488 GCF_000622305.1 Nannospalax galili | reverse complement strand
TCATAGGCAGCTCCCTGAGGAGAGATGGCTACCTCCTTCCTCTAATCTTATGCATTTTTGCCTGTCTTAGGTTGTTTCACCTCTGATCAAGCCTTGCCCGTCATTGGATCATGCACCTGGCCATGTGCATGTCCTGTCTTAGGAGTACTTGTCATGGGACATCTTACCTCTCTTTGGCTAAAAATGCATCATGATTAAGGGCAGCCACATGGGTAATGCCAGCCTTTGACAGTCTTAGTCTCTGCCTAACTCGGTTAGCCAACTGTGGGCAATTGGAAGGGATCCTGGGGAAGTCCATAATCATGAGGAGGTGGGCCGTGGCAGTTCCAAGGATCCTCTGTCGCCAAATTATCTGGTAAAGACACTTAAAGATAAGCATTAGCAAGAGAAACAAAGCAAGTCATGGCATAGGACAAGTTGAAATACTTCTAAGACCATGTACCTTCTAGCAAATTAGCCAAGTTGTAAAGGCTGACTGGCAATGAAGCCAAGGAACTGAGACCTTTACCTCAGATAGATACAAATAAAGAGAGGAATTTTTTCTCATGAATTATCGTCCATGGACCATCATGCTAGTCAGTTGGATCATGGCCTACCCACATAAGGTTTTTCACAGGCACCCATATGGGGTTTGAATCTCCTGTAGGGTAGACACACCCAAAGCCTCGACCCATGGTTAGCAATGGATATGGTCCTTTCCATTTGTGATGGGGTCTTTCCATCTTACCCGTACCTCAGGTCTCTGCTCCTGTCAACCCCAATGCTTCTGAAACTGGGATTCCAACTGATTTTTTTGAAAATTAAGAACATTAATAGTGAATAAGGCCATACCCAACTGTTGGTGGGGGCTTATTCCCCCTTTTTGTTTTTGTAATTAAATTTTTAGGTTTTGATGGTTAGTTTCTATAATGGCTTGACCTTGGGGATTGTAGGTAATTCCTGTATTGTGTTGAATTCCCCAAAGTGAGAAGAAATCTTGTAAATTTTTACTCACAAAACATGGTCCATTATCAGTTTTAATTCTTTGGGGCAACCCCAACGTGACCAAACACTGGAGAAAATGAGACTGAGCATGTTTAGACTTCTCTCCTGTGTGAGCAGTAGCCCAACAGGCATGTGAGAGTGTGTCAATGGATACAAAAATATACTTAAGCTTTCCAAAAGGAGCATAGTGTGTGACATTCATTTGCCATAAGGAATTGGGTTTGAGTCCCCTGGGGTTTACCCCTGGCTGTTGCAGAGGCGGTACCTGTAGAAAGGGTTGACAAGACTTACAGGTATGTACAATCTTCTTTAGGTCCTTGATGGGAGCTTGAGAAAACCTTTTATGGAGTCCCCACCAATTTACATGAGTGAGGTTATGTAATCCCTGGGCCTGCTGACAGGACCTGGGTGGAAGCCTCCTTGTCTGCCTCTGCATTGACTTGGGATAAAAGCCCAGGCAATCCTTGGTGCCCCTAAGATGCTGTAAGAAGATAGGGGCTTCTCTCTCTCTAAGGAGCGTACGAGTCTGAATCATCAAGGGAGTAATGGGGTTCCCATCCAACCGGAGATGAGAACCTAATATCCCTGGAAGAAGATTGACTACATAGAGACTACAGACTGTCAGAAATCAAATTCATGGGCTCACTTATCTTTGTTAATGCTAAAGCAATGGCCATGAGTTCCTTGAATTGAGCTGAGCCATCACAAGTGTGGACATATCTTTTTGGTTTCTCATTTGCCCCTGGGTATACTATCACTGCAGCTCCAAATCTGTCCCTATTAGTTAAAACATTATAGGCTTTTACTAACAGCTCCTTGACAAAGAGCCAGGGGGCATCCCAAGAGAGGGTGCAAAAGGAGGTCACCCATTTATGAGGGCCATAATGACAGCCTAAATTTCCCAGGAACCCTTCCAAGGCTATGGCCACTCAGTTATTATTTCTGCAGAGCCATTCAAAATCCCCAAGCCAATAAGGGACAACAATTTTAAGAGGGTCTATACCATAATGTCTCAGAGCTATATCACGTCCTTTCTCAATCATGTCAGCCAATTGATCCATGGGTGTATAAACCCATGGTATGCCTCCCAGAGGGGCATGCACCCATTGAAGGGGCTTCCCGTCCTGTGTAAGGACGGATGTCATCAGGGTCTCACCAGGGAGTACCCGTAACTCAAGATCTTTACTAGGCATGTACCGGGCAACTTGGGCTTGGTCGAGGGCATCCTGGACCGCATGTAAGATGTCCAGGTGTTGAGGAGCCAGGTTAATTAGTTCTGAACACTGTTTCCCTACTAGCAACTGAAACAGTGGTCTTAAAGTCTCAGTGGGAATAGGCATCCAGGCTCATAGCCAATTTAGCCAATTAATTTCTCCTAATAATTTTTATAGCTCTGTCAGGGTTACAGTGGGCTTGACAGCCAGTTGTGGTTTTAAAGGACTTACTCCTTCCAAAGAGAGTATAGTTCCCAGAATTTTAAAGGGAGTAATAGTCTGTATTTTATCAGCAGATACATAGAGTCTGCCTGTCTGTAGACTTTTCTGAGTAACCTTATATAACTCTTCTAATTGTTGGGGGCTTGGAGCTCCCAAAATTATATCATCCATATAAATGTACACAGTGGCATGTGTCAACAAGTGACCCCCAAAAGGGTCTTCACATAGCTTTGGCAGAATGTTGGGCTATTGGCCACACCTTGGGGTAAAACAGTCCATTCATACCTCTCATCAGGTGTTTTAAAGTTGGTGGAAGGTACAGAGAAATCAAAATTTTCACAATCCTGGGGTTGTAGAGGGATAGAGAAAAAAACAATCTTTAATGTCTATAACTATAAGAAATAAATCTGAGTAAATAGCAGGGATCCAAGGAAACCCCCTTGAAGGTGTACCCACTAGGGTCATTCTAGCATTGACTTTGAACAGATCTTGCAACATTCTCCATTTGCCAGAGGCTTTCTTAATAACAAAGACAGGTGCGTTCCATGGACTTACAGAAGGCTGGGTGTGGCCCAACCGTAATTGTTCCTGCACAATTTCCTATAAAGCCTGTAGCTTTGTCTCAGGTAATGGCCACTGCTCCACCCATACCAGGAACCCAGGGGACCACCAGATAGCCAGAATCTGGGGGGCAGTGGCCCCTAGAATTGGGGGTGAACCCAATGCTCTTTCTTTGGTTGCCCCTGTAATTGATATGGCACGACAACCCCTGAGTTGATGACTCTGGAAGCCTATCAGACTCTTCAAGGTCAAAAAGGTCATCATAAAAGGCCTTGTTATCAGTGGTTATGCAGATCTGTGCATCCCCCAAAATATCTTGTGAGGTTGGCGGATAACCCTGCCACCACCAGGGGTCGCACCTCCCCTTTAGCTCCATCTGCATCCTGCCAGGTGAGCCATTCTCAAGTCTCCTCTGATGGGGTGTAGCCTCCCACACCTAGGATTCAGGGCCCAGAAACTAGGTGCCATCATGATGGGACCTCCTCCTTTCTAAGAATGGTTCTATCAGCCCCCGTGTCCACTAGGTGGCAAAACCTCGTGCCACCTATTTCAAGATCCATCTTGGGCCTTACACCAGGGATAATAAGGACTATCCAATTCACCATAGGTTTTCCTCCTCTCCAATCCCTCCCCGAGGGCATTGTAAATGTAGCCAATCATGAGAAAGTCCTCCTTTTGTCAACGGGGCTGGAGGCTGCCCCCCACTTAGTTTAAAGGCTTTCCTTCAATATCAAATCTGGATTTACATTCCTTTTGCCAACGGAGCCCTTTGCAACACCAGAGACAGGGCATAGATGGGCGACTTTTTGACACCCCACCCCCAGGCTTAGGCCAGTTCTCTCACTGAGGGCAATTTCTTTTAATATGGCCAGTCTGGCAACAGCCAAAACATGGATCTTCTATCCCTCTAGACCCCATTGTTACCTGCTGACCCAAATTAAGTGAACTAAATGCCTGGATTAAGGCATGGGTCAGAGCCTCTGTTTGTGTCTGTAGGACAGCAGCAATGGCTTTGGTTTGCCCCCTCTGGGTTCCCACCTCCTTGGAGGCAATTATCCATTGTTCCATGGACTTGTCCTTAAGGCCAGCACAGGCTATCTTGTGATCAGCATCCATTTTATCCTATACCAGGAGTTTAGTGAATTGCTCCCTCAATAGGCCTGGAGGTAATTTTCACTTTAAGCTCTTCTCCACTCTGTCTATAAACTCATAGAGGGGTTCACCAGGCTTTTGATTAATTCCTGCAAGGGGGGATTCGGTAGGCCCCTTGTCCAATTTTCTGTAAGCATTTAATCCTATGACCCTGACCTGTTCTGTATGTGGGGCTGGAATGCCCGACTGTTGCTCCCCTGTGGCATAATGGTCACTTGAACCAGTCAACATCCCAAAAGTAATGGGGACCGGTGGATTGGCACTTGCATTCCTCTCAGACTGTATCCTGCATTCTTCCTTAAAGAGGGCACACCATTTAATATATATAGGGCTAGGAAGGACTGTTTTGGCGAGGTCCAGCCAATCCTTTGTACTACACTGTTGATGAGCCAAGCCTTGGAGGAGAGTATCTACCCAGGGTGATCCCAGGCCATCCTCAGCCACCACCTTTTTTAATTCCTTCAAATCCTTCGCCTCCCAGGGATACCAGTGGTCAGGGCTCGTACCTCCTGGGTTTACATTACTAGGATACACTTCTACCCGTGGCCTCACAGAAGCCTCCTGAGCGGGGCCAGAATCCTGGAAATGAGGATGGTTTCCATGGGTTTCAGGAAGCCCTGAAGATGGCCAAATTAATCACCTCTGCCCAAACCTTTGAGCCACGGGATCTGACAAATCCAATCCCCTGCTTTTAAGCATATCTCTCAGCACTTTAAGCGTTGGGTCTTCAAACTTAAAAATTGCATTACCCATTTTTAGGGTCTTGCTTACCCCAAACCTCCAATTGGCCCTAATCCGTTTCACATCTTTCTTACTTCTTTTCTTCTTTTCACCTTCCTTCGAGTGCCATGTTGAGCACCAGATGCCGGGGACTCGAACCTGCGACCCAGAGCAAAGTGAGGATTGGGGATGAGTAAGCACGCCCTTTGCCAGCCCACACTGCCCCCATTACCTGGGGACACTCAGACACAATGGGGAGCCTAGTGAAGCAGGGACTCATTTATTGCAAGTGTTCCAAAGCTTATAAAGGTAACTGGAACTCTCCCCTCCCCTCCTGTGGGTGTATCTTAAGGATGGTCATGCGCTGATCATGCACTCCTTAGCAGTGCAGAAGTATTCTTCAGACTTTCAAAGCAAGCCAGGCCACGCCCCCAGTAACTTCCTATCGGACCTAGGCAAGGTGGGGCTTTTAGGTCCCCACAGACGAGAATAAACATTCAAGACAGAACATTGATCAGCACAGTGACCACAATGATGGAGCCAGAAGAGATCACTGGAGTTACTTCAGAAAAAAAGTCATGAGAACAAGAAAGCTTCAAGAGTGATGAATAGTCAAGAAAAAGTAATTAGCTTTATTTGGTTCACAAAAGGACAGATTTAATAAACAGCCAGTCAATGTCCAAGCATTCACACATCCACCCATGTAGGAAGCCCCCACTAGGAGAATGCAGACTCTGGAGGACATCTGGGTGGAGTAGAGCAGGGGTGAGCAGATAGATGGCCACATAGTGGTCATAGGCCTTGGTAGCCAGCAGAAAGCATTCCACTCTCCCAAATGTCACAGCAAACAGAATTGTTGGATCACATAGCCAGCCAAAGAGACAAATGCCCCTTTCCTGAGGATACCCTGAGCATTATGTGTGTGATTGTGGAGGAATACCCCATGTCTACAAGGGCCAAATAGCTGAGGAAAAGATACATGGGCGTGTGAAGCTGAGGGCTGCTTCTGATTAACAAGATTATGCTCATATTGCCCATTAAAGTAACAGAGTAGACTCCTAGAAACACAGCAAATAAAATGACAGAAACTGTAGCATCCTCTATTAAGCCCAAGAGAATGAATTCTGTTTACAACTGTGCCATATCCAAGTTCCATCTATAACAGGAACAATGCACACTGCAAGAAAAAAGCACAGCTGTTAGAATGGTTTATGTATTATCACTTGCATCTTGTTTGCACAATAAATGGAGATTATGAATGGGAAAGCATAGACACTACTTGGTATGGAAACATTTTGCATAGAACCCCTCTAAGAATTCAAAAGATAAATATTCATTGATTTGTGGGCAGTAATAATCAGAAAATTAGTTTTTAATTTTTTTACTCTGCCATCTGTGAGTGCCTTATGCTGTAAATCCGTTTATGTCAGGAAAAAGAACAATCTTTTTCAACAATTCAGTCTCTAATGAAATGATGCTCTCTTTTTCTGTCTCTGTGCTTCTCTAGCTCTGTCTCTCTCTTTCACATACACATACACACACATACACACACACACACACACACACACACACACACTCACACTAAATGCCATATGTTCAGACATCCTGATCATTACATTGTGTTTTTTTGTTTGTTTGTTTGTTTGGTCTTTTGGTCTTTTTGAGACAGAGTCTCCCTGTAGCCCCACTGTCCTGAACTCACTATGTAGATCAGGCTGGCCTTGAACTCACAGAGATCTGCCTGCCTCTGCCTCCTGAGTGCTGGGATTAAAGGCATGCACCACCACGCCTGACTGTCTTTTTATTTTTAAAAAATTAATTCACACTATAAATCCTTTTGTTTCTTTTTTATCTTATTTATTATATTTATTTTATGTGTATGAGTGCCTGCATGTAAGTGCACCCATGTCATGCAATGCCTGCAGAGGACAGAAGAGGCTGTTGGATCTCCTGTAACTGGAGTTCTGGAGAGTTGTTAGCTGCCCTGTGGGTGCTGGGATTCAAACCCAGGTCTTCTGCAAGAACAGTCAGTGTTCTTAACCACTGAGCAGTCTCTCCAGCCACTAAATCCTTCTGTTCCATAATGATATTTTACAATTATATTTTGTACTTTGACCATTTTCTTGTCCATTGAACTTCCCTGTGTTCTTCCTCTCAATGTTTTCCTTCTTATATGATCTCACATCTGTTTTCCTGTCGCATGTCTACATATAAAGTTTGATACATTTTCGTTGGTAACACATGCTTAAATAGGCAAAATGACAGACAGTAACAAGCTATAGTATGAACAGTATGAAGTCATATGTCTGATCTGCAGTTTGGTCCTTATCTTTGCTCTGGGCAGAGTTAAGACTTTTATTAATGAAACTTAACCCTGTAAATAAAGTGTATGAATATAAGTACAGTAACAGAATGGATGTGAGTGTCACTACGGCATCAATGCAACATGTTGAATGGAAATACCATAAACACTGGACCCTACAAGCCTGAGATCAGATTGTAACTTTGTCAGTGACAATCTATGGAACCCTAGACAAGTGATGGGAATTCTGCAATACTCATTTCTGCTATATTTTAAAAACCATGTCACCTCGGGGTATTCTTTATTTTTA
>NW_008336301.1:182573-185959 GCF_000622305.1 Nannospalax galili | reverse complement strand
TCCATGCACTGGACAGGAATAAGTGAACCTAGAACAAATTATTAATACCTTAAAATAACCTTTAACTTTTAATAAAAAATGAGAAATAAATATCCCTGTGTCAACAAAAGGAAAACTACAACCTTCACTGTGCCTTAATAATAATCACAAAAGACAAAGTATTGTCAATATAAAGCAAGGCTACATTTATGAGAAACAGTGCCTTATGGGATAAAACCTCTTGAGTACTTTGATTGCTTGTTAAAATTCCACTGAAAATTCATCAGGATTGTGATAATTACAGATCCTCATGTCTGTATGAATATATGTTATCTACTTACACATATTAATTTAATTTTGTGTGCATTGACTTTATATCTGAACATGTTTCCTATACTACTAAAAATCATTCTGATTTCATTAGAACTCACAAGATTATGCACAGGTACTGTGTAGTCAAAAGAATTTTTTAGCAGGGTCCCCCAGCCTGCTTGGAAATCAATATATGGACAGGTTGTCCTAGAGCTCACCAAGAGAGTTTTGATTCAAAGTTTACAGCTTCCTGAAATATAAAGTGCTTTTTATGTATGCTTTTTACGCATCATTCCTTTGCTTTTAAGTAGTTAGAAATTCACATGGCATTTTAGGATACTTTTGTAAGTACATTTAGGTACTTTTTGTGAAGTACCTCATTTTCCTAAAAAGTGCTATCTTTATAAACTTCTGTACCATGTTACAACCAGTATACTGACACAGTGTAATGGCACGGTCGAGGTACAGAACATTTACATCATTACAGCTGTTGTTCATGTTAAGGTCTAGAACCACAGGACTTTCCCTTTCAGCTTAATGATCTCTTTAACTTTCTGGGGGGCATATGGTCCTCCCTACATCTCTGCTTTATTGTTTCAAGCATTTTATCTTAATACAATCTCCTGTTATGGCTCTCTCTCTCTCTCACTTCCGTTCCTCTCTTTTCTCTTCCTCTTCTTCCTCCTCCTCCTCCTCCTCCTCCTCCTCTTGATCAAGGCAGCACACTGTAATTAAACATACCAGACTGGTGGAACTAACCTTCTTGGATGTTTAACAGACATACTTTGAGGCCTACACTAATTTGGTCAGAGGAACATAAAGGACAGTTTTTCTCCTTGCCCTCCTAGATCGACTAAGTTCCAGGGGACTATGAGCATCTCTCAAAATGTCCTGTAACTATGGTGTGTCACCTATCCTCTTGATCAAGGAAGCCATGGAGACATCACCATATGGACTTGAACCAGTGGCCAGTCTACAAATAGGAGGGTCAACACAGAGGAAACATTTCTTCCATGCTTCCAAGTGAAGCCAGCCATGGTCAAGCAAGACCTTTGACTTATCTTCACATAGATGGAACTGGTAAAAGAAAGGAGCCAGGGGCTCCTCCCAAGCCCATGTGACCCATGAGGAACAGATCCTCAAACAACCTTAAGTGTAAAAATAAACAGGTTTATCTGGGCCAACTGTATGGTCTTAAGCCCCTAAGAAGAAAGTGTAACAAATGATCAAAGGGATCAATATAATTCTTTAAGAGTCCATATGTATAGCTAAAGCCTACATAACAAGAAACAATGCCAGACAGGAGATACCTTCCTTTCAGTTGTTGTCCAGAGTGGCCCACGAGGCTCCCAGACAGTAACCCAGCATAGAACTGGGAAAATGAACAGCAGACCCCAATCTTACCTAAAGGAATATTAGTAACTGCTTGCTGCTAGATGAGGAAGAGGTGATCTCCCTAAAACAAGTAACTGTAGATAGGCTAACTAGACTCAGTGGATGGACAAGAACTGGGGAATGGCTGGGGGTGCCAAAAACACAGCAGAAAGTAAGAGGGATTACAGAGTATATGGGCTCCAATGTGGCAGGCGGATACTACGAGAAGGTACCAATTTTGGTGTGGGTATATAGATGAATAAGATTTGGGATGTTCTGTATAAAATACACACAAAAAATCAACAAATTTAAAAAGTTAGTTATATTTGAGGAAGAAGCATAAAAATTTGCTTCATGCTAATTAGTAGAGGTGGAACACATTACCGTTTAAATCTACCTAATGATTTTATATTCATGCTCAAGCAGATCAAGAAAGTAACCAACTGTGACTTGTAATAATCAAATACATAGAGAATAGAGATGCATGTGCAAACGTCTGTCAGTCAAATTAAAACTGAATTTCTGTATGAAACAGTATATTTTAAAATGAAATAGAGATATTTTTCAAAGGTTAAAATCCATTCAATTTTATGTCTTATAGGGTTTATACTGAGTTCAATGTTGTATAACTGTATTAATTCAACTGTGAACTTAAAAATTTATAGCCAATTTTGAAAGAGATGCATCTTTGCTCTGAAAATTGTTATTGAATATGTTAATGCTGTAATTAAATTGTTCTTCTAATCATGTGGTTACTAAATAAATAATTAAAAAAAATATTGTTACCACACTCATGTGCTGTCTTGATTGAAGATGAAAAACTATTCTTTTAGAAAAAATATTTCATATTTCATTTATTATTTTATGTGTGTGCATGTATTACCTGCTTGTGTGTAAGTGTGACCATATTGTACAAAGCCCACAGAGGTCAGGAGAGGGCATTGGATCCCCTGGAACTGAATTTGGAGTTAAAGACAGTTGTTAGCCACCATGTGTGTGCTAGGTCCTCTGCAAGAGCAGTCAATGCTTTTAACTGCTGAGCCATCTCTCCAGCCCCGAAAAACTCTTCTTCAGACTCATTTTCCTCTTTACAGAATAACTCTTTTCATTTTGGCTACTTTTGTGACTTCTCTGTCTTTAATTTTAAAATTTTAATTAGAAAATACTTTGCTCTATACTGCTTCTGGCTTTTTAAATTAAAGATTGTACACAAATTTTTGTTCTGGAACAAGATGACCTGGAGATCCATCTTAGTAGTGGTGTCTATTTTCTCATTTGTTTGTGATAGAATGTTATTAACTGTGTGACTCCTGCTGTCCACGTGATCACTGGACATTATTTTCACTTCTTTCCCCAACATTAGAATGTTTTCACACACTAATTCTCTGAATAATTATCCACCTTCCTGCTGTCATTTAACTCTCATTCTGGAGCACCTCACATCTACATGGCTCTGTTTCTATTGTCTCACAGATAGATATATGCACAAATTCTGTTTCACTTTATTCTAGTTTTTTGTACCATAAATCTACAACTCCGTTTTCTGTAAATCCTGTTACTGAGCCAATCAACAGCTTTATGCTTAATCCCGAAGTTTTAGATTGTTGGTTTTACAACCCCTTTTTTAATTGTTATGTTTGTTAGGTTTGGATTTTTTTAATTAGACTGATATAATGATAAATAATTATAAATATGAATTACATGAGATGTTTCAAATCATG
>NW_008336301.1:176133-182294 GCF_000622305.1 Nannospalax galili | reverse complement strand
ATAGTGTTGGTATCTACTTTTTCATTTAGTTTGTTATAATTTTGGTTCTTGACATGATTGGTGATTTTTACCTGTAGTATAGACATTTTGGACACAATGTTAAGAGATGCTGATTCAAAGATGTTGCATTCACTTTTTGTTTAGCACATCATCCTTGTTATTCTTGACATGATTGGTGATTTTTACCTGTAGTATAGACATTTTGGACACAATATTAAGAGATGCTGATTCAAAGATGTTGCATTCACTTTTTGTTTATTTAGCACATCATCCTTGTTATGAGGTTTATCTACAATGCCAGAAAGTGTATGTGCTCAGGCTCTTGCTTAGTGCCCCCAGTCTGCCAAAAGTAGACTGTGGTACATGAATCCCCAATCATGGCAGTGATGTGGAAGTTCAGCCCCCACCTTCCCTCTACATTTACCTCCTGGTGACTGTAGTCTGATATGGGTGTCTTTTTGCCTAGGAGTAAGATCAGCTGACTGTTGGACCACAGTACCACCTGGGAAGAAGCAAAGGACAAGATTTCCCCCCCTTGTGGTTGTAGGTGGGGCTAGAATCTTGACTCCACACAGACCCTGCATAGACAGGGAGGGCAGACTCCTGAGTAGTGCCACCTCACACCATCTCACTAGGTGTTTGGCAGCCATGTGTCAGTGAAGACTCATGTCTGAAATATAATTGCTGGTTCAGTTAGAGAGTAAAAAGTTGGATGGGGAGAAGTCAGCCCTCTCTTACCATTGTTGACACCTGTTGAACTGGGAAGTACTACTTTTTCATTTGCATTTGGTTAACTGTGGCACATATTGCCCAGGGAGTTTCTGTTCTGCTAAGGCCATCCATTCCAAATTTTATTCTGAAGAAGCCCAGGCTATTCTGAGAGCTTTACTTTCTGTGTCCGTTGAGGGTGCTGGGTTGGCAAATGTGCTTTGTTGTCTCAGGAAATGAAACAATAAGAAACCCAAATGCTCACATTATGCTGGTCCTCAAATCCTATGGTAGCTAAGCAGTTAACCTCCTTTAACTCTGCATGTGTCCCTGACCTTTCATTTATGACATTTACAGTTTTTTTAAAGAAAAATTCATTTTAATGCAATTGACATTAAGATGTTTGCACACGCATTTCTAATCTCTAAATATTTGATTATTACTAGTCACAGTCGGTTACTTTCTGAGCTCCTTGGCATCTGAGCATGGATATAAAGTAAGCGGGTAGATTTCAATGATAATGTTTTTCACACCTACTGATTATTAAGCAGCAAATTTTTACACTTTGAAGAAGTATTTTTATCATTTAAAAAAATTTTTTTCATAACTACATGATTAGAAGCATTTGACTACAGCTTTAACATATTCAGTAACACACTCCAGAACAAGAGTACAACTCTTTCATAAATGGGTTCAAGTTTCTAGGTTCACAGTTGAATTAATACAGTTTTACAATATTGAACTCAGTATAAGCCCTGTAAGACATGAAATTGAATGCATTTTTAACATTTAAAAAAGATCTCCCATTTCATTTTAGAATATATTGTTCCTTGCAGAAAGACTCATTGTTTTTCCTACTAACACTGAGGTGTTGGTGCATGCATCTCTAATCTGTATGCATCTGATTATTACTAGTCATAATTGGTTGCACTTGGATCCTTGGTGCCTATGTATGTCTTTAAAGTCATCAGGTAGATTTCAGTGGTAATGTTGATCACCTCTACTAACTAGCATGACATAAATTTCCATGCTTCCTCCTCAAAATAATACATTTTTTAAAATTTGTTGATTTTGTGTGTGTGTGTGTGTTACACAGAAAACCCCAAACCATCTTATTCAGCTACACACCCACTTCCCATATGGCACCCTCCCATAGCCTCCCTTCCCCACTAGAGCCCTTATACTCTGATATCCCTGCTACTGTCTGCTGTGTTGTCGGCACCCGCATCCATTCCCCACTACTTGCCCTTCTGGTGAATCTAGTCAGCCTATCTAGAGGTCTTTGTTTTAGGAGGGTCAGCTGTTCCTCATCTAGCAGCAATCAGTTGTCAATACTCCTTTTGATAAAATTTGGGTCTGCTGTTCATTTTCCCAGTTCTATGCTGGGTTACTACCTGGGAGTCCCTTTGGCCACCCTGGCCAACAACTCAAAGGAAGGTATCTCCTATCTGGCATTGTTGCTTGTTATGTAGCCATGCATATGGACTCTTAAGAAATTACACTGACCCCTTTAATCTTTAGTTATACTTTCCTTTTGGGTGGTTAAGGCCATACAGTTGGCCCAGATAAACCAATTTATTTTTACTCTTAAGTTCATTTTAGGATGTGTTCCTCAGGGGTCACATGGGCTTGGGAGGAGCCCCTAGCTCCTTTCTTTTACCAGTTCCACCTATGGGAAGATAAGCCAAAGGTCCTGCTCAACCATGGTTGGCTTCACTTGGAAGCATGTAGGAAATGATTCCTCTGTGTTGGCCCTCGTCTTCGTAGACTGGACACTGGTTCAAGTCCATATGGTGGGGTCTCCATGGCCTCGTTGATCAAGAGGACAGGGGACTCACCACAGTTACAGGACCTATTGAGAGATGCTCATAGTCCCCTGGAATTAGTCGACCTAGGAGGGCAAGGAGCAAAAACTGGCCTTTATGTCCCTCTGACCAAATTAGTATAGGCCTCAAAGTATGTCTGTTAAACATCCAAGGTTAGTTCCACAAGTCTGGTACTTTTAATTACCATGTGCCATGTTGATAGAGCTTGGTTACTGACCACTTGTTCTCAGATAAATCTTACCTAGACACATATTTCTTGATCTGCTATATGTAATTTGTCAGTAGGTTGTAGGAGTAATATGGTTCCCTCGGGTTTTCAAAATGAGCTAGACATTATTTTTCTCTCTCGTCTAACCCCTCCATCATAGTTTTCCCACTTAAGGTGCCCCCATTTTCCCCCTTTCTCCCTTAATAATACCCTTCTCCTATGGTCCTACCTCTCTTGAGCTCCTTCTTTCCCCTTATCCACTAGGTTCCTTATATATCCTTCCCTCCCCCATCCCTTACACTAACCCAATTTTTATCTATATCTCCCTTATTAAGGCCTGTTTCCTACTGTTCTTCTCTTTCAGGTTCTTGCTTTTCCTTTACCTCCCTGTCCTTTTCATTATCCTGGTTCCTGTAGTTATGGAGGCTCCTGCAGATTTGGTGCTAGGACACACATATGAGGGAGAACATATGTCATTTGATTTTCTAAGTCTGTGTTTCTTTACTTAGTATAAAAGTTTCTAAATCCATCCATTTACCTGCAAATTTCATTATTTCACCTTTCTTTACTGCTGAGTAAAACTCCATCGTATAAATGAACCACATCTTCATTATCCACTCATCAATTGAGGGACACTTAGGTTGCTTCCATCTCTTAGCTATTGTGAGAAGAGCAGCAACAAACATGAATGTACAAGGGTCTCTGCAATAGGATGAGTTCTTTGGGTATATGCCAAGGAGTGATATAACTGGGTCAAATGGTAGGTTCATTTGTAGTTTTTTAAGAGTTCTCCACACTGCTTTCCATAGGGGTTGAACCACTTTGCAGCACTGTCAAGGTACAGTGACCACAAGCCAAGCCTGGAGGGCTTGGGGACCCCAACGGATAGAAATCAAGACACAGGAGATGCAGAGGCTTGTGTACCAGTACATGTTTATTGTGAACTAAAGCAAGCTTATATAGGAATCAGATCTGGAGTAATCAAGGAATAACTAAGGCTACATCACTAAACAGAAAATAACCAAGGAATAACCAAGGATACATTACGTTACCACCAAGAATACATTACTTCACCAACCGAAACTCACACAACGTTTACGGTATCCAAGATTCAGCGACATAATATTTATCATATCTTAGATATAAGATGTACTGTTTGTGATTAATCTTAGCAACCACTATCATTCATTATTTCTGTATAGAAACCAAGCTAACGGTGCTGAGAAACTCCAGTGCCCATAAACTGAAACAGAACTCTCTAGTTATGTTTCCAAGACTGCCAATTAATCAGGGAAGCATAGCCTGTCAACTCAGACCACAGAAGCAGAGAGCAGGGAAACACCCAGGGTGGAAACATTCTTTCTCCAATGCTTAAGTCAAGGCAAGCTGCCACAGCCTAATGCAACAATGGCTGAACCCATTATAATAGCTCCCAACATCTCCCCGTTTCTTACTTATTATAACCATAGAATATGCCACATCTAGGATGGAAGGACCATGCCTGTCTTTGGTTGCCTTCTGCAAGAGCAAAGCCTTACCCGTCATTGGCACGCAGCTTCTATCAGCTATTCCCTGTCTTAGGTAGACTTTGGCCCAGAAGATCTTACCCATCATTGACTACCGGCCAAAGGGGAGGGAGCACAAACTCATATTGTGCACAATAGCCTTGACAAGCCACAAGAATTTTAAGTAATATCTGGTATCCACTGGCAAGCTTCAGGTCAAACTGAATTGATCAGGCCTGATCAGCCATTTTTACTTCTTCTTTTGAGAACTCTCTGTTCAGCTCCTTAGTCCATTTTTTAATTGGGTTGCTTCTTTTCTTGATTCTCTGTTTTTTTTTAGTGCATTATATATTCTGGATATTAAACTTCTGTCAGATGTGTGGCTGGTGAAGATTTTCTCTCATTCTATCAGTTTTCTGTTCACTTCCCTGGTTGCCTCCTTTGATGTAAAGAAGTTTTGTAGTTTAATGAGGGCCCATTTGTTAATTCTTACCCTTGCTTCCTGAGCAATTGATTTCCAGTTTATAGGTTTTTCCCAATGTTTTCTTCTAACAGTTTCAGAGTTTCAGGCTTTATATTGAGGTCTTTGATCCCCTTGGAATTGACTTTTGTGCAGGGTGAAAGATAGGAGTTTAGTTTCATTCTTCTACAGGTGGAAATCCAGTTTTGCCAGTACCATTTGCTGAATATGCTGTCTTTCCTGCAGTGAATATTCTTGGCTCATTTGTCAAATATCAGGTAGCTGAAATCATATTTACTCATATTTGTGTCTTCATTTTTGTTCCATTGATCTATGGGTCTATTTTTTTTGTCAGTACCATGCTGTTTTTTGTGACTAGAGCTCTGTAATACAGCTTTAAATCTGGTATAGTAATCCCCCTGGTTTGCTCTTAGTGCTCAGGGTTGCTTTGGCTATCCGAGGTCTTTTGTGCTTCCATACGAATCTTTGGATTTTTTTTTTCCAATTCTCTGAAAAATGTCGTGAGGATTTTTATTGGCATTGCATTGAATCTGTAAATGACTTTTGGTAGGATGGTCATTTTCACAATATTAATTCTTCCAATCCATGATCATGGGAGGTCCTTCCATCTTCTGGTGTCTTCCTCAATCTCTTTCTTTAAAGATTTAACATTTTCACTGTACAGCTCTTCAGTGTCCTTAGTCAGGTTTATTCTGAGATATTTTATTTTATTTTTTTGCAGCTGTTGAGAGGGGAGTGTGTTCATGTGCTCTTTCTCTGATTGCTTGTTATTGGTATATAGAAAGGCTACAGATTTTGTAGGTTAATTTTGTAACCTGCCACTTTACTGAGCTTGATAATAATTTCTAGGCGTTTGTGGGTGGAATTTTTAGTGTCTCTTAGATATAATATCATATTATCTGCAAAAACGGATAATTTGATCTCTTCTTTTCCAATTATTACTCCTTTATTTTCTTTCTTTTGTCTTTTGGCTCTTGCAAGAGTTTCAAGCAATATGTTAAAGAGAAGTGGAGATAGTGGACAGCCTTGTCTGGTTCCTGATTTCAATGGGAATGCTTCCAGTTTTTCTCCATTTAGAATGATGTTGGCTGTGGGTTTGTTATATATGGCTTTAATTATGTTGAGGTATGTTCCCTCCAGTCCAGTTGTCTCTAGGACTTTACCATAAATGCGTGTGGAATTTTGTCAAAGGCCTTCTCTGCGTCTATTGAGATGACCATGTGGTTCTTGTCTTTGAGTCCATTTATATGATATGACGTTTATTTATTTATGTATAGCAAACCATCCCTGCATCTCTGGGATAAAGCTGATTTGATCATGATGGATGGTCTTTTTGATGTGTATCTGTATGCAGTTTGCAATTATGTTGTTGAGAATTTTTGCATCTATGTTCATTAAGGATATGGGTCTATAGTTTTCTTTTTTGGTTGTTT
>NW_008336301.1:150424-176080 GCF_000622305.1 Nannospalax galili | reverse complement strand
GTTTCAATTTCTTTTTGTGATATGGGTCTGTTTAAGCTGTTAATCTCTTCTTGGTTTAGTTTTGGTGGTTCCCATGCATCTAGATATGCATCCGTTTCTTTTAGGTTTTCAAATTTGGCAGCATATAGGTTTTTAAAGTATTCCCTTATAATGTTATGTATCTTTCTGGTGTCTATTGTGATATTTCCCCTTTCATCTCTGATTTTTTTGATTTGGAGGTGCTCTTTGTTTCTTTTCATTAACTGGGCTAGCAGTCTGTCAATCTTATTTAACTTTTCAAAGAACTAGCTCTTGGATTTGTTGGTTCTTTGTATTGTCTTCTTTGTTTCAATTTCATTAAATTCTGCCATGATTTTTGTTATTTCTTCTTGTCTGCTGGGTCTGGGTTTCATTCGCTGTTGCTTTTCAAGTGTCTTGAGTTGCAACATTGTTATTTATTTGTGTTTTTTCCATTTTTTGATGTAGCCACTTAGAGCTATAAACTTCCCTCTAAGGATCGCTTTCAGTTTATCCCAGAGGTTTTTTTTTTTGTGTTGTATTGTTGTTTTCATTTAGTTTCAGGAATATTTTTCTTTCTTTCTTAATTTCTCTTATGACCCATTCATCATTCAGGAGTGTGTTGTTTAATCTCCGTGTGTTCATGTGGTGATTAGAGCTTCTTCCGGTGTTGATTGTAAGCTTTATTGCATTGTGGTCTGATAGAATGCATGGAAGTATTTCAATCTTTTTGTATTTGTTGAGGTTTGTTTTGTGTCCCAGTATATGGTCGATTTTGGAGAATTTTCCATGGGGTGCCAAGTAGAAAGTATGCCCTTTGGTGCTTGGGTAGAATACTAGGTAGATGTCTGTTAAGTCCATTTGATATATAGTATTGTTTAATTCAGTTGTTTCTCTTTTAACTCTCTGCCCTGAGACCTATCTAATGGAGACAGTGGGTTATTGAAGTGCCATACTGTTAATGAGTTGTAGTTAATCTGGGTCTTAAAGTCTGTAGTATTGCTTTTATGAAGTTGGATGCACCAGAGTTTTGTGAATGGATGTTCATGACTGTAATATCTTCTTGATTCATTGTTCCTTCATTCAGAATGAAGTGGCCCTCTTTGTCTCTTCTGATTAGGTTCAGTTTAAAGTCTATTTTGTCAGATATTAGAATTGCTATGCCTGCTTTTTTCTTAGTTCCATTCACTTGGTATATTTTTTTCCATCCTTTCGCTTTAAGATAGTGTCTGACCTTGAAAGTGAGATCAGTTTCTTGCAGACATGAGTTTTGTTTCTTAATCCATTTACCTAGTCTGTGTCTTTTGACTGAGTTGAGTCTGTTAATGTTTAAACTTAATGAAAGATGAGTATTGAATCCTGTCATTTTTATTTCTGTTTACATTCATGATATAGCTGTACTTTTTCCACAGTTATACCTTCTTTGGATTTCTTTCCACAATCCCTTGGGTATAGTCGTTCCTTTCCTCAGTTCTTTGTATTGCTTCCAGAACTCTCTGAAGGGCTGGTTTTGTCGACATGAATTCAAATCTTCAACCTATTTGTGTCATGGAAGATTTTTCTTTCCCCTTCAACTATAATAGACATTTTGGCTGGGTATAATAATCTGGGTTGGCATCTGTGGTCATTTAAAACTGGGAATACTTTGGTCCAAGCTCTTCTGGCTTTCATAGTTTGCACTGAAAAGTCAGGTACTACTGAATTTATTAGGCTTACTAACAGAGCAGGGGGTTGATAGTTAGAAGAGCCCCCATTTAAAGCTTATCTGGGAAGTCCACACCCAACTATAGATTCTGTAACCTCCCAGGAACTGCACAAAATGGCAAGAGCTGTGCCTCATGGCATTTTTCACTTATATATCATTAGTCTCTCCCTGTCATGCAGCTAAGGCCCACTGATTGGGTGGGAGTGATTGCTGACTCCCTACCCCCAAGACCCTCCTTTTCTTTCAGAAGGTCAACAGTCAATTTTATAATCCAAGATGAGCAGGTCCAACCAAGCTTGGGAAGGAGGTGTAATTACAGCTTCCCAATTTGGTTTCCCAGGTGGAGGACAAGTGCATACAACACTCCACCCCTTCCTCAGGCTCTTACATTCTTTATGCCAGCCTCTTCCACAAGAGACCCTGAGCCTTGGAGGGGCTACACAGATGTAGGAAAATCCTCCACTGTGGCGAGCTATTGAACTCTTGTACCTTATCATTTGTTTCAAGACATAGCTGTTGATCCATCTCATTGGTATTCCTCCTACTATAGAGACAAATGAAAAGAAGTGGGAACATCTAAGTGAACACTGACTGCTGTAATAACCCATGGATGTAAACACAAATGCTTGGAAGATGCCTTAGCAAGTGTCTCACATCCATCTAATAAAACAATTGCAGAGGCTCCCTCCCCCACTGGGGCCTATAGCTTCCTGTGTGTTTACCAGGAGTGTGTTTCTCCCCAAAGAGCAGGCCTTAAATCCAATCAGAAATTTGTCAGTTGTGCATATATTAGTTGAGCCACTACTGCACCAGCAAGCATATCTTGCTTGGCATGTTAACAGTGCAGCACATGCATGTTGTCATTAAGCAGATCTTTTAGGAACCATTCTTCCTTAATTATTCTGCCATGCAATTCCTTGTGCTATGACCACCAGCCATTTGGTGGCAGGGAGATTCCAATTTAGTCTCAGCTTGATCTCTCCTTTTACCATGCTCACATAACACAATATCTTCAGCAATAGGGTCTTACCAGCTGTTTCTGCTGTGCAACCAACATTACTGTCAATAGCCTTTATTGTTTTGAGGACCTCCAGGGCCTCTCTGGCCACAGGTCTTGGGAGGCAACCTACCCCTGGTAATGGAATTTTCATTTAGAAATTGTACAGTTTTGGGTACCCTTTATTTTTATTTGATATTTGTTATTTACTCTGGCATTCATAGGATCAGGCTGTTGTAGACTTTTCCCAATCATCTTGGTAGGTATCACTTGTGCCTTACCCAAACATAAAGCTCCCAAGAATTTTAAATCTATACCTGGCCTTTTTATCTTCAGGCATACTTGATATCTCTCAAATGGGTTTCATATCTGTAAAACACTCAGAGGTTAACATTATATACTAAGTCAAACATAGACTAGGTCTAACACAGCATTGAAGATTTTATTAATTTGTATTAATTGTTGAGAACAGATCTATGTTGTGTATAATAGCATGGATAAGAGGCACTAACTTAGACAATTCTTTACTGTCTTTAGTTATCTTTTTGAAGTTATCCCACATCCTAGGGTTTTTATATGCCTCCAGACATTTTCTTATCCTTGATAAACTCATTGGAGCTGGCTCAAGTTGTCTCACCATGCACAGTGCCAAGGAGGAACAGGGCCCCTCTTTCCCCCATTGAATTTGTTGATTCCCTGGGTAAGGAAGGCCCTGGGTCTGCCTCCTGGATGTAGCCATATCTGTTGTCTCTCCATTGACCATACCAGGCTGCTAGGGGAGGCCCTGACTTGGCAAACTGCCTCCACTCCTAGCATAAAATTTCCCTAGAGAGAAATGTTTCCTGTTTAATCTTCAGGGGTCCTTATCCACCTGTGGGACAGTTTTTATCTTCTGTATGCCTTTTGTGAACTCCTCAGGATTTAAAGCCTTTCAGAACCTCCTTAGTTCAGAATTTGGCTTTTTGTCAAATTTTTCTTTAGGAACTTGGGCTAGTCACAAATCTTGCCACATTTGCCTCTGAGTAACACAAACAGAACTCGTTCTCTGTTTTGTCTTTTTATATATCTCTTTTAGATTGCTCTACTATTATAAAGACACATTTTCCACACTGGCTTAAGTCACTCAGATCTGGCAAAGCCTCTCCAGCTTCACAAAGATCCTGCCCCACTAAGGGATTCATCAAAGCCATTAAAGCTCTGTACCAGTCTCAAGGTCCCCTGATGAATCAAATTCTTTTTTAAATCTTTAGTGAACACAGCCTTATCTTACTCAGTGAACTGGGCATCATACATTGCTTTTCTCATACCTAATTCTCTCAGTAATGTCTGTCCCTCTCTATGGCCCTCCAACCCCTGATATCCATGGGACACTCCAGTGGTGAGGGTCAAGTATCTCTAATGACTCACACAAGCCAGTCCATCAGGGATTGCTTCCCCCTGTGTTGCCTCAGATTATGCAGCCTATGTCTCAAGGAAGGATGGGTAGTTATATCATTGAGCTTTAATGCTTCCGTAACATTTAAACTAATATCATTTGCTCCCATGTCCATATCCTCACCAGCCAAATGGTGAGGGCTCCTTCATTTTTTGTTTGAAAGCCTTCCTTAGTTCTAATAGCTCCAGTGTGTCATATTCTCTGATGGCTGTAGTTCCTCACACAGGACCATTGTTGAGGCCTCCATCAGCACGTTGAAACATGATTTTTTTTCCTTTCTTTGTATTAAAGGTCAAACCTGAAGGGCATTTTTAGCTATTTCTAGGTCATTCCCTTCATCATCACTATCTACTTTCTCCCATGGGTTCCATGATGAGTCTTGTATCATCAATCTAATCTGAGCTCTCTTCCCTTTCTGGCCCCCTTGCAATAAAAAGCGTCAATATACAATCTCCATCTCTTTTTCTCTCCTATGCAATTTACTTACAAGGTCATAGGCCAATACTGAAGAGACCAACCTTACATTTCTTTCTCGTTTTGCAATTCCTCTTTTATGTTTTTAGTCTCCCTCTGGACTATGGCCTCTGTCTTAGACAGATCTTTTATTATACAAAGAAGTGGCCAAGCAGCATCTACAGGTGCTTGCTGAAATTTCCGCCCCTGCCCTACTCCCAATGCTTGCAAAGTTTTCTCTAGACCTTGCACAGTCCAGAAAGCATCTCCATATTCACATGGTGGACCCCACCACTTAAGCAGGAATATTATTTTACACCATTTACAAAGGGATGTCCATCCCTGGATTTCTCCCCCTGACCTCTTCCACTTAGGTGGCATCATCCTACTTACACATCTCACTACCCACTGCATTATCCATACCATAGCCACTACCCCCACTAGGCCGATGGCGATAACCCACCATGTCCATATTTCCTCTGCCCACACTTTCCCCTCACCCAACTTTGTTTCAGACATTGGTCTCCTTCGCCAAATAACAGAAATCTCTATTGCTCTTCCCAAATTCATCCTCAATTTTGTTGCATCTTTACACATCTCACTACCCACTGCATTATCCATACCATAGCCACTACCCCCACTAGGCCGATGGCGATAACCCACCATGTCCATATTTCCTCTGCCCACACTTTCCCCTCACCCAACTTTGCTTCAGACATTGGTCTCCTTCGCCAAATTACAGAAATCTCTATTGCTCTTCCCAAACTCATCCTCAATTTTGTTGCATCCTTAAGAACTCTGCCAATTGGTGTTAAAAATTAGTTCTGGGAGGTGTGCCATCTGCCCTCCCTCCCCCATCCTTATGAAAAAATGAAGTACAAATTCTCCAAAACCTCAATTTGGAAAATCCTAGTGAATTTCTAACTGAGTAAGGAGTGGGGATTTACTTGCAGAATAATTGGCTATGCTGGAAAGTCCACACCCAAGATTCTGTGACTCCCAGCAGCCACACAAAATGGCAAGGCCTGCCCCTTATGGCATTTTCACATATATATCCTTCGTCTCTCTCCCTCATTCAGCTAAGGTCTGCTGATTGGGTGGGAGGAGTGCCTGGCTACCTCCCCCAAACTCTCCTTTTTGGCAGAAGGTCAACAGTCAAGTTTGTAATCCTAGATGAGCAGGTATAACCAAGCTTGGGAAGGAAGTGTGAATATAACTTGTCAGTTTAGTTTGCCAGGTGTAAGACAAGTTCATACAAAAATATACCATAAGTACACAGCAGAATAGTTGTATTAAGGTTTCTTTCAAGGCCTGTGAACTTTCTTGCCTCAGGTTCCAAGCTCTGATATCAATGTCAGTTAAGGGCTACATCCAAAGAGCATTTGCAACACAACCCTGACTCTATAGCCCTTAATGCTTATACATACACTGGAGTACAGAAATTTGGTGGGGGCTGAGAAAGGGCATGAAGATACAGAATGGGATCTAAATATGATCAATATATTGTATGAAATTTGCAAAAATTCAATAAAAATTAGTAAAGATAGCAAATATTAAGAGAATACAATACCTGTGGCCTTCACCTTTTCCTTACCCAGTAGTGTCTGTTTACTTCCTCTGTAAAATATTCATAGCCAGTATAAACTATAGTTTTGGGAAAATTTTTATTTTAGCAATTGAAGAATTGACTGTTTTTCAATTAAGCTGATTAGCATTAAAGCTTATCTAGGCCCAATATTTATATGAAAATTAGAGAGAAGATGAAGATTATCTATTTTCACCATCTACATGAAACTTCTAGCATTGCATAAAAACGTGAGGACGTTCAATATCACTATAGTGTGCACTTGCAACGGTTGCACAATAGGGTGATGATGTCCCTAGTTTGATCTGGAGTTTCATAGAGGCGTCTCTGTGGTCAAGCATGTACAGGTTAGAAGGTGCTGCCTAATCAGAGCACTACTCTGACCTAAGAACAGTATACGGCAGGTAGATGTGCTGCATGAGGGTGCTGAGGCAGTGCAGACGGTGGGCTAGTTTAAAATAATAAAAAATGATAAATTCCTAAAGTTTGTGTGCTCAGAAGTCAAGAACAAACATTATGAGTGATGAAAAGAAAACGGCTGTTTTAGTTATTTTCTCACTTCTCTGTCAAAACACTTGTATAAAGTAACATAGGAAGGAAGGGTTAATTAGGGTCACGGTTTGAGGGTATAATGCATCATGACAGGGAAGGATGATGGAGTTTGTGAGGCAGCTGGTCACACTGCATTCACAGTCAGAAGGCAGAAAGCACTGAATGCTGCTGCTCAGCTCATTTTCTCTTCATTACTCAATGCAGTACACCAGTGTATAGAATGGTGCTGCCCCTGATTTTAATTTGGGACTTCCCCTACAAACCCAATCCAGGAATTCCTCACAGATATAAGCAAGTGACTGTAGAGCCTGTCAAGTTGATGATCAGCATTAACCAAAGCAATGATCATTTCAGTAATTTGCAGGACATAATGAGAAAGGTATGTTTTGGAGGCTCTGAACAAACTATTTAGATTTATGTCTATGAATGGTGCATGGGGGGTGAATTGGAAACACATAAAGGAACATGAGGAAAGCATGTTAGGGGTTGTATTAGGCTTGTCCACATAACCAGATTACACACACATGAGAACCCATGTAAGCATACTCACATATACTAATTTTCACTCATGTATTTTGTGAGATTTTAAGGAACTGTCTCACGGAATTCATACATAGAGACAGACAGAGCAATGAAGAGAGACGGAGCATGATGGAGAGAAATAGAGGGACAGAGCAGAGAGCAGACAGGAGGGGAGAAAGAAGAGAGAAATTTGTAGAGAGGAAACCACTAGTGACAAAGAGAGGGAGAGAATTAGAGGCCAGTGTCAGGCTCGAACCAGAAGCCCTTCCTCTTCACAGGAACTCAGTCTTTAAGGTCTTTTGCAAATTGGACAATACCCACTCTTATTATGTATGATATTTTACATTGATTATTTAGTTCTAAATGATAATCCCATCTAAAAATATCATAAAAGGCTATTTGTACAGCAGTTCAACCAAACACCTAGGCAACACATTTTAGTTAGACACATAAAACTAACCATTCTAGACATTATTAATTGCTAGCTGGATGTGTAAGCAGTCAGCTTAGAGTAGTATCAGGGATGGTGAATGTGGACACAACTAGTAGATAAATGTCTGTCTCCAAATGCACAGAATTTTGTGACCCATTGTAGGAATACAGAGCGGGTGTGCACTGAAACACTCTCATGTTTCTAAATCAAGGTGATCAGTGGCCAGGTAGCTAGGTGGAAGGGAGCAAGGTGTGGATGAGAAGACAGAGAAAGATAAAAAATGTTCAAATGAAGATTACCCAAGAGCATCTCATCCTTTTCTCCTATAAGAAAGACTTCTGCCCAAACAGCCAATGTGGGAGTTAGAGGACAGAACAGATCTATAGGTCCCATCCCAGTACATGTCCTACTACAATAAAAATATCTCAAGATGGGCTATTTGGCATACCTCTTTAATCCCAGCACTGTGTATGCAGAGGCAGGAGGATCTCTCTGAGTTCAAGGACAGCCTGGTCTACTTAGTGAATGCCAGGTCAACTGGGGCCACAGAGAGACCCTGCTTCAAAAAGACCAAAAAAAAAATCTACTAATTTTATTTTCTGTCCTATGCTGTCATTTTCTCTCAGAATACATTTTGTCATAATTATAATTATTGTACATTCCTAAGGGTGAGCTGTTGTTGAAAATGGACACACAAAATATTATATAATTAATAAATTAAATTAATAGCAGATAGCTACTTTACAAATACAGTGGAAATTTAATTTTCAGGAACTAATATTTGCAGAGAAGGATTTGTTATTCTTGATTATACATGAAATTTATTAAATGTATTATACATGATTTATTAAATGTATCTCCCTACACACCAATATTCTACTATTTGATCTCTGAATATCTACTCTATCATTTAATAAGTAAAACCCTTCATCTGGTTAAATAGTTATCAGCATATGTATTTCAACTATAGATACTAAGTTTCCTCTTACTACTATGTCTATTAAATGCCATTATTATTTAAGTCCTCAAAATGACAAATGTCATTTATTAAATGTATCTCCCTACACACCAATATTCTACTATTTGATCTCTGAATATCTACTCTATCATTTAATAAGTAAAACCCTTCATCTGGTTAAATAGTTATCAGCATATGTATTTCAACTATAGATACTAAGTTTCCTCTTACTACTATGTCTATTAAATGCCATTATTATTTAAGTCCTCAAAATGACAAATGTCTCCATCAAAATATTTTCTTACCAAGCTGTCTCTTCAGAGCTCCCTTAATCTCATTATTCCTCAGACTGTAGATGAAGGGATTCAACATGGGAATAACCACTGTGTAGAACACAGAAACCACCTTGTTTTGATCAGTGGAGTAGGTGGACTTGGGCATCACATAAATGAATGTGGTAGTACCATAGTACAGAGTGACTGCAGTGAGGTGGGAGGTGCAGGTGGAGAAGGCCTTCTGGCGGCCCTCAGTGGAGTGCATCTTTAGGATGGTGATGAGGATGTAGATGTAGGAGACAGCTATGACTAACACTGTGATCAGAGCAGCAGTGCCAGAAGAAAATGAAGTAATACTTGTGGGGACACCGACATCAGAACAGGAGAGTTCAACCAAAGGAGTGAAGTCACAGAAAAAATGATTGACTATATTTGGTCCACAGAAGGCAAAATAAAAGAAGGAAAGGGTAAAGGAGGAAGCATTAATAAAACCACCTATATATGCACCTATAAGCAACTGAACACAGACATGAGTGGACAGTTTGGTTGAGTAAAGCAACGGACTACAGATTGCCACAAAGCGATCATAAGCCATGACTGCCAGAAGGTAGCACTCAAGTGTCCCAAAGAAAGCAGCTGAGTCAAGCTGGATGATACACCCAAGATAGGAGATTGTATTCTTCTCTACCAGGAAGTTGACAAGCATATTTGGTGTGACAGTAGATGAGTACCCAATGTCAGTAGAAGCCAAGTGGCTCAGAAAAAAGTACATGGGGAGATGGAGCTGAGGAGAAGCTCTGATTAGCAGAATTGTGCTAAGGTTTCCGGACAAGGTCACCAGGTAGATGCATATGATGATGATGAAGAGGGTGATTTGAAGGACCGGGTCATCAGTCAAACCAAGTAAAAGGAATTCTGTCACCACAGTGTTGTTCTCATCCTCCAAGTGAGCCATGGGTCAGTGTAGCTGATGCCAGGACAAAGATGTGATGAGGACATTACATGGAGGAATTTACAAGCGTGTGGTTTAGGTTTTACTAATGTGAATGAGAATATCACCAACAAATATATAATTCAAGAAAATTTTTGAGTAGCAATTGACATTTTGTTTTGGATTCTCAATCATTATATATTGATGTGCTATTAATGGCTTTAATTTTAAAAACAGAATTACTAGAAATTAGCTTTAAGTATTATATTTTTTCTTTCCATTGAATGTAGTAAAATATACTTTGTTTTATTAAGGTAAGTATGAGTTAAAGCTAAAATTTTGAAGTGTGAGGCTTCTGGGGGTTGGAGAGATGGCTCAGCCATTAAGAGCACCGGCTACTTTTGAAGAGAACCTGGGTTCAGTTCCTAGAACCCACATGGTGACTAACAACCATCTGTATCTCCAGTTCCAAAGGATCCAACACCTTCTTCTGACATCTGTGGACATTGCACAACATGGGTATACTTACACATGTGCAAGCAAAACACTCATACACATAAAATAAAAATAAATAATAAAAGCATGAGACATGAAAATAATAGTATAGTTATAAATACAACAAAATTTCAAAATGTACAAGGATAGAATAGTATAACAAAGTCTGAAATAATAGCTAACCTTTAGTGAGTCAGTTCTTACTGAATCATTAGCCCAGGACTTAAAATTTGTATGTAATTCTATTTTCATTTCCATTTAATAGTATTAATTACTTTTATCATTTCAATTATGCAGTGGAAAAAAACTTAATTTGAAAATGCTAATTAACTGAAGGTGATTTAATAATAGAACTAGATTCAAAGCCTGTGAAGATTGGATTAAATCTATTCCTTTCAGTGTCCATATTATATATGAGGAGTTGCAAAGAATTTTAGTGCACATATAAATTTTGGAGACATTACACGATAGCTTTTCTACTCTGATAGTTAATGAAAGATGTGATTTGTTGGTGAAATTTATTTTAAAGTCAATTTAATCAAACCATTACTCTATCAAGTCATTTGAAATATTAATCTAATTATCATGTAAAAATATGAATAATTTGTAGAACATTGTCATTAATGGTTATTTTTTCAGATGCACCAATTCCTTTCCTAACGTGACATGTTTCCCCCTAAGAATGGTTGAGTGAAGTAATGTGATTGTCAACAAAGTGCACTTGTAAACACTTCCTCAACCCAAAAAGTTAAGTTTACCCAGGTTCACGTGCTAGGTGCAGGTTGACTTTCATCTCTGAGATTACTGGCTTCACATACTCACGTTGTCCATAGTGTCTGGAGCCTGTAATGCTCAATCATTCAATCAACTGACACAGCAGGTCTTTCCTCAAGATATTTGCTGACCATGACTCATCAAAGCACTTCAAAGCTGGTGAATTTATTAGCATTTTTAGTGTTAAATTTATATGCATTTTAGACACAATTTAGATTCTTGTGTTGTCAGTGGATTAATGAATAATGAGTCTTTAAAAACTGCTCTTTGTGCCTGATTATTTGGAAGAATGTTTGATATATGATCTATGAATATATAAGTTGATTCCTAAAAGATTTTTTCCCATTTGTGTCATGATTGCTTGATTCCACGAGAATTGTTTCTCATCTACGGTTTATTAATTCAGAATAACTTTCAAAGATTAAAGCATTGTCCATTAACCTATAAAGTCAAAATCTTACCTCTTGAAATGAGAATTCACTGTAGAGTAAGATAAAAGATTGTTATGACTTTATAGCTTCTAGGCAGTCTCCCATTATAACTGTTTATCACTGAGCATAAGTCTCTGAAGAGGCCCTGGATTCAAGTGTGAATGCAAATCAGCAGGGATCATTTGCTCATTCCCAGGTGAGCACTGAGCAGTTCATTTTACACAAACAACTAATTTTCAAGGAGGCTGTCAATAACGTGTTATCCTTTTCTTTTTATGTAAGTACTGGACACTTTCACTTGATAATTATGGGATGTATATGCTAACAATTATCATGGGTAAATATTCATTCTAGGGTACTTTGATATTTCAGGTTAGAGAATATCGAACTGAATATGTGAAATGATCCACTTTTTGCTTCTTTCATTTAGTGCCCATTCATTTTATTAGTACTTTGTAGTAGGTATCTTCTTGAATATAACAAGGGATAAGATATAAAGTTGAGTTTCAAATAATGATTAAAGTTACACACAGTTTTAATAGCCAATGACATAAACTGTTGTTGTCATACATAAACTATGAGCTGGAAGAGCTATGGATGATTTCCACATAAGAATTAATACCTCTTAATTCCTACCTCAGACAGGTTCCAGGTGGTTTTGTGTTATATGCTGTGGTGGAGGATGGTAGAAACAATGAGCTTTGATCACAATTCTCAGTCCAACTCTCTTGCTAATTTTAGTTTCATAAAGTTGTGCATTGCCCCCTTGATAACACCTTCGAATTACAGTAGAGCACTGAGCATGAATCAACTTTCATTCACACTTCTCTCCACACCAGAAGATGGAGATAAAGACATAAGAATCAATAGCACCTCGGTGTCCTGATAGGTGGCTCACAGACCAGGGAACAAGTGATATCCTTTTCCAAGAATGGTGGAAAGTTAAGACTAATACCCTAAATCTGGCTTCCTGATACGTATGTGTCTTTCAAGTTCATGTCACACACACACCCAACTACATATAATTAGCAGTGAAGGTTTCTGCAGATAATCTATGTACTTAGGTAAAGCACACATACATTATTTCTTTTCATCATTCTTTTTTCTCATCTATTTCTCTCTTAATAATATCATGTAATTCAAGATGACTTAAATATGTTATGCATCCAAAGATGACTTTGATTTCTTATGATTCTACCTCCATCTCCTGAATGCTGGCACTGGATACCACATATAATAGATATAGTGTTGTGGATCAAACCCAAGGCTTCACGGAAGATAGGCAAACAACTTTGTGTTACCTGCCCAAGCCCAGGTTATCTCAGTGTATCTTGAAGAATTGCTGAGCTAGATATATGCACATTATCATTTTTGTACAGGAGGAAGAGGTAAGCCTGAGTTTAAATTACTTTTCCAAATGTATTCATGGGTCAAAATCCAATCTAGTGTTATCTTTTAGGTCAAACTGTGATACCAGCCAGTAGGTGGGTTCTTTTTCTCCAACAGGTAAAGAATCAAAGAAAATAAAAATGACTTAGCACAAAGTAAAAGTTTATTGGCAAGGCATTGCAGACTTCTTGGGGACAAAAATATTCCTCAGATTTGCAAAGACTGCTGACTCTAATGGGGTTTGGGTTTTAGGTGAGGTTTATGGCTCTCCACCTAAAGACCCTTCCTCATTTGTTTATTGGTCTAATGGTGTCTAAGTGCCCTTCTATAGCAGGGGTTGGAATTCTGTCTCTATAATACTGCTTCACTGGATAAGTGTGGGTGCCCCACACTCCTTTGCTTTTTGTGGTGTAGTTCAGAAAGAACCACCAAATGTCAAGAGAAATGGCCAACATTTGAGAGAAATGGAAACGCATTCTATTGTTGAGGGCAAAGGACATAAAACTAAATCTGAGTTTATTTTTATCCCCCTTGTTGAATTCTAATGGTGTACATACTCAAATGGATGTTAGAGTGCATAGTTTGGACTACTGTCACAAATGAGGCTTTGAACCTAGATAAGGGAACCCATTAATTTCTTTGAAAAATATTTTCAGTTCTAGACTGAGTACACACTGAATATAGGTCACTAAAAACAGAATAATTATAAAATTTATATTTCAGTGGAGAAGACAATAGAGAATAAATCAAGATATTAAGTATAGAATATAGTAACTAGTGTGGAAGAAACATTTCTCCTAGGCCAGAATGCCTATTTATAATACAGCAAGAAACTGCATTGGTCTAGGGATATGACAAAAGTAGTTTTTTGTCTAGGATCTATAACCTCTCCAGTCATGTGTGTTTGGCTTTGTTTACATTACCACATATGAGATTCCTCCATATCAGCAGGACTTATGTCAGTTAGACCCAAGATAAAAGTGTCACTACTACACCAATAGAGATTATTTGCTGGACCTCTCATTGTTGTGGTTAATAGACTTTACGGCTAGATGGGGTCATTGATTGGCTTTCTCCCTTAGAAGTTTGCATAATATCTTCTGATCCTATGGGAGCTAGTTTTCAGGGTGGAGGATTCCATATCAGTTCCAGCTCAATTGTCCCAAGTCCTGTATCCAAAGTATGTTGCGTCTTCAGCAATAAGGTCTTACCATCAAGTTATGGAAGACAAACAAGGGCTGTGTTGATAGGCTCTTTTATTTTAATAGTTCTGCCATAATTTTAATGGTACCAGCATTATATTTTACATATAAAGCACTTGAAATCTTTGAATAGACCTGTCATGCCTCCTCTGACTTCCCTTTTCTAAAATTAAACATTCATAATCCCTTTGGCCATTTGAGTGCAGTATGCTATACAGACTCTTGAAATTCCCTTTGTCAGGCTTTGAACATATCTGGGTGTGAAGAATGAGGCCAAGAACTGAGAAAAATTCCTGCTCTTTGCCTTGTGCAGAGTTCAGAAGACCTAATCCTGCTTTTTATTGGGATGCTATAAGAACCTATCTGTACTGACTGCAGCATCCAGGAAGTCTGAAGTCAGACAAGGCAGATACTGGACACATGGTCTATTTATTTGGCTCTTACATTTTGTGCTTATATGGTTGGATCATTTCCCTACATGAAGCTTTGTTGAGAGAGATTAAAGCAATTGTTCTGTGCTAGTCTTGGTGGTGCATGCCTTTAATCCAATCATTCAGGAGGCAGAAGCAAACAGACATCTGTGACATCAAGTCCAGCCTGCTCTAATAGCAAGTTACAGGCCAGCTGGGGCTACAAGGGAACTCTGGTCCTCTACATGATCACTCCGTGCTCTTAACAGCTGAGTTATCTCTCCAGCCCCTCAGAACTGATATTTACTGGAGATAATTTGTTATCATATACTTTTCATGATTATCAAGTGAACATATGCGAGTACTTACATAAAATGAAAAAAATGAGAGATCACTTGAGATTGTTAACTCTTGTCAATTAGTTGTCTTTGTGTGGAATGAACTGCTCAGTGCTCACCTGGGAGTGAGGTAATGATCCCTGGTGACTTGAATTCACACTTTAATCCAGAGCCTCTTCAGAGGCTGATCCTCCATGAAAAGCAGTAAGAGTAAGGAACAGCTGAGGTGATATAAAATCGTAACAACCTTAACTGTCAGTGTGCAATGAATTCTAATTTCAAGAGGTAAGACTTTGAGTTTATGGTTAAAAGAAGAACACTTTATTCATTGAAAGTGTAACATTTTTTTAAAAAAGCATATATGTATTTAGAAACTGAAGATGAGAAATAAGCCAGTAGGAATCATGCAATAGTGCAGAAAAATGAACTCACAGAATAAACTTATATAGTTAATTTATATTTCTTTAGTTAAATTCTGAATAATCAGGCATAAAACTCAGTTTTTACTCCTTATTCGTTACTCCACTGACAAGACAAAATGCAAAACAGTATTTAAAAGTATATAAATTTAGCACTCAGCCAAAGTGCTAATAAATTCACCAGCTTGAAGTGCATCGATGGCTCACTTTCAGCAAATGTCTTGTAGAAAGTCCTACTGTGTTCATCCAATGAATGTTTGAGCATCACAGACTCCAGACACTGTGGACAACATGAGGCCATGAAGCCAAATATTTAGAAGATTAGACTCAGCCTTACCTAGGGGTTAAACTCAGCAAATATCTTAGCCTTTTAGGTGAATATTTATCAGTGTACTCTGTTGAAAATTAGACTATTTCATTTCAACATGTGTTAGTGAGAAAGCACATTGACATCAGGATAGGACTCGGTGTGTCTAAATAAATAAACACTAAAATACTGTCCTAAATATTATTCACATCTCTACATGATAACATATTGATATTTAAAATGACAATTAGAAGTATTAAATATGCATTTATAGTAGGTACTTCTGCTTTAATGCTATTTTTGGTTATTTCTAATCTTTCCAGTTCTAACAAGAAAATTATTTATATCTTTAAAAGTTGATTAGAAGAGGACCTTGTTTAACTGATAGGCTGTATAATCAATGTCACTGCTTGAGAACTTCTTTTACATATTAGTAAACAGAAAGATAAAAGGCAATCATGCTGTCTTTTCCATTTTCCATGTGCTCTCAATTTCATTGTAATGCTTTACCTATGGTATAGTCACTAAGCAGAATTGACTGAGCTCACTGTGCCTGTGTACATGTCTAAGACTAAAACTTTTTATGTAAGCAAATAAATTCTATTTTAAAATTGAATTTTCTCCACTGTAAATTGGAACTAATAAATGTATTTCATGGCAGTAAAAATAGCACTACATATAAATTTTAAATCTCCAGGTAGTGATTTAGTAAGCATTGACTAAAAGTTAACAAATGTTTAACTCTTCATTGTATAATCCTATCTGCGTATATTTTGGCACTTTGCTGGGTTTTTAATTACTTTGCTACTTTCATAAGTCTCATATTTTAAAATCATTACCTTTGAAGAAGCTAAGGCACATTTTACTATATATAAATGTAAAGAAAAGACAAGTATTATATAAAGCTAACTGCTCACATTCCAGTTTTTAAAATTTAATACACACTCATTGTGCACCAATACATAAATATTGAGAGTTCAGAGGAAAACCTCAATTGTTACACCAAAGTTTTCTTTCATGTTATTTTACTGATGTATCTTTCAATGAGAATGAGAATCCATATTTATTAATTCCTTCATATCTTCATCAAAACTCTTTTGGAGGAACAACTACACCTCTCATGGCTTTCCTGGGGAATGTGAACCACACTGCAGTGACAGAGTTCATTTTACTTGGCTTAACAGATGACCCAGTCCTTCGCGTCACCCTCTTCATTATCATCCTGTGCATCTACCTGGTGACTTTGTCTGGAAACCTCAGCACAATCTTTCTAATCAGAGTCTCTCCTCAGCTCCATCTCCCCATGTACTTTTTTCTGAGCCATTTGGCTTCTACTGACATTGGGTACTCATCTACTGTCACACCCAAAATGCTTGTTAACTTCCTGTTGAAGAGGAATACCATCTCCTACCTCGGGTGTGTTATCCAGCTTGACTCAGCTGCTTTCTTTGGGACACTTGAGTGCTACCTTCTGGCTGTTATGGCTTATGACCGCTTTGTGGCAATCTGTAGCCCACTGCTTTATTCAACCAAAATGTCCATACAAGTCTGTGTTCAGTTGCTTATAGGAGCTTACATAGGTGGTTTTCTTACAGTTTCCTCCTGTACCTTTTCCTTCTTTTCTATTGTCTTCTGTGGATCAAACCGAGTCAATCACTTTTTCTGCGACTTTACTCCTTTAGTTGAACTCAGCTGTTCTGATGTCAGTGTCTCCACAGCTGTTACCACATTTTCTGCAGGCACTGCTCTTCTGATCACAGTGTTGGTCATAGGCATCTCCTACACCTACATCCTCATCACCGTCCTGAAGATGCGCTCCACTGAGGGCCGCCAAAAGGCTTTCTCCACCTGCACCTCCCACCTCACTGCAGTCACTCTGTTCTATGGAACTGCCACATTCATTTATGTGATGCCCAAGTCCAGCTACTCCACTGACCAGAACAAGGTAGTGTCTTTGTTCTACACTGTGGTGATCCCCATGTTGAATCCCCTCATCTACAGTCTGAGGAATAATGAGATTAAGGGAGCTCTGAAGAAACAGCTTGATAAGAAAATATTTTCTTAGCAATGTCTGTTCTTTTGTACGATTTGATATAGTAATGATATTCCTTAGACAATAGTAATAAAAGAAACTGATTACCTGTGGTTGAAAAATGTGTTCGGATACTTAGTCATGTGCATATTGTTAGTAATTTAAAGTTTTATATTCCCAAAATCAACTAGCGAACTATAAATGCATAGTGAGTTACATTTAACACATTTCATAGATAAATGAGAATGGGTATGTGTCACACCATCTCCAATGGAGCCCGCGTGAGATCCTCCGTGGGCTGAGGCTGAGACTTCAAGGAAGGTTGCCTCTTGGAAGGTTATTATTGAAAGATGTGTATTGGTTGCCATAATTTTGATTGCTGTTTGTTGTCACACCATCTCCGATGGAGCCCACTTGAGATCCTCCGTGGGTTGAGGCTGAAACTTCAAGGAAGGTTGCCTCTTGGAATTGGCTGTGCTAAAAGAAAAAAAAAAAACCATGTTGTGTACTTGGCATGCTTTTACTTGCTATTATCTTTCTAACTTTATCTTGGGCTTTCAGGGGGCCCCGAAAGCACCTGGTGTTCTTGACACCGCTGTCACTGCCTTTATTGAAATCTTGTAATTATCCTAGTATGCAGGAAGAGTTCTCAGGAATTCAATCACCCCAGACAACTTTGCCTCCAGATGCATCACTATTAATGAAAGACATTTTAGACACAGCAAGAAGTAGTCAAGCAGAATTAATGCTGGAAAGTCCAGGGAATAATAAATTTCTAGAAGGAAAGGGAAAGGGAGTATGTTTAAACTTCCAGAACCAACAGATGAGCCTTTACCATATACAGGAGCCTCTGATGAAGAGGGACATAGATGGGTAAATATAGATGGAAGAAGGGTTTCTTGGTATTCATTACAATTCATGGATAAATTGGCAAGTTCAAGACCACCTTAGTGAGCAACTTGGTGTCTTTTTGATAAACAATCAATAAGAGAGCATTAAAGGGCAAATATAGAAGGTATTTGAAAATTGGTAGGATAAGAGAAAAGTATGGTTTCATGGATCCCTAACATGGAATAGCTTTTAGGATCTATGGAATTAAAAAATAACTTAGAAGCCCTATGGCCCACCATAAATGAGAAAGGAATAATATCAAATTAAAGTAAAGTTAAAAATGTAGTATCAGGCACAGTTGATATTGAAAGTACTTGGTGGTTTAAGGTCATTCTGACCTGAAATCACAAAGCTAAGCAGAATTCTGAGTGCGTAATAAAAACTGGCAGCAGAAACCACAGTATCATAAAGCAGGAATTTGCTGGCTGGTACCAAGTTGATAAGATAAGGAAAAGTGTTTTGGCTATACATGATGGTTGGCAAAACTGTTTCAATTTTATCTCTGGAATTGAAAATCTTAGAAAGTGATTAACTGCAGAACAGTCATGCTGTTAATGAAATTTTGCAATCTTTGCTGTATATATCTCAAACCTTGCAGCTGCAAAAATACACTCAGACCTTCACCAAGCTCGTGTGTCTGTCTGTTTCTCACTCGCCGAATCCTTGCCCACTCTCTCGAGGACCCTGTTCCCATCAGACTGAACTGCTCTGGTCTGGGCTGGTCTGTCGCAGGTATGTATGTTTCAACTCGAATATCCATAGAAGTCAGGAAAATAGTAAATGGCCATGGTGGGAGGTAGCTTCATGGGAAGGGACATAGTATTCAGAGATATAAAGTGGGAAGGGGAATAATGCAATATGAGTGTTAAATAGGATAGGGATTTGGAGGGCAGGGGAGAAGGGTGTATGGACAGGCATAAATAACATTAAAGGCCTTCAGAAAAAAATCATATTAAAACGTACCAATACAGAACTTCTTAAATATATACATATATAAGAAGAAATTTTAAAAATCACCTTATAACAGGGGAAATACCACTACTAGACCACATGGGCATGTGAAGAAAAAGGAAACTGTGTAGAATGTACTCTCTCTTTTGAAATTGTTGATCAGTGGTCCTATGGCCCCTCAAACAGCCCTGGCCATTGGCCCTGCTCTATAGGCCTTTAATTACCCACCAGAACTTTATAGAATTCCTTACTGCTGAAGATACTGCATATATGAATTATGGAACAAACAAGGAATAAACCAAGTTAGTACTGACTTCAAACCTTCATCTTTACTGCCTGCCTTTAACAGTGCTAGAAAGTGCTATGCAAGCTACAGAAAGAAATGGGTGACCATTGACCTTGCCCATGTGAGAATCCTGTGAGCTACAACATCAACCATCCTAGCAAGGTATGTCCTCCAGGGAAATAGTTTTGGGTTTAAGGTTCGTGTCACAAGATGGTCTCCAAACTTGACCCTGAGATCAGGACTAGGAATCTGTGGCTAGACAGGTCAGAGGCCACATGAAGGAGCCAACTAATATTATTTTGCTAAATAGACATAGTAGTAAACCAACTCTGAACAACTTATTGCTATGCCCTTAGACTAATGCATCTTTCCACTCTTATCAAAGAAGCAGATGGTGATTAACCCAAGACACACAACTGTCCAGTGTGCAGAGAAAAAGAACCTGGATAATGCTTATTCCTAATATACTCCTATATCAAACTTATACCTCCTAAGGCTCAGGCTCATTGTGGAAGAGGGGGCAGAAAGATTCTAAAATCCAGAGGAGTTGGATGGCCACACAGAAACAGAGTTTTCCAGACAGCTAGGCAGTTCTAATTCACAGCAGTGTTGACAGCATCCCACATAAGCATAAGCTAGAGGTGTTCAGAGACATAAAGTGGGGAAAACATCAGCATAGAAGTGGGGAAGTTGATGGGAAACCTCAAACCGACCTGAGAAACTAGTAGCAACTTATAGGTGCTATCAGGAGAGTCAGTCTACTTTAATAGTGTAACTCAGGGTAGGTTAACCAGGCTTGAGTGGATTAACCCACACTGAAAGGCAATTGGGGAGACAAGTTTGATTCAATAGGCACACATATTTTGTATTACACACACACGTATATATACAAAATGGTGTACATGATATTACACAGGGGGTGGTAAGGAGTGTGATAGGAGAGGAGGTCTAAATATGATCAAAATATATTGCATGAAATTCACGAAAATTCAATATAAAGAATAACAATTTTTCCCATAAATATTAAACCTGAAATGCCTTTTCAATTGTATTTGTATATTCAAATATAATTGTCTAGTATAAATCAAGTCTGCTGAACTGTATACATGTTCAATTTCATATCCACTTTCAGTAACAGCTCTCCCTAAAATATAACTAATAACTATTGTTGTGACCAAGTGTACTCTGAAAGAAAATACAAAGTGGGACAGAAAATAAAACTGCTTAAGATGTCTTTATTATAGGAAGTCATCTACTGGGAAGGGATTAGTACACCAGTAGTAGTAAGATCTGCATTCCTTTCCTATGACTCCAACTTTGGCTATTTGTAAGGGAGTCCAAGGAAAGAAAAACATGAGATGCTCCTGGATAATGAGCTGCCCTGAGAAATATTGTTTCCTAATTTATTAATATAAACAGTATCCTTATTGAGCAACTATGATAAATCTTAGGATTATAAAATAAAGTGAAATTTTAGCAAATTTGTCAGTGTTTCCAAGTTCCTGACATGATACTCTTTAAGATTCAGGGATAATAAATCAACATTCCCTGGAATTTTCTAAAATTTCAAATTTATGATTTTTAAACGTGCTTCTAATAATCTTCACACTCTATTATTGAACGAGCTCAAACTTTTGTTTACAGAACAAAATGCACTAAGTTTATTAATACTTACAAAGAGCTACAGCATACAGTATTATTCTAACAATGAAAAACATAATTAAAATCCAGATCCAAGAGAAACAGTATGATTGTTGACAGGGATTGAAACCAGCGCTGGTGAATCCAAGTTCTCTACTACTGAGCAAAGCCACAGAGTCAGTGAAAGTCTCCAATGGTCTCCATGTGCTGGCAGCACCCACATGTATTCATTCTTCTCTCTTCTCTCTTTCCCAGATTTTTCCTTTCCAGTTAGGGTTTTTGTCCTTTAATCACTGTATTGACTTAGGAGCATGAGAATAGTGTCTCTCCCCTCTCTGTAGACCTGCATTGGATCAATAAGTTTATACATTCTGAGAACATTTATTCACTACTTTTTTCTGTATTCACTGTCAGTGATCATTCTTTAATCTGACTCCTTTCACATTTATTTTATAATAAATAGTATGAGTAAGATGGTTATTTGATGTAAAATCTTGAATGAGATGGTTCCCACATGTTGAGTCCCATATCACTCCAAAGGTGCTTTAATAGATGTGATTAACATTTGACACTAATTGAATCAAGCAGAGTATCCTCATAACTTGTGGGTTCTTTCTCCAGTACTCTAAAGTTTTAGAGACTGAGGTTCTCTAACAAGAAGGTGTTCTAATACTAAACTAGCTTTAGTCTTTAATCAATATCTCTCTCTTTCTCACCACACACACACACACACGCACACACACACACACACATGTGCGTGCACATGAACACCTTTCTTTCCCACTTTTCCCTCTCTATATGGTAAATACATGTGATATTTCCTTAAGATCTCTCAAGATATATATGCAAATCCATACATGTATATATACATATATGTGTGTGTGTGTGTGTGTGTGTGTGTGTGTGTTTTCCTGCTTCTGTGGACAATCCTAACACAAGCCCTGACATAAGCTTTTCTCTTCAATCTTGCAAACTCTTCCAATTTACTCCCTCTGCATCATCCGAGGACATAAATCTTAGAGAAATTATTGTCTTTTTAAAGCTTCCAATGATCTGTATGTCTTATCAAATCCTAGAAATTGCTGACAATGGTTATGGTGATTAATACTGATTGCTAAGTCCAAAGGACCCGGAATCATGTACAATACAAACCTCTGGACATGTCTGTGGGGGGAGTTCATTGATTAAGTTAATTGAGGGGGAAAAAATATAAAAGAGAGCTGGGAGTTGGCACAATTTCTTGGATTGGGGTCTTGGGCTGAGTAAAGCGAGAAAGTGAGGGATGTGAGAGATAGCTCAAAGGTTGAGACCAATGGCTGCTCTTGCAGAAGACTTGGATTCAGTTCTCAGTTCCCACAGGGCATCTCATAGCCAACAATAAACTACAGTTCCATGGGATATGATGCCCTTTTTTGCCTTCGGCTGACTCCAGACTCACACATTCATGTTCATGTATATATTCAGGCACTCACTACTACACACAAAATAAGAAATAAGCCTTTAAAAGAAAGAAAGCAAGCTGAGCACTGGAATTCATTTCCTTCTGCTTTCTATGTATGCAATGTGACCAGGTGCCTTACACTCCCACTAACATGCTCCCCTGTCATGATGGACTCAGTCCTAGAATTCTATATTTGGTCATATTTCAAACCCTCAAATTTGCCCAAATACTTTGCTTCCTCAAGATTCTCATACACACAGTATGACTACCTGTCACGTTGTCTTCACATGGGTAACATCCTGTTTAGACTGTAACTACCAATCTGCACATTGTTTGACCAATTGTAGAAACTTTCTTGGAGCTCCAAATCAAAGGAAAGATACCATTGCCCTGTTGTACAAACATCCTAAATACTTAATGTACCCATTATTACATATTCAGGCAGAAGTCTTACGTAGACAGCTAAAATAATATCCTCTTCCCCCAGTCTCAAATTTTCACACAGTTCTTGGACTTCAGTCAGGTTTAATAAAATGTAAGCTTAAACAAAAAATAGTAGTATAATAGTAGTCTATTATTTCTTCTTTCTAGAAGAAACTTTTTGTTTTTTATTTACTTTTGAGAATGAAATACTTGTACATTATGAAAACTTCCTTTTCTATGTCAGCCCAACATGCCACTCTTAGCTTCATGTCATTTTTACTATATTATATATTCTGCTGGCTGTGAATATATTAGAGTGGATGTAAAGAGGTTAAAGTTTAAAAAGGTCGAGGTTACACATGACCACTTAATTCTTTGCCTTCCTATAAGGCACACACTCTGAGGAAGCTTAAAATGCAAGCTGGTTGAGAAATTTCCAACTAAGGGAAATTTGTTTCTGATATATTTACAGTAAACTCTTTATGTTCCAATTGTAGAAACTTCCACCTCTGAACACAGCTTCTTAGTTTCTGTTTGAATTTCTGACACAAAATGAATAAGAGAGAAAATAACTCCTTTGGTGCTTATTATTATAAGGAAATTCTAGGTGTAACATTAAAAAATGTATAGCGGGTCTTGGAAAGGTAAAGGAGGAGCACTGCTTAGTCAGATCTTGATGTGAGGGGCAAAGCAAAACAGTGAGTCTTGGTTGTCTTGTGGTATCACGGAGTAAGAGGATAACACAGAGCATCTATCCCAGTGCCTCCAACAGAAAGACAACAAAGCCCTAAGAAAAGCCTGTGCTTCATAAGGAGAAAATGAGGGAAAGGATGGTCTTAGCAGAATAGAAACTCCTTGGACCATACTTACCACAGATCAGACAGACATTAATGAAAAACTAGTACCCTTCCACTGCCACAGTTTCAGGGGAACAAGGGAGGAGATGATTTCACACTTATTCCTTTCTTCGTGGACAGACACTTCTGCTGGTGAAATGAGCTTCCATTGTCAACTGGCAGTCCTACACCTGGTGAGATGGTGCATTGTGGCACCAGTTAGTAATGTGCCTTAACTAGTGTGTGAAGGTCCTTGGGAAGCTGAGGTTCCATCCTTACCTGCAACAACCCAGTGTGAAGAGTTCTCCATTTTCCCCTTCTCTGTGGGCACTGTAGCCTACGAGTGAGCAGAGCTTTCTCAGCGACAGAGAGGCAAGCAAGTCAGCCATATTCACCAGGTAGGAGTGCAGATGGCAGAGGTGCTGAGCATCCACATCACCCTCTGGAAAGTGGGACCATGAGTCACACACACTTTTGGCAGTCTTGTGTCAGTGGAGCTCAGGGAGAAACTGAGCACAGACTTTGCCTGGCACTTGTAGCTAGAAATAAAAATGATGACTGTCTGCTGAAGAAAGAATATGACCCAGCATCTCATAGTATGTCCTCTAAACAGTTTTTCTATAACTAAAAACCACCAAAGCAAGAAAAACAGCAACAACAACAAGTAGCCTAATGTTCTTTTTAATGAATAAAGTCATGGTTGGTATTGTGTGGTGTATGTCAGTTTTCAGGGTATCAGAGATTGCCAGTGACAAAGCCTGGACCTGATCTCAGGCCTGTAGGGCTGCAATGTTCATGGCATTTCCATCTAGACATGTCCCGATGCCATAGTGAAGCTCATATCCAACTCTGACATTGTGTTACATGTGTGTGCTTCATTTAAAGTGTTAAGACATGGCAACATGTGGTGGCCCATGCCTTTCATCCCAGTACCCCAAACAGAGAAAGACTGATCTCTGTGAGAGCAATGCCAGCCTAGTCTAAATTCCCAGTTGCAGGCCACTGGGGCTTCAGGGATTCTCTGTTTCAAAGCAAAGCAAAACTAAACCAACCACAGGAAAATGTTAAGGCGTCCCTTAAAAAGTTATTTTTAAAAAATTTAACTTAAAGGAAAACCCATTAGGATTACAGCCGACTTTTCAGTGCAAACTATGAAAGCCAGAAGAGCCTGGACCAAAGTATTCCATGTTAAATGACCACAGATGCCAACCCAGATTACTATATCCAGCCAAAATGTCTATTATAGCCGAACGGGAAATAAAAATCTTCCATGACATAAATAGGCTGAAGGAATTCTTGTCCACAAAACCAGCCCCCTTCAGAGAGTTCTGGAAGCAATACAAAGCTCTGAAAAAAAGAATGACTATACCCAAGGGGGTGTAGAAAGAAATTTAATGAAGGTATAACTGTGGAAAAGTACAGCTATATCAAGAATGTAAACAGAAATAAAAATGACAGCATTCAATACCCATCTTTCATTAATAACTTTAAATATTAATGGTCTGTGCTCCCCAGTCAAAAGACACAGACTATGTGGATAGATTAGG
>NW_008336301.1:149482-150032 GCF_000622305.1 Nannospalax galili | reverse complement strand
CCACTATCTCCATTAGATAGGTCAACAGGCCAGAGACTTAACAGAGAGACATCTGAATTAAACAAAACCATATATCAAATGGACTTAACAGATATTTACCGAGTATTCCACCCAAACACCAAAGGACATACTTTCTACTCAGCACCCCATGGAACTTTCTCCAAAATCGACCATATACTGGGGCACAAAACAAAGCTCAGCAAATACAAAAAGATTTAAATAATTCCATGCATTCTATCAGACCACAATGCAATAAAGATTACAAACAATACCAGAACAATCCGTAATCACCACATGAACACATGGAGATTAAACAACACATGCCTGATTGATGAATGGGCCAAAAGAGAAATTAAGAAAGAAATAAAAGCATTACTGGAATTAAATGAAAATGACAATACAACATGACAAAACCTCTCAGACATGCTGAAAGCGGTCCTTAGAGGGAAGTTTATAGCTCTAAGTGCCTACATCAAAAAATAGGAAAGAACACAAATAAATGACTTAACACTGCAACTCAACACACTTGAAAAGCAACAGCAAACAAAAC
>NW_008336301.1:147997-148788 GCF_000622305.1 Nannospalax galili | reverse complement strand
CTCAACAAGATACTTGCAAACTGCATACAGACACACATCAAAAAGATGATCTACCATGATCAAGTTGGCTTTATCCCAGAGATACAGGGATGTTACAATACATGCAAGTCAATAAATGGCATTAATCATATAAATGGACTAAAAGACAAAAGCCACATTAAGAGCAATACAAAACTTCCCAACTAAACAAAGCCCAGGCCTAGATGGATTCACAGCAGAATTCTACAAGACATTTAAAGAAGATCTACATCAAATGCTTCTTGTTATTGAAAAAGATAGAAACAAAGGGACAACTCCCAAACACTTTCTATGTAGTCAGTATCACTCTAATAGTAAAACCAGATAAAGACACAGCAACAACAAAAAAGAAAACTATAGGCCTGTAGCCTTAATGACCGTTAACTGCAAAGATTCTCATCAAAATACGAACTTGAGCTGGAGAGATGGCTTAGTGGTATAAGGCACTGGCTACTCTAGCAGAGGACCCAGTTCTGATTTCCAGCACCCACATGGCAGCTATGATCAATACTTAAAGCAAATTGGCAGGTTACAAAATCAATCTAAAAAAGTCTATAGCCTTTCTACATACCAATAACAAGCAATTAGAGAAAGAGCACATGGAAACACTCCCATTCACAATAGCTGCAAAAAATAAAATAAAGTATCTTGGAATAAACCTGATCAAAGACATTAAAAAGCTCTATAATGAATATCTTAAATCAGTAAAGAAAGAGATTGAGGAAGACATCAGAAGATGGAAGGAACTCCCATGCTCATGGATTGTAAAGCTT
>NW_008336301.1:144932-147363 GCF_000622305.1 Nannospalax galili | reverse complement strand
TTAAGATTTCATCTTACCCCAGTCAGACTGGCTAAGATCAAGAGAACAAATGATACCAAATGTTGGAGAGGATGTGGGGAAAGGGGAACACTCATCCACTGCTGGTGGGGCTTTTTGGGAGCTACTATTATGGGCACAGCCACTGCTGCATTAGGCTGTGGCAGCTTGCCTTGACTTAAGCATTGGAGAAAGAATGCTTCCACCTTGGGAGTTTCCCTGCTCTCTGCTTCTGTGGTCTGAGTTGACAGGCTATGCTTCCCTGATTAATTGGCAGTCTTGGAAACATAACTAAAGAGCTCTGTTTCAGTTTATGGGCTCCAGAGTTTCTCAGCACCGTTAACTTGGTTTCTATGTAAGAATAATGAATTAGAGTTGTTGCTAAGAGCAATCACAGCTGAATCTTGGATACTGTAAACTTCATGTGAGTTTCAGCTGGTGAGGTCCTTAGTTATTCCTTGGTTACTCCAGATCTGATTCCTGTGTAAGCTTGCTTTAGTTCACAATAAACATGCACTGGTACACAAGCCTCTGCATCTCCTGTGTCTTGATTTCTATCTGTTGGGGTCCCCAAGCCCTCCAGGCTTGGTTTGTAGTCACTGCACCGTGACAGCGCTGCAAACTGGTTCAACCCCTATGTAAAGCAGTGTGGAGAACTTGTAAAAAACTATAAATGAACCTACCATTTGACCCAGTTATACCACTCCTTGGCATATACCCAAGGAACTCATCCTATGACAGAGACCCTTGTACATCCATGTTTGTTGCTGCTCTCTTCACAATAGCTAAGAGATGGAAGCAACCTAAGTGTCCCTCAATTGATGAGTGGATAATGAAAATGTGGTTCATATATACGATGGAGTTTTACTCAGCAGTAAGGAAAGATGAAATCATGAAATTTGCAGGTAAATGGATGGAACTAGAAACTGTTATACTAAGTGAAGTAACACAATCTCAGGAAAAAAAATCGACATATGTTCTCCCTCATATGTGGATCCTAGAACCAGACTCTGATAAATAAGTATGCAAACAGACATAACTACAGAAATCAGGATAATGGAAAGGAAATGGAGGTAAAGGAAAAGAACCTGAAAGAGAAAAACAGTAGGAAACAGGCCTTAATAAGGGAGATATGGATTAAAAATTGGGTTAGTTTAAGGGAGGGGGGAGGGAAGGGTGTATGAGGAACCTAGGGCATAAAGGGAAAGAAGGAGCTCAAGAGAGGTAGGATCACAGGAGAAGGGTATTATTACAGGAGAAAGGAGGGCAATAGGGGCACCTTAAGAGGGAAAACCATGATGGAGGGGTGAGACAATGTGAGAGATAATCAATACCTAACTATCTTTGAAAACCATTGAGAACTATATTACTCCTATAACTTACTGACAAGTTATACACAGCAGACCAAGAAACATATGTCTAGGTAAGGTTTATCTGAGAACAATTGGTCTTTGCCTAAGATTTATCTACATGACACACAGTAATTAAAAATGCCAGACTGATGGAACTAAAGAACAAACCTTCTTGGTTGTTTAACAGACATACTTTGAGTTCTATAATAATTTGGTCAGAGGGACATAAAGGACACTTTTTGCTCCTTGCCCTCCTAGGACGACTAGTTCCAGGGGACTATGAGCATCTCTCAAAATGTCCTATAATGGTGGTGGGTCATCTGTCCTCTTGATCAAGGAGGCCGAGGAGACCCCACCAGATGTACTTGAACCAGTGTCCAGTCTATGAAGAAGAGTGTAGTCCAGTGTCCAGTCTATAAAGAAGAGTGCAGTCCAGTGTCCAGTCAATAAAGAGGAGTCCAGTCCAGTGTCCAGTCATTTCCTCCATGCTTCCAACTGAAGCCAACCATGGTCGAGCAGGACATTTGGCTTATGTTCACATAGGTGGAACTGGTGAAAAAAAAAAGAAGCCAGGGGCCCACCCAAGCCCGTGTGACCCCTGAGGAACAGATCCTTAAACAACCTTAAGAGTAAATATAAATCGGTTTATCTGGACCAACTGTGTGGCTTTAAACACCCAAAAGGAAAGTATAACCAAAGATTAAAGGGGCCAATATAATTTCATAAGAGACCATACGTATAGCTAAAGGCTACATAGCAAGCAACAATGCCAGGCAGGTAATACCTCCTTCTTAGTTGTTGGCCGGGGTGGCCAAAGGGATTCCCAGATAGTAACCCAGCACAGAACTGGAACATTGAACAGCAGATCCCAATCTTATCCAAAGGAATATTGACAACTGAATACCACTAGATGAGGAACAGCTGATCCTCCTAAAACAAAGACCTCTAGATAGGCTGACTAGATTCACCAGAAGGACAAGTAGTTTGGAATGGCTGGGGGTGCTGACAACACAGCAGAGAATAGCAAGGATATCAGAGTATAAGGGCTCTAGTTGGGGGAGGGAGGCTATGGGAGGGTGCTA
>NW_008336301.1:124895-144882 GCF_000622305.1 Nannospalax galili | reverse complement strand
TAGTAGGTGTGAAAAAAATTACCATTCAAATCTACCTGATGACTTTATATCCATGATCAGATGCCAAGGAGCTCAGAAATTAACCGGCTGTCACTAGTAATAATCAGATATAGAAAGATTAGAAATGCTCATGTACAAACATCTTAATATCAATTGCATTGAAAATGAATTTTTCTGTATGAAACTGTATATAATAATAATGAAATGGAGATCTTTTTTAAAGGTTAAAACCTCATTTAATTTTATGTATTATAGGGTTTATACTGAGTAAAATATTGTGTAACTGTAACAATTCAACTTTAAACCTAAAAATTTACAGCCAATTTTGAAAAAGATGCATCTTAGCTCAGAAAATTGTTATTGAATATGTCAATACTGTTGTAATGAAATTCTTCTAAGTATGTGGTTATTAAATAAAGTATAAACTGAAAAAAATTTAACTTAATAAGAGTACATGCATCTAGTGCTTTGATCAAATACACCCCATTCTCTGCTCTCCAGTTCTTCCCTTGAACCCCCACAAACTTTCTCCACAAACTTCATTTGTTCCTTGTTGTGTTATTTATTTATTCATTTATTTATTTATTTTGACACAGAGTCTCACTGTAGTCCCAGCTGACCTGGAACCCACTATGTAGACCAGGATGATCTCACTCTCATAGAGATCCATCAGTCTCTGTCTCCTGAGTACTGGGATTGAAGGCGTGTTCCACCATACCTGGCTCCTTGTTTAAATTTAATACCCATTTAGAGTTGCCAGTGTGTGCATGGGTGTGGGGCCATCTACTGGAGCATGGGGAACCTGTCAGGACCACATCCCTGAAGAGAAGTGACTCTCCCTATTCTAGCAGCCACCAATTACTTGGTGGTCCACAGACATGGATGAGATTTCCATAAACCTCTCCTACACCATGGTGGGATTTTGGTGAGTTTGACCCTGCACAACTCTTGAGCATGCACATGCAGCTGTACTGAGTTCATGTGTGCAACTGCCTCAGAGAAGATATCAAGTAATTCTGGCTCTCAAAATAAAATGGAACTAAACCAAAACTACTCATTAATAAAGTTCTTGCCTCCATCTCTTAAATTTTTTATTATTTTTAAATTTTATGTGTATGAGTGTATTCCTGCATGTATGTAAGTGCACCCATGTCATGCAATGACAGTGGATGTCAGAAGATGGCATCAGACGACTGGAACTGAAGTTTCAGATAGTTGTTAGCTGCCATGTGGGGGCTGGGATTCAAAACTGGGTCTTCTGCAAGAACAACCAGTGTTCTTAACGGCTGAGCCATCTCTTCAACCACCTTACCTCTGTCTTGTATAAAGATGAGAATCACATTGGCATTCAGATATATAAAAGCATCCTGTTCATAATATGGCTTCTTAATGTTCAGTAAATTTACATATTCTATTATATTGATAAGAATGAGAAGGAACAAACTATATACATGCTCACATGCACCATGAAAACAGATGGGAGATTATTTAGAAAGGAGCTGATGGGAGGGAGAAAAAGGACATAGAAAAGGATGATAGTTGCTAATATGGTCAAAGTACAAGATAAACTTGGACAAACATTTCACTATGAATCTACGGCTTTGACTATGAATACACATAATTTTTAAAGAAGGAAAATTTAATGATGTGGATAGCCAAGCATGTGGTTTTCAGTGTCATTGTGAGCATGTGTAGATATGTATATGAAGGAGAATTCTGTCCCTTTGGGACTGTATTCTTGAAAATAGGTAATTGTTCTACTTTTGTGCTGATCTTAGTTTTGTATCCTTTAGCTATAAACTTGGACTCATGTAGAAATATTGTTTGTGTAATTTGTCCTGTTTTTGGACTAATATGATTCACTCTGGTTTTTTAATTTATATATTCTGAATGTTAAACCTCTGTCAGATGTGTCACTGTTGAAGAGTTTCTCCCAGTCTGTGGGTATTCTCTTCATTTTTTTGGTTGTTTCTTTTGCTTTAAAGAAAATTTGTAATGAGGTCCCACTTGTTGATGCTTGACCTTAATTCCTGAGCAATTACTGTCTGACTTAGAAAGTCCTTTCCCACACCTATATAGTGTAGGTTATTTCCATTGTTTTCTTCTAACAGTTTCAGAGTTTCAGGTTTCACACGGAGGTCTTTATCCATTTGGAGTTGACTTTTGGGCAAGGAGAAAGATCAGGGTCTAGTTTCATTCTTCCACAGGAGGAGATCCAGTTTTGCTAGCACCATTTGATGAAGATGCTGTTTTTCCTCCAGTGAATGTTCTTGGCCCCTTTGTCAAATATCAGGAAGGACTGAACCCCTTCAGGGGGCTGAAATTCCATGTACTCGTGTATGGTCTTCTATTATGTTCCGTTTACCTATAAGTGCCAGCCCTACCATGCTGTTCTTATAACTATAACTTTAATATAGTTTGAAAGCTGGTATGGTAATCTCCCCAGCATTGCTCTTTGTACTCAGGGTTGATTTAACTATTGGGTGTCTTTTGTGCTTCTATATGAATTTTAAGATTTTTTTTCTAATTATGTGAAGACTATTGTGGAGATTTTGAATGGCATTGCATGGAATCTATATAGGGTTTTGGTAGGGTGGTCATTTTGACAATATTATTCTTACAGTCCATGAGCATTGGAGTTCTTCCATATTCTAGTGTCTTCTTCAATTTCTTTCTTTAGAGATTTAATTTTTTCATTGTAGAAGTCTTTAATGTCTTAATCAGGTTTATTCTGAGATATTTTACTTATTTGAGGCTATTGTGAATGGAAAGGCATTCATGTACTATTTCTCCAATTGCTTGCTGTTGGTATATAGAAAGGCTACTGGTTTTTGTAGATTAAGCCTTCCACTTTACTGGTGTTAACCATTTCTAGGAGTTTTCTGGTGTAATTTTTGGCATCCCTTAGGTAAAATAGCATATCACTTATAAAAAGGGATGTGTTTGACCATTTCTATTCCACTCAATACTCTTTTAATTTCCTTCCCTTGCCTTATTACTCTAGCAAGGGTTTCAAGCACTATATTAAAAAGGATTGGAGATAGTGGACAGCTTTGTCTGGTTCCTGATTTATTTTATTTTATTTTTTATATTTTCATTAAGCTTTCATAATTTCATTTAACAATTCTTAATCAAATTTAGACCCCTTCCCCCATTCATGACTCCCCTATCCCCCACCATACCTCATATATTCTACCATACATGTTAAGTCCTATTAACTCGGGCATTTGCACCCAAGTGTCCTTCAGTGTAAATGTGTCCACTGGAGTCCAGTCAGCCCATCTAGTGATCATATGTAAGTCATACTCTCCCTCACCCAGCAGCAGCCTCTAATAGTTCCCAGTCTAGTGCTGGCCCACCAACTATTTCTCTCCTCCCCTTAGGGCTCTTGTTTAATTGAGTTAATATGGGACCTGTGCTCAATGCCACCATTCCCACAAGTTCACATGTGCAAGCATCCAGTGGCCTGACTATCTCTGCTTCCCTGAACCAGAAGGCTCTTACAATCTTTCCACCCCCTCTTTCTACAATGGTTCCTGAGCCATGGGAGGATGACATTCCATATAGGAGTCCTATCCTACACTCTACAGTCATTTATTCTTTAAAACATGGCCACTTGTGACCTTCTGTGTGCATTGCACTCTGTTGTACAAGGAAGCTTCACTGGTAAATGTTGAAGGATGCATTAGTGTTCTGTCCACCCATACTGTTGTTCCACTATGCTCTATGGGCTTTAGTTGTAGAGGTTCAACTATGGATATGTCACCTAGTACTGGGCATCGCTCAGGCATATGTTCTCTGTGTCTGACCAGATGTACAACTCTGCAATAACCTCCATCTTTTGCACAAAGAAGCTTGTTTGATGAGTTGCATACAGTATTCTGGTCTGTAAATATAAGGATCAGTATTTAGCATATAGTAAGAATTTTAATTTGTCTAGAGATATGAAAGAAATATGGTTTTCTCTAAGATCTATGTCATCTCCTGCCATGTGTATTGGCTGAGTTTATAGTGCCATCTATGATTTCCATCCCATTGAGAGGGCTTTAAGTCCAATTAGACAGCTGTTGATTCCTGCCCCCCACAACCAGATAACAGTGCCACTACTGTCATTATGGTTATTAGAAATTAAACAATGGGTTGGACGATTGATTACTTTTCTCCCTTGGCAGTTTGCATATCGTCATCTAGCATTATGATAGACAAACTTCCATTAGAAGGCTTCCAGGTCAGTTCCTTTTCCATTGCTTCATGTTCTGTATCCAAACTTTATCCTGTCTTCAACAGTCAGTTCTTATCTACTAGTTCTTGGAGATAACCAAGAGGTTTGGCAATAGCCTGAGTTATTTTGGGACTCTCCTGGACCACCTTCACCAACCACTCAAAGGGAGGTCCCTTCTGTATGGCACTGTGCTCCTTGCCAAGCAACTCCCAAGTATACATATACATTAACGTTAAGACACTCTATGTGCATTTCTCATGGGGTTTCTAGGGCGTTGCTTTTTCCTCTAGGTTTCCTATCCCCCTACAATTCATTAATCTCTATTCTTTTTTCTCCCATCTGGTCTCCTTCCTCCCCCCTACTCACAGAGACATTCATTATCCCAGCCTTCTCCCCAATACTATCTGCCTCCAACAAATCTCCCTCTCCTGACTTCCCTCACTCACCCATACTATATAACTCCTTGCATGTTTTTCCATCCCCTCCTCCCAGCCAACATATTTCCACTTTCCCCACCTCCCCCCTAGTAACAACTGTTCCCTAATACCCCCTTTCAGGTTCTTTCTTTTCATTTACCTCCATGTATCCTTTCCCTTTTCCTGGCTCCTGGTGTTACATCAGAATTAATATACTCATGTATGAGGGATTGGTGCTGCAATCCACAAATGAGGGAGAACATGCATTGCTTAATTTTCTGTTTGTATTACTTCACTTAGTATAACAGTCTCTAGTTCCATCCATTTACCTGCAAATTTTATAATTTCATCTTTTCTTATTCCGGAGTAGAACTCAATTGTGTAGATGTACCACATTTCATAATCCATTCATGAGTTGAAGGATATTTAGGTTGTTTCCATTTCTTAACTATTGTGAAGAAATGAGCAACAAACATGAAGGTACAGGTATCTCTACAGTATGATGAGTACTTTGAATATACGCCAAAGAATGGCATAAATGAATCATATGGTAGGTTCATTTTTAGTTTTTCTGGAGGTTCTACACACTGCTTTCCATAGTGGTTGCACGAGATTGCATTCCCACCAGCAGTGAATGAGCCATCTTCTTTCTCCACATCCTCTCCAGCATTTGGAGTCTTTTGTTCTCTTGATCTTAGCCAGTCTGACTGGGGTAAGATGGAATCTTAAACTGCTTTTTATCTGCATGTCTCTAATTACTAAGGATGTAGAGCACCGTTTAAGATGCTTCTTAGCCATTTTTATTTCTTTGTTTGAGAACTCTCTGTTTAGATCTATCACCCATCTTTTTATTGTGTCTTTTTTTATATCTTTGGTTTTTGAGTTCTTTGCATATTCTGGATATCAATCCTCTATAAAATGTGTAGTTGGTAAAGATTTTCTCCAACTCAGCGTGTTCCCTCTTCCTTTCCTTGGTTGTTTCTTTTGCTGTACAAAAGCTTTTTAGTTTAATAAGGTCCCATGTTTTGATTATTGACTTTAGTACGTGAGCAGCTGCTGTCCAATTTAGAAAGTCCTTTCTACATCCGTATCTTGGAGAATGCTGCCTATGTTTTCTTATGCCAGTTTCTGATTTTCAGGCTTTATATTGAGGTCTTTGATCCATTTGGAGTTGACTTTTGTGCAGGGTGAAATATGAGTCCAGTTTCATTCTTCTGTAGGTGGAGATCCAGTTTTGCCAGCACCATTTGTCGAAGATGCTGTCTTTCCTCCACCGTGTGTTCTTAGCACCTTTGTCAAATATCAGGTGGCTGAAGTTACATGTACTCATGTTTCGGCTTTCTAATGTGTTCCATTAATCTATGTTTCTATTTTATGCCAGTACACTGTTGTCTTTATGACTTTCACTCTGTAATATAATCTGAGATCTAGTATGGTCATCCCCTCAGCATTGTTCATTTTGCCTAAGATTGCACTGGCTATTTGGGGACTTTTGTGATTCCATATGAATATAAGGATTGTTTTTTTTCAAGCTCTGTGAATAATATTGTGGGTATTTTGATTAGAATAGCATTAAATCTATAAATTGCTTTTGGTAAACTGGCCATTTTCACAATGTTGATTCTACCAATCCATGAGCATAGTAAGTCTTTCAATCTCTTACTGTCTTCCTCTATCTCTTTTTTTAGAGATTTGAAATATTTATTATAGAGACATTTAATGTGTTTAGTTAGTTTATTCCTAAATTTTTTGAAGCTATTGAGAATGACAGTGTTTCCTCAAGTGCTTTTTCTGATTGCTTGTTGTTGGTATGTAGAAAGGCTACCGGTTTTTGTAAGATGATTTTTGTGAGCTGCCACTTTACTTAAAGTATTAATTATTTCTACCAGTTTTCTAGTGGAATTTTTTGGATATTTTATGTATAATATCATGTCTTCTATAAATAAGGATATCTTGACATCTTCTTTTCTAATTAGTACTCCCTAATTTCCTTTCTCTTTCTTTTTGCTTTAACAACAGTTTTGAGTACTATATTGAAAAGGGATGGAGAACCCTGTCTGGTTCTTGATTTTAATGGGGATGCATCCAGTTTTTCTCTATTTAGAATGATGTTGGCTATGGGTTTGTTGTACATAACTTTAATTATGCTAAGGTATGTTTCCCTCCAGAACAATTCCTTCTACAACTTTTAATATGAATACATGTTGGATTTTGTCAAAGGTCATTTCTGTGTCTATTGATATAACCTTGTGGTTTTTGTCTTTAAATCCATTTATATGTTTAATTAAATTTATTGACTTACCTATGTTGAACCATCCCTGCATCTCTGGAATAAAGCTGACTTGATTATGGTAGATGATCTTTTTTATATGTGTCTGTATGCGGTTTGTGAGTATTTTGTTGAGTATCTTGGCATCTATGTTCATTAAGGACATGGGTGCATAATTTTATTTCTTAATAGTATCTTTGCCTGGATTTGGTATTAGAGTGATACTGGCTTCATAGAAGGAATTTGGGAGTTATCCCTCTGTTTCTAACTTTTTGAATAATCTAACCAGTATTGGTTGTAGATTTTCCTCGAATTTCTAATAGAATTGCTGTGATTCCATCTGGGCCTGGGCTGTGTTTAGCTGAGAAGTTTTGTGTTATTGTTTCAGTTTCCTTGTTTGTTATGGGTCTGTTTAGGCTCTTGATCTCCTTTGGTGGTGACCATGATTTTAGAAATTCATCCATTTCTTTTAGATTTTCAAATTTAATGGAGTACAGATTTCATTGATTTTTAAAGTATTCACTTACAGTGTTTTGAATTTTTGTGTCTATTGTGATGTTTCCCCTTTTGTTTCCGATTTTGTTGACTTGGATTTGCTCTTTCTTTCCTTTGGTTAGCTGCACTTAGGATAGGCCTCTTATTTAACCTTTCACAGAACTAACTCTTAGATTAATTTACTTTTTGTATTGTTTTCTTTGTTTATAATTTCATTAATTTCTGCTCAAATTTTTGTTATTTCTTCTCATCTACTAAATTTGGAGTTTATTTCTTATCCTTCCAGAGTCTTGAGTTGTAATGTCAAGTCATTTCTAATTTTTAATGTAGCCATTAAAAGCTATAAACTTCCCACTTATGACTGCTTTTAAGGTGTCCCAGAGGTTTTGTTGTGTTGTATTGTCCTTTTCATTTAATTCCAGGAATACTTTTATTTCTTTCTTAATTTCTCTTTTGACCCATTCATCATTCAGGAGTGTGTTGTTTAATTTCCATGAGTTCAGGTCCTTAATAGATCTTTCGATGTTGATTATAAGTTTTATTTCACTATGATTTTATACAAAGCATGGAATTATTCCAATTTTTGTATTTGTAGAGATTTATTTTTTTGTCCCAGAATGTGATCAATTTTAAAATAACTTGCATGGTTGCTGAGTGCAAAGTTTATTCTTTGTTGCTTAGGTGGATTATTCTGTAGATGTCTGTTAGGTCCATTTCATGTAAGATGTCATTTAATTCAGATGTCTCTCTGTTTATTCTTTATCCAGTTGACCTGTCTATTAAAGATAGTGGGGTACTAAAGTCACCTACTATTACTGAGTTCAATTTAATCTCTGTCGTATAGTCCTGGAGTACTGATTTTATGTAATTGGGTGCCCCAGAGTTTGTTGCATACATCTTCTTGGTCAATTGTTCCTTTGATTAGAATGAAGTAACCCTCTTTGTTACTTCTGATGAGTTTTAATTTGAAGTTTATTTTGTCAGATATTAGAATTGCAACGCCTGCTTGTTTCTTGGGGCCATTTGCTTGGAATATTATTTTCCACTCTTCTACCCTTAGATAGTGTCTGTCCTTGAGGTGAGATGACTTTATTGAAGACAACAAAAAGATGGTTTTTCTTTCTTGATCCATTGCACTAGGCTATGTCTTTTGACAGAAAAGTTGGCACCTTTGGTAATTAGTGTTATTATTGAAAAATGTGTATTGGATACTGTCATTTTCTTTTTTGTGTGTGTGTTTGTGACCCTATTTTGTTTTTCCGTTATTATACCTTTCTTTTTTTCTTTCTGTGGCCTCTTGGATATACCCATTCCTTTCTTTGGTCCTTTGTGTTCTTTTGAGTATTCTCTGTAGAGCTGGTTTGGGTGCCATTTATTCTTTCAGACTATTTGTGTCATGAAAATTTTTCCATTTCCCTTTGACCTTGATAGATAGTTTTGCTAGAAAAAGTATTCAGGGTTGGTATCCGTGATTGTTTGGAACTGGGAATACTTTGGTCTAAGCACTTCTGACTTTCATAGTTTGCAATGAAAAGTCAGCTGTAATTCCTATGTGTTCCTTTATATGTAACTTGCTTTTCTCCAGCAGCTTTGAATACCCTCTCTTTGTTCTGTACATTTAATGTTTTTACTATGATATTGCATGGGGACTTTCTGTTCTGGTCATGACTAATTGGCATTCTATGTGCTTCTATAATCTCTATAGGTTTTTCTTTCCTTAATTTAGGGAAGTTTTCTTCTATAATCCTATTGAAGATCTGTTCAATGCCATTTTCTTAGTTTTACATAGTCTTTGCTTAAAGAGTCCAGATCTTCAACTTTGTCATCCAGTATTGATATTCTGTTTTCCATTTCATTTATTCTGTTTGTGAGACTTTCTCCTGTTGTTTCTAATTGGTTTATTGAGTTTTTCAATTTTACGTTTATTTCCATTTGGGGTTTCTTCACTATTTCTACCTCTTGTGAATTCACATCCTGAGATTTATTAATTGATTTTGATATTTCATTAAGCTGCATATTTGTATATTCTTGGGCTTCTGTCAAAAGTTTGTGCCTTTCTGCTTTGAGTCCTTTGAGTTGTTTTATACATATATATATACATATATTAAAGCTAGTTACCCTATAATAGGGGGATATTGCCCCTATAGTTCTTTTGATAAATTCCAGAAAGCAAGACATCTCAAAGGATTTTACTTTGCTATATACATCCATTACTGCCTACTTTTATACACATGCTAAGAGCCAACTTCTTTATATCCTGCCATTCATAATTCATGCTTCTTCTAGGACTGATGGATCAACAAAGAAATATGTTTCACATGAAACAATTGATCTATTTTCTTCTCTTATAGATTGGCTCATTGAACTAAGATCCCACATTGGTTCTTATAATGGCCCTGTAAATAAGCTCCAGCCTCTCTAACTTGCATTCTAAGAAGAGGCAAAACATTTATTGGCAAATGCATGCATCTGTGATAGTAGAGACCCAAAAGTCTTAGCCTCATCTCAACTCTGCATCCTGAAACAGTCCTGTGGTTAAATTTCAGAATCTTTATAAATTTTTTTATTATTTTTATTTTATGTGTATGTATGTATTGTCTGCATGTAGGTAAGTGCACCCGTGTCGTGCAATGCCCGTGGAGGTCAGAAGAAGCTGTTGGATCCCCTGGGACTGGAGCTACGGACAGTTGTTAGCTGCCATGTGGGTGCTGGAATTCAAACCAAGGTCTTCTGCAAGAACAACCAGTGTTCTTAACCTCCGAGCCATCTCTCCAACCACAAATTTCAGAATCTTAAAACCACACACATTATGAGAGTACTACCTACCTGGGGACTTACCTGATAATCCAGTAGGAGCCCTCTCATGGATCCAAAGGAAGCCATGCTGTCACCTCACATGGTACTTGTCCCATCATCTATAGGCATTGAATGGAGCTCTGAAGACTATAGATCTGGAATTTGTACAGCCATACAAAGACTAGAAAGGATCCACATTCACTAAGGTCCCAAGTATGAGGTCTACCTCATGGACTCTTCTATGGGTCCATCAAAGGTTAGTGGAATAGCAATATACCCACATAAAAATTAAAGCCCCCTAAGCCTTAAATAGCACAATAGAGTAATGACATCAAAATGTGTTTGTTCTATATCTGTTTCCTCCAGATAGAAATATTCCTTCTTGATGGGTGGAGAAGGCCTGAGAAGGTTCAGGAGACTGACAAGGAAAAACTCAGGATGCCCAGCCTTGAGGTTTTGTAAACAGTAAGCAATCTCTGAGGAGAGGGTTCACCTTGTTAGTATAGCTCCTGGTAAGTTGTTGAGAGCAGTCCAGTGACTCATAATCCCTAAAGGGAAAGAAATTGCTGTTGTTTTGTTAAATTGATGTGACATACTTGTCAAGTTGTATTCTACATATTTTTCTTTACTTTCATAGAATGTAATCTTCTTTTGCCATTGACAGTGTATTTTATGGATTCATAACCTGCCAAATACTTGAGAACAAATGACTGTAACTGGGTCATAGCGACCCAATGCGCAGCAGCAGATGGAGGAAAATAATCAGCCATCAATATCACTCCTTCCAGGCCTCTCAGAACAGGCAGGGAAAATGGAAAGCTGAAAGAATGGTATGGAGTGCTGTAAAGATTTTTTGGTTTTTTTTTTTTTTTGGAGAGGGGATGTTGTTTCTTCCTCCAAGTTGAAGCTTTCATTCTTGCATGATGGAGGGATGCTCATAAGACTCAGGAAATAAGTAAGGACACAAAGCTTGGGATGTACAGAAAAGTCACAATGTTCAGGAAGTTCCTGAAAAAAAGCACACAGGCCTCTCAAAATTAACATAAACACTAACAAGTGCTGTCTGGAGGAAACTACCTGACAGCAAACTTGCCATCTGTTCAGAGAACACCAGGGATGCAGCTTTTGTGAGTCATCACTCTTTCTGGGGTGGGCTTTCTGAAGTAGTTGGTATTGCATAATTCTTACCCAGAATTCTATCAATCCTCTTTCCACTCACAGTTTTCTATGTAACAATAATTCTCTATATTTTGCTATAAAATATGTAGCTTAAATAATTGTTATTTAAAATAACTTTACATCTCACTGGGCATGGTGACACACTCCTTTTATCCCAGCACTCCAGAGGCAGAGGCAGGAGAATCCCTGTGAGTTCAAGGCCAGCCTGGTCTACATAGTGAGTTCTAGGCCAGCTGGGGCTACAGGGAGACCCTGTCTCAAAAAGACCAAAAATAAATGAATAAATAACTTTACATCTCATCCTTCCCCACATTCCTTAAAGTACATAATAGGGTATCCTGCATCAATGACTACAAAAAAAACTAATAAAGTGACCATTGAGTAAAGAATCCAAAACAGTCCATTTCACCTTCTTGGTTTAGTATCTTCTAACCTCAAATATCAGATAACTTAGAACCAATATTTATCCGAGATAACTTGTTATCAAATACTTTGCATGATTATCAAGTGAACATGTACCACTACTTACATTAAATGAAAAAATGAGAAATCACTATGTTAGTGTGGAATGAACTGCTCAGTGGTCACCTGAGGTTGAGCTAATGATCCCTGGTGATTTGAATTCACACTTTAATCCACAACCTCTTCAGAGACTGAGCCACAATGAGAAACAGCGATAGTAAGGGACAGCTTAGCAGCTATAACATCATAAAAACCTTCACTTTCTGGTTTTGCAATGAATTCTCATTTCAAAAGGTTTGCGTTTAAAAAAACACTCATTAAATGTGTATCTGTTTTTTTTTTAATAAGAGCTTATCTGGATTCATAAACCATAATTGAGACATAAGTCAGTAGGAAACATATCATTATCCAGCAAAACTATTTCTATAGTTAAATTCTTCTGAATAATTAGGAATAAAACTAAATATTCAGGGGCCTGGAAAGATGGCTCACTGGTTAAGAACTTTGCTTGTTCTTACGAAAGACTCTGGTTCAAATCCCCGCACCCACATGGCAGCTACCAACTGTCTGTAACTCCAGTTCCAGGGTATCCAACAGCCTCTTCTGTCTTCTGCGAGCATTGCATGACACAGGTGCACTTACACACCTACACACAGGCCATATACACATACACATAAAATAAAAATAATAAATAAAATGTTTTTTAAAAACTAATTTTCAAATATTCCTTATTCATTAATCCACTGACAAAAAAACTCAATATGGTTTTAAAGTGTGTAAATTTATCACACAGCCAAAATACTAATAAATTCACCATCTTGAAGTGCATTGATGGCTAATGATCAGTGAATATCTTATGGAAAATTCTGCTTTCTTCTTTGACTGAATTTTCAAACATCACCAGGTCCAGACACTGGTGGACTGTATTGAAATTCAGATTATTTCATTTCAACATGCTTCAGTTAGTAATAAGGTGTAAGTTAGGAAAGGATTTGGTGTGTCTAAATAAATAAACACTAAAATAATTTTCTAAATATTTTCCACATGTCTACATAATAATTATATTGATAATTCAAATGAGCAATGACTTAATTAGAAGTATGAATATTTAATAAGTTATAGTAGATACTTCTGCTTCTAATGCTATTTTTGTTTGACCTTGCCTAACTGATAAACTGCATAATCAGTGTCACTACTCAAGAACTTCTTTTATGTATTAGCAATCAAAAACCTGAAAAGCTGCCCCGCCGTCTGTCCCAATTTGTATGTGTTCTCCATTTCATTCTAACACTTCACATATGGTATAGTTACTAGGAGGAATTGGCTGAGGTCAAAGTGCCTGTGTACATGTCAAATTCTACCACATTTATGTAAACATAAAGAATTACTATGTTCAACTTAAAATTTGGGGGGGGGATCTTTTTGAGACAGGGTCTCCCTATAGCCCCAGCTGTCCTGGAATTCACTATGTAGACCAGGCTGGCCTTGAACTCACAGAGATCCGCCTGCCTCTGCCTCCAGAGTGCTGGGATTAAAGGCATGTGTCACCACGCCCGGCTAATTTTTTCACCTATAAATTGGAACTAATAAATGCATTTCAAGGGAGGGAAAATAACACTACATATAAATTTTAAATTACCAGCTAGTGATTTAGTAAGCATTCACTGAACATTATCAAATGTTTATATTTTCATTACATAATCCTATTCTTTATATTTTGAGACTTTTTTGCATTTTAATTACTTTGCTAGTTTCATGAGTTTCACATTTTAAAACCCTTAACTTTAAATACACAAAGGTATAGTTTACTAAATATAAATGTAAAGAAAAGACATATATTATCTGAAGTGAATTTCTAGCATTCCTGCTTTTTAAAATTTTAAGGCATACTCATTGTGCACCAACATAGAAACTTTGAGTGTTCAGAGAAAAATCTTAATTATTACTCCAAATGTTTCTTTAATGGTTTTGTTAATGTATATTTTAATGACAATGAAACCACATATTTATAAATTCTTTCATATCGTCTTCACAGCATTTTGGGGGAAATGACTATATTGTCCCATGGATTTCCTGTGGGATGGGACCCACACTGCAGTGAAAGAGTTCATTTTACTTGGCTTAACAGATGACCCAGTTCTTGGGCATCTACCTGGTGACCCTGTCTGGAAACCTCAGCACAATCCTTCTAATCAGAGTCTCTCCTCAGCTCCATCACCCCATGTACATTTTTCCGAGCCACTTGGCTTCTACTGACATTGGCTACTCATCTTCTGTCACACCCAATATGCTTGTCAGCTTCCTGGTGGAGAGGAATACCATTTCCTACCTTGGGTGTTTCATCCAGCTTGACTCAGCTGCTTTCTTTGGGACACTTAAGTCCTACCTTCTGGCTGTTATGGCTTATTCAACCAAAATGTCCACTCATGTCTGTGTTCAGTTGCTTATCGGAGCTTACACAGGTGGTTTTCTTACAGCTTACTCCTGTACCTTTTCCTTCTTTTCTTTTCTTTTCTGTGGACCAAACAGAGTCAATCACTTTTTCTGTGACTTTACTCTTTTAGTTGAACTCTCCTGTTAGATGTCAGGGTCCCCGCAGCTGTTACCTCATTTTCTGCTGAAACTGCTCTTCTGATCACAGTGTTAGTCATAGCTGTCTCCTACACATACATCTTCATCACCATCTTGAAGATGCACTCCACTGAGGGCCACCAGAAGGCCTTCTCCACCTGCACCGCCCACCTCACTGTAGTCACTCTGTTCTATTGACCATCAGATTCATTTGCATGATGCTCAAGTCCAGCTACTCCACTGATCAGAACAAGGTGATGTCTGTGTTCTACACTGTGGTGATCACCATGTTCAGTCGCCTCATCTACAGTCTGAGGAATAATGAGATTAAGGCAACTCTGAAGAGACAACTTGCTAGGAAATTATTTACATAGAGATGTCTGTTCTTTTGGATAGATTGATAAAGCAATGATACTCATTAGAAAATCTTAATTTAAAAACTCATTATCTGGGGCTGGAGAGATGGCTCATTGGTCAAGAATACTGATTGTTCTTGCAGAAAAGCCGGGTTCGGATCCCAGCACCCACATGGCAGCTAACAACTGTCCTAACTCCAGTTCCAGGGGATCTGACAGCCTCCTCTGTCCTCCACATGCATTGCACAACACAAACGCACTTATCTACGCGCAGGCAATACACACATACACATAAAATAAAATAATAAATAAAATATTTTTATAAACATTATCTGTTGTTGAAAAATATGTTCTGATATATATTTAGCCAAGCATGGAGATTTTTAATAATTTTAATGATAGATATTCCTGACATCTATTAGCATATTATAAGTTCATAGTGAGTTACATTTAACACATTTCTTTTGTAATTGAGAATAGATGTGTGTTTCAATTGGAAAATTCATAGAAGTATGGAAAATAGTAAATAGCCATGGTGGGAGGATGCTTCATGGGAAAGGAGATCATATACAGAGATATAAAGGGGGAAAGGAAATTATGGTGTATGAAGGTAAAATATTGTGGGGAATGAGAGGCAGGGCAAAGGAGGGTGTATGGGAGAAATAACTACTAATAAGCCTTCAGAAAAAGTCATATGGAAATCTGCCACTATTGAATTTCTTAAATATAAACATATACATTATAAAAAGAGATTAAATGGAATTACCCTATAACAGGGTACATGCCCCTACTAAACACCATATGCATGTAAAGAAAAGCCCAGAGCCAAGAATGGACAACTTCTTTTGAAATTGTTGGCCAGGGGTAGTACGCACACTCAAACTGTGCTGCCCATTGCCACTATTATTAGTTTTCCACCAGAATTTCATTGTAAAACTTACTGCTGAAGAAACTACACATATGAATTACAGATCAACAAAGAGAAATAAAGCTAGTACTGACTTCAAATCTTCATCTCTACTGACTAGTTTTCATAGTGCTGGAAAGTGCTAGGCAAGCTACAGGAAGAAAGGGGTGATCATTGTCCTTGCCCATGTAAGAATCCTGTGAGCTACAATTTCAACTGTCCTAGTACAGTGATGGCCTAAATGCTATGAGAGAAAAAAATTTCTGGTTGGATTTGAGGTCCACTTCACAAGATGTTGTCCATACCTGACACTGAGATCAGGACTATGAACTTGTGTCTAGACAGGCCACAGGTCACAGGAAAGAGCCAACTAATAGTACTTTGCTAAATAGACATAGTATTAAACAAACTCCTAACAACTTATTGCTATGCCCATAGATGAATGCATCTTTCCACTCTTACCAGAGAAGCTTCTTCTTACAGCAGATGATTATTAACACAAGACACATAACTGTCCAGTGTGTACAGAGTAAGAACCTGTATAGTGCTTATCCCTAATAGACATCAATATCATACTTCTGCCTCCCAAGCCTCAGGGATCATTTTAGAATGATTCTAAAAGCCAGAGGTTCAGTCACCAAAATGAAACAGCTGAGGAATTACTCATATGAACTCACAGTAGTAGTGACAGCAACGCACATAAGCTCAAGTCAGATAAAACATCAACATAGAAGTGTGGAAATGAATAAAAAAACCTCAATCCTAGCTGAGAAAATATTGGCAACTGGTAGGTGCTAAAAGGGGAGAGTCCTTATTCTTTAAAGTTGTGATTCTGGGTAGGTTAGACAGGCTCCAGAGGATGAACCATATTGGAAGACACTTGTGAACATGTTTGAGGCAATGGGAATATCATGTTGAGTGCATGATACTCCCCAGGGGTTGGTAAGGGACATAAGGGAAGAGCTCTAAATATGATCAAAACATATTGTATGAAACTAACAAAAATTCTGTAAAAAAGAATAGCAACTTTTTCCCCATAAATATCACACCTAAAATGTCTTTTTAATTGTATTTAGATGTTTAAATGTAGCTGTCTAGAATAAATCAGGTCTAATGAAGTATATAACTGTTCAATTTCATATCCATCTTCAATAACAGCTCACACTAGTGTTTAAATAATGACTATTATTACGATCAAGTGTAATCTGATAGAAAATACAAAGTGGAACAGACAATAAAATAACATATAATGTTTTGATTAGAGGAAGATCATTATTGGGATGGGATTTGTACACCCATAGGAGTTAGATCTGTATTCTTGTCCTCTGACTCCAACATTGGTGGTTTGCAGCAGAGTTCAATGAAACAATAAGATGAGAAGCCTCTGGTTAATATGCTTCCCTGAGAAACATCGTTTCCTAATTTATTTATATTTAAACAGAGTATGTTTGTTGAGCAACAATGATAAATCTTAGGATTCTAACACACAATGAAATATTAGCAAATTTCTCAATGTTTTCAAATTTCTGACATGTTACTCTTTGAGATTCAGTGACAATAAATCAGTATTCAGAGGAATTCCCTGAAATTTCAAAATTATGTATCTTTTAAACATATTCTAACAATCTTCACATTCTATTATGAAAATAGTTAAAATTCCCATTTAAGGAAGAAAATGCACTGTTTAGTAATACTTGCAAGTAACTACAGCCTGTAGCAGTATTCTAGCAATGAAAAACATAATTTAAAATTCAGACCTGAGAGAAACAGCTTTTATGGCAGGGATTGAACCCAAGGCTACTGGATCTGAGTGCTCTACCATTAAGCCAAAGCCACAGATTCCCATGAATAAGATGTGGTGTCCAGGTGTTTAGTCCCATACCACACCAATGGTAATTTTACATGTGATTATAACTTAATACAAATTGAATCAAGCAGATTATCCCCATGACATGTGGGTTCTTTGTCCAATACACTAAAGTTATGAAAGGTTGAGATCTACTGAAGAGGAAGGTGTTCTAATTACTAACCTAGCATTAGCCTTGAATCAAGCTCTCTCTCTTTCTCTGTCATCTCTCTGTCTCTCTCATCTCTCTGTCTCTCTGTCTCTCTCTCATATACATATGGTTCTACCTTACCCTTTTCAGCATTCAAACTTCTTCCCAAGAATATTATTTAAAAAATATATATATACATGTATATATATATATATATATTTATATTATACATGCATTTCCTCACTTCTGTGGACAACTTGATTACAAGCCCTAAAATCATTTTCCTCTTCTATCACTAACCCTCTTACACTTTCCTCCCCATGCATCATCCATGGACATAAATCTTAAATAATTTTTTTTCAAAGCTTTGAAAAATCTACATGGCTAGAAATTGCTGACAATGGTCATGGTGGTTGACACCGAATGCTAAGTTTTAGGGATTTGGAACCTACTAAATTGTTGAGGACAAGTGACCATAACTGTGTCACAGAGACACAATCCTCAACCACAGATGAAGGAAAATAATCAGCCATAAATATCACTCTTCCCAAGCCTCACAGAACCTGCAGAACAGGAAGGGTAAATGGAAACCTAAAAGAAGGTATGGAGTGATGTATAGTTTTTTTCTCCATATTGAAGCTTTCATTCTTTCAGGATGGAGGGAAGATCATAATGCTCAGGAAAGAATGTTACAAAGCTTGGGATGTAGAGAAAAGTGACAACTGTCAGGAAGGTCCTGAAATGAAACTCACAGGCATCTCAAAAGGTAACATAAACAGTGACAGGTGCTGTCTGGAGGAAGCTGGCTGAAACCAAACTTTCAAGCTGTTCAGAGAACACCAGGGATGCAGTTGTGTGAGTCATCACTCATTCTGGAACGGGCTTTCTGAGGTAGGAGGTATGGGATAATTCTTACTCAGAATTCAATCAATCCTCTCTCCACTCACAGTTTTCTATGTAACAATAATTTTTATATCATTGGCTATAAAATATATAGCTTAATTATTATATAAAATAACTTTATATCTCATCCTTCCCCACAGTCCTCAAAGTACTTAGGGTATCTTAAATCAATGACTGCAAAATACTGATAAAATAAATGACTATTGAGTAAAAGAATAAAAAAAAAGTCCACTTTACATTCTTCTTTGGGTATTTCGTTCTAACCTCAAACAACAGATAAACTTAGAACTGATATTTATCTGAGATAACATGTTATCAACTACTCTGCATGATTATCAAGTGAACATGCACCACTACTTACATAAAGTGAAAAATGAGAGATCACTTAGATTGATAGTTCTGGTAAATTACTCCTGTTAGTGTGAAATGAGCCTCAGTGCCCACCTGGGAATGAGGTAATGATCCCTTGTGATTTGAATTCACACTTGAATCCAGAGCCTCTTCAGAGACTGATAGTAGAAGACAACTTAGCAGCTATAAAATCATAACAACCTTGACTTTCCTGCTCTGCCAAGAATTCCCATTTAAGAGGTATGATTTTGGGTTTGTGGTTAAATGGAGAATATTTTACTCATTAAACATATACCTGTTTTTTTATTTTATTACTGTTTATAAACCACAGTTGAGAAATAAGTTAGTAGGAAACATGCCATCATCCAGAAAAAGATTTTAAAAAGAACTCTTATAGAAATAAATTATATTTCTATAGTTAAAAATCTTCTGAAAATTTGGGAGTAAAAGTAAGTTTTCAAATGTTCCTTATTCATTAGTCCACTGACAAAAAAAACTCAATATGGTTTTAAAACGTATAAATTTAGCACTCAGCCAAAATGCTAATAAATAAATCAGCTTGAAGTTCATCGACCGCTTACTGTCACTGAACATCTTGTGGAAAGACCTGCTTTGTGCACTGACTGAGTGTTCAAGCATCACAGGCTCAAGACTCTGTGGACAACATGAAGTTATAAAGGCAAATATTTCAGGAGATGAGAGTCAGCCTTCATCTAGTAGGTGAACAAAGGTTCTCCAAACTTCTGAACTTTTTAGATGAATATTAATTCACCGTGTACTCTGTTTAAAATCAGACTATTTCATTTTAACATGCTTCAATTAGAAACACATTTAAGTGAGGAAAGGATTTGGTATGTCTAAATAAATGAACTCTAAAACACTGTCATAAATATTCACATATCCACATGATAATTATATTGATATTTAAATGATCAATGAATTAATTAGAAGTCTTAAATATGTAATTTATAATAGGTATTTATAGTATTTCTGCTTATAATGCTATTTTTATTATTTTTATTCTTCCAATTTCTAACAAGAAAATTATTTCCTTTTTAAAAAT
>NW_008336301.1:120228-124848 GCF_000622305.1 Nannospalax galili | reverse complement strand
AATATTTTATTTATTGTTTTTATTTTATGTGTATGAGTGTATTGCCTGCATGTATGTGAGTGCACCCGTGTTGTGCAATTCTGTGGAGGTCAGAAGACTGCTTCAGATTCCTCTGGTACTGGAGTTAAGCCACAGGAGTGCTGGGGATCACCCAGGTCCTCTGCGAGAGCAGTCACTGCTCTTAACTGCTGAGCCATCTCTCCAGCCCCAAAATTATTTACTTCTTTAAAACTTTATGAAAACATAACCTTGCTTAACTGATAGACTTTATAATCAATGTCACTACTCAGGAATTTCTTTTACATATTAGTCATCAGAAAGCTGACATCTGTTCCAATTTGCATGTGCTAACAAGTTCACTGTAACACTTCATGTATGGTGTAGTTGTTGGGAGGAATTGACTGAGGTCAATGTGCCTCTGTGCATGTCTAATTCTACCACTTTTTATGTAAACTTAAATAATTACTGTGTTCAACTTAAATTTTCTCACATATAAATTAGAACTAATGAATGTATTTGATGGAATAAAAATAACACTACACATAAATTTTGAACAAACTAGTGATTTAGTAAAAATTCACTGAATGTTATCAAATGTTCAAGTCCTTATTAGCTAATCATATCTTTTTATGTTTGACACTTTGCCGTGTTTTTAATTACTTTGCTACTTTCATGAGTCTCCCATTTTAAATCCTTAGCTTTGAAGAAACTAAGATATATTTTACTATGTATAAATGTAAAGACAAACTTCATATGAAACTAATTTCTAGCATTCTTTATTTAAGATTTTATTTATTATTTTATCTTATATGCATGAGTGTATTACCTGCCTCTGTGTAAGTGCACCTGTGTCGCGCAATGCCTGAGGAGATCTGAAGAGGTTGTTGGATCCCCTGGAACTGGAATTATGGACAGTTGTTACCTGCCATGTGGATACTGGGAATTGAACCTGAGTCCTCTGCAAAAGCAGCCAGTGCTGTTAACCGCTGAAACATCTATCCAGCCCTAGGTTTAAATTATAAAAGACATTCAGCGCAATGATATATGAACACTGAGCATTCAGAGGAAAACCACAGTTGTTACTAAATACTTTTCTTCATGGTTTTTTGTTAATGTATATACTAATGATAATGAAACTACATATTTATAAATGTGTTTGTATCTTCATCACAGCTTATGGGGGAAATGACTCCACTAGCCATGGTTCTCCCAGGGGATAGAAACAGCACTGTAGTGACAGAATTCCTTTTACTAGGTTTGACCGATGACCCGGACCTTCAAATCACCCTCTTCATCATCATCCTGTGCATCTACCTGGTGACCTTGTCTGGAAACCTCAGCACCATTCTGCTAATTAGAGTCTCTCCTCAGCTGCACCACCCCATGTACATTTTTCTGAGCCATTTGGCTTCTACTGACATTGGCTACTCATCTACTGTCACCCCCAAAATGCTTGCTAACTTCCTGGTGGAGAGGAGTACCATCTCCTACCTTGGGTGTGTCATCCAGCTTGACTCAGCTGCTTTCTTTGGGACAGTTGAGTGCTACCTTCTGGCTGTCATGGCTTATGATCGCTTTGTGGCAATCTGTAGCCCACTGCTTTATTCAACCAAAATGTCCACTCATGTCTGTGTTCAGTTACTTATAGGAGCTTACATGGGTGGTTTTATTACCGCATCCTCTAGTACCTTTTCCTTCTTTTCTATTGTCTTCTGTGGATCAAACAGAATCAATCACTTTTTCTGTGATTTTTAGTTGAACTCCTGTTCTGACGTCAGTGTCCCCACACTTCTTACCTCCTTTTCTGCTGGCGCAGCTACTGTGATCACAGTGTTAGTCATAGCTGTCTCCTACACCTACATCCTCATCACCATCTTGAAGATGCACTCCACTGAGGGCCGCCAGAAGGCCTTCTCCACCTGCACCGCCCACCTCACTGTAGTCACTCTGTTCTATGGGACCTCCACATTCATTTACGTGATGCCCAAGTCCAGCTATTCTACTGATCAGAACAAGGTGGTGTCTGTGTTCTACATTGTGGTGATCCCCATGTTGAACCCTCTCATCTACAGTCTGAGGAATAAGGAGATTAAGGAAACACTGAAGAGACAACTTGTTAAGAAATTATTTTTGTAGAGATGTCTGTTCATTTGTAGAGTATGATGAAGTACTGATATACCTTCGTCAATCTTAATTTAAAACCTGAATATCTGTTGTTAAAAAATATGTTCTTCCAGGTGTGTTGTTGCAAACCTGTAGTCCCAGCACTGGGGAGGCAGAGACAGGCAGATGTCTGTTACTTTGAGCCTAGCCTGGTCTATATAGACAATTCTGGGCATCTGGGGCTATAAGAAGACACTCAAAAATAACAAAAATAAATAAATAAAAATATGTTCTGATAAGTATTTAGCCAAGCATGGAGATTTTTAGTAATTTTAATGATATATATTCTCAATATCAATTAGAAAATTATAACTTCACAGTGAGTTATATTTAACACAATTCATGTATAATTGCAAATGGATATATGCTTTTCAATTGGAAGATCCATAGAGGTCAGGAAAATTGTAAAGGACCATGGTGGAAGGATGCTTCATGGGAAGGGAGATCATATGCAGAGATGAAAAGGAGGAAAGGGAGTCATGGAGAATGAGGGTAAAATATAGTGTAGGGTGGGAGGGCAGGGTAGAGGCGAGGTGTGAAGAGGGATAACTAATCCTAACAGCCTTCAGAAAAAGTCATGTGGTAACCTACCACTAATGAAGCTTCTTAAATATATGCATATATATTATAAAAAGACATTAAATGGAATTAGTATATAACAAGGCACATGCCCCTACTAAGCAAATGCTGCAGACATGTAAAGAAAAATCCAGAGCTAGGAATGGACACCCTCTTTTGAAATTGTTGAGCAGGGATCAGTCCTATGTGCATTCAAACTGTGCTGGCCATTGCCCCTACTCCTGCTTTAGCACCAGAAGGCCATGTAAAACTTACTGCTGAAGAAACTACACACAGTTTTCATAATGCTGAAGGTACTATGAAAGCTACAGGAAGAAAGGAGTGATCATTGACCTTGCCCATATGAGAATCCTGTCAGCTACTATATGAACTGTCCTAGTACAATGTTAGCCTGAGTGTTATGAGAGAAAACACACAATTTCTGATTAGATTTGAGGTCCACTTCGCAAGATGGTGTCCATTCCTGACACTGAGATCAGAACTTGGAACCTGTGGCTTAACAGGTCAGAAGCCACAGAAAAGAGCCAACTAATATTATTTTGCTAAACCCACGTAGTGTTAAAACAACTCCTAATGCCTTATCGTTATGTCCATAGACTAATGCATCTTTCCACTCTTACCAGAGAAGCTTCCTCAGTCACCAGGTTACTGAAGTGTGTAATTGTTCAATTTCGTATTCACCTTCAATAACAGCTAACCCTAATGTTTAAATAATAACTTGTTGGAACCACCTGTAATCTGAAAGAAAATACAAAGTGAAACAGACAATAAAATTTCTTACAATGTTTTATTACAGGAAGATCATTGTTGGGATGGGATTTGAACACCCACAGGAGTTACATGTGTATTCCCATCTTCTGATTCCATCATCTGCGGTTTGTATCAGAGTTCAATGGAAAAATAAGATGAGAAGCCCCTGGTTGATGTTCTGTACTAAGAAATATGGCTATCTAATTTATTTATATTTAAACAGAGTATGTTCATTGAGCAACAATGATAATCGGATTTAAACAGTGAAATAGTAGCACATTTCTCAGTGTTTTCAAATTTCTCACATTACTCTTTGATATTCAGGAACAATAAATCAGTATTCTGAGGAATTCCCTGAAATTTCAAAATTATGTACTTTTTAAGCATACTCTAACAGCCTTCACATTCTACTATTTCAACAGCTAAAATTCCTGTTTAAGGAGCAAAATGTATGAAGTTTAGTAATACTTCCAAGCAACTACAGCCTACAGTAAATTTCTAGCAATGAAAAACATTATTTAAAATGCATACCTGAGAGAAATAATTTTTGATGACAGGGATTGAACCCACTGTTGGTTGGTCCTAGTGCTCTATCACTATGCCAAAGCCACAGATTCCCATGAAAATCTTCAATAACCACTGTGTCCTGATAGTGCCCATGTTTATTTATTTGTCTGTCTTCTCTCACTTGAAGGTGTTCCATTCCAGTTAGGGTTCTCATCATTTGATCAGGGTATTGACTTTGAAGCATGAGAATAGTTTCTCTTGCCTCTCTGCAGATCTGCTAGGATCAGAAAGTTTATACATTCTGAGAACATTTATTCACTACATTTTCCATAATAATGTTCACTAATCATTCTTTAATCTGCCTGCTTTCACTTTTATTTTATACTACATATTAGTAGTAAGGTAGTTATTTTATGTAAAACTTGAATAAGACATGGTGCCAAGTTGTTTAGTCCCATATCACACCAATAGTAATTTTACATGTGATTAGCATATAATACAAACTGAATCAAGCAGATTATCCCCATGACTTGAGGGTTCTTTCTCCAATATGCTAAAGGTATAAAAGTTTGTGATCTACTAAAGAGGAAGGTGTTCTATTTACTAACCTAGCGTTAGCCT
>NW_008336301.1:106357-120038 GCF_000622305.1 Nannospalax galili | reverse complement strand
CAAGCATTTCCTCACTTCTGTGGATAATTCTAATAAAAATCCTAATATCATTTTCCTCTTCTATCACCAATCATCTTCCAATTTACTCCCAATGCATCATCCATAGTCATAAATCTTAGAGAAATTATTTTATTTCAAAGCTTCCAAAAATCTACACATCTTATAAAATTCTTGAAATTGCTGAAAATGGTCGTGGTGGTTAACACTGAATGGTCAGTTTTAGGGATTCAGAACCTGCCGAATTCTTGAGGACAAGTGACTGTAACTGGGTCACAGAGAGGCAATCCTCAACCACAGTGGAGGAAATTAATCAACCATTAATACCATTCCTTCCAAACCTCACAGAACACACAGAACAGGAAGGGTAAATGGAAACCTGAAAGAAGGTATGGAGTGATGTATAGATTTTTTTCCATCCAAATTGAAGTTTCCATTCTTACAGGGTGGATGGAAGATCATAATACTCAGGAAATAATGTTACAAAGCTTAGGGTGTACAGAAATATCGGAACATTCAAGAAGTTCCTGAAACAAAACACACAGGCCTCGCAAAAGGTAACATAAACAGCGACAAGTGCTGTCTGGAGGAAGCTGCTGACACCAAACTTGCAAGCTGTTCAGACAACACCAGGGATGCAGCTTTTGTGAAACATCACTCATTCTGGGGTGGGCTGTCTGAGGTAGGAGAGGAGGTATGGGATACTTCTTACTCTGAATTCAATCAATCCTTTCTCCAAGAACAATTTCCTATGTAACAATAATTTTTATGTCATTGGCTATAAAATATGTATATTAAATAATTGTTATATAAAATAACATTACATCTCATCCTTCCCCACATTCCTCAAAGTATTTAATAGGGTATCGTATATCAATGACTATGAAATACTAATAAAATAAATGGCTACTGACTGAATTCAATCAATCCTTTCTCCAAGAACAATTTCCTATGTAACAATAATTTTTATGTCATTGGCTATAAAATATGTATATTAAATAATTGTTATATAAAATAACATTACATCTCATCCTTCCCCACATTCCTCAAAGTACTTAATAGGGTATCATATATCAATGACTATGAAATACTAATAAAATAAATGGCTAGTGAATAAAAGAATCCAAAATAGTCCACTTTCCATCTTATTTGGGAATTTCGTTCTAACCTCAAACATCAGATAAACTTAGAACTGACAGTTATCTCAGATAATTTGTTATCAAATACTCTGTACAATTATCAAGTGAACATACACCAATACCTACATAAAATGAAAAATGAGAGATCACTTAGATTGATAGTTCTGGTAAATTACTCCTGTTAGTGTGAAATGAGCCTCAGTGCTCACCTGGGATTGAGGTAATGATCCCTTGTGATTAGAATTCACACTTGAATCCAGAACCTCTTCAGAAACAGATAGTAGAAGACAGCTTAGCAGCTATAAAATCATAACAACCTTGACTTTCTTGGTTTGCCAAGAATTTTCATTTTAAGAGGTAAGTTTTTGGGTTTGTGGTTAAATGGAGAATACTTATTAAACATATATCTCTTTTTTTAAAAAGTTTATGTATATTTATAAACCATTGTTGAGAAATAAGTTAATAGGATACATGCCACCATCCAGGAAAAGAAATAAAAAAGAATTCCTGTGGAAACAGCTTACACATCTGTAATTAAAATCTTCTGAAAACTTGGGAATGAAAGTAAGTTTTCACATGTTCCTTGTTCATTAGTCCACTGTCAATACAAAAACTCAATACGGTTTTAAAATGTATAAATTTAGCACTCAGCCAAAATGCTCATAAATAAACCAGCTTGAAGTGCAATGACTGCTGTCAGTGAACATCTTGTGGAAAGACCTGCTTTGTGCATTGAATGTTCAAGCATCACAGGCTCCAGACACTGTGGACAACATGAAGTTAGGAAACCAAATATTTCAGGAGGTGAGAGTCAGCCTTCATCTAGCAGGTGAACATCAGCAAACTTCTAAACCTTTTAGGTGAATATTTATTCAGCACTGTACTCTTTAAAATCAGACTATTTCATTTCAACATGCTTCAGTTAGAAACATGTTTAACTGAGAAAAGGATTTGGACTGACTAAATAAATAAACACCAAATATACTGTCCTAAATATTATTCACATGTCCATATGATATTTATTTTGATATTTAAATGTGCACTGACTTAATTACAAGTCTTAAAATATGCAATGCATTTATAGTAGGGAGTTCTGCTTATAATGCTATTTTTGGTTATTTGTATTCTTCCTATTTCTAACAAGAAAATTATTTATTTCTTTAAAATTTGATTAAAACATGACCTTGCTTAACTGATAGAATGTATAACCAATGTCACTATTCAGGAATTCATTTTACGTATTAGTCATCAGAAAGCTGACAACCTGCCCTGCATTCTGTCTCAATTTGCATGTGCTCCCAATGTCATTGTAACAGCTCATGTATAGTTATGAGAAGGAAGTGACTGAGGTCAATGTGCCTGTACACATGTCTAATTCTACTACTTTTTATGTAAACTAAATAATTACTATGTTCAACTTAAATTTTCTCACCTGTGATTTAGACCTAATAAATGTTTGATGGAAGTAAAAATAACACTCCACATAAATTTAAAATCACCAGCTACTGATTTAGTAAGCATTCACTGAAAGTTATCAAATGTTCAAGTCTTCATTATCTAAACCTATCCTGTATGTTTTGGCACTTTGTCCTGTTTTTAATTACTTTGCTACTTTCATAAATCTCACATTTTAAACTATTAGCTTGAAGAAACTAGGATATATTTTACTGTACTTAATGTAAAGACAAAACAAACATATGAAACTAATTTCTAGAAATCCAGTTTTGAAATTTTACTTTTTAGATTTTATTTATTATTTTATTTTATGTGTATGAGTGTATTCCTGTATGTGTGTAAGTACACCTGTCTCATGCAATGCCTGAGGAGGTCAGAAGAGGTCATCGGATTGCCTGGAACTGGAGTTATGGATAGTTGTTAGCTGCCATGTTCATGCTCAGAATTGAACCCCAGTGCTCTGCAAAAGCATTCAGTGCTCTTAACCGCTGAGCCATCGTTCCAGCCCCAGTTTTTAATGTTAAAACCTACTCATGGTGCACCATTATATAAACATTGAGAGTTCAAAGGAAAACCTCAACTGTTACAAAATATTTTTATTCATGATTTTTTGTTACTGTATATCTTAATGACAATGAAGCTACATATTTATAAATTCCTTTATATTTTCATCACAGTTTTTTGGGGGGATATGACTCCACTCTTCCATGGACTTCCTGTTGGATGGGAACCACACGATAGTGGCACAGTTCATATTAATTGGCTTAACAGACAACCCCATTCTTCGAGTCATGTTCTTCATCACCATCCTGTGCATCTACCTGGTGACCTTGTCTGGAAACCTCAGCACAATCCTGCTAATCAAAATCTCTCCTCAGCTCCACCGCCCCATGTACATTTTTCTGAGCCACTTGGCTTCTACTGACATTGGCTATTCATCTACTGTCACCCCCAAAATGCTTGCTAACTTCCTGGTGGAGAGGAGTACCATCTCCTACCTTGGGTGTGTCATCCAGCTTGACTCAGCTGCTTTCTTTGGGACAGTTGAGTGCTACCTTCTGGCTGTCATGGCTTATGATCGCTTTGTGGCAATCTGTAGCCCACTGCTTTATTCAACCAAAATGTCCACTCATGTCTGTGTTCAGTTACTTATAGGAGCTTACATGGGTGGTTTTATTACCGCATCCTCTAGTACCTTTTCCTTCTTTTCTATTGTCTTCTGTGGATCAAACAGAATCAATCACTTTTTCTGTGATTTTGCACCTTTAGTTGAACTCTCCTGTTCTGATGTCAGTGTCTCCACAGCTGTTATCACATTTTCTGCAGGCACTGCTCTTCTGATCACAGTGTTAGTCATAGCTGTCTCCTACACATACATCTTCATCACCATCTTGAAGATGCACTCCACTGAGGGCCGCCAGAAGGCCTTCTCCACCTGCACCGCCCACCTCACTGTAGTCACTCTGTTCTATGGGACCACCACATTCATTTACGTGATGCCCAAGTCCAGCTACTCCACTGATCAGAACAAGGTGGTGTCTGTGTTTTACATGGTGGTGATCCCCATGTTGAACCCCCTCATCTACAGTCTGAGGAATAATGAGATTAAGGAAACTCTGAAGAGAAAACTTGCTAAGAAATTATTTTTGTAGAGATATCTGTTCATTTGTTGAGTTTGATATAGTACTGATACTTCTTAGGCAATCTTAATTTAAAAGTTGATTATCTGTTGTTGAAAAATAAGTTCTGCCTGGTGTGGTGGTGCACATTTGTAGTCACAGCACTCAGGAGGCAGAAGCCGGTGAATCTTTCTGAGTTTAAGGCTAGCCTGATCTACATAGTGAATTCCTGGAGCTATACGGAGATAACGTCTGAAAAATAAATAAATAAATAAAATATGTTCTGATAAACATTTAGAGAAGCATGATGATTTTTAGTCCTTTTAATGATATGTATTCCCAATATCAATTAGCAAATTATAAGTTCACAGTTAGTTACATTTAACAAATTCTATGTGTAATGGAGAATGAATATATGCATTTCAATTAGAAAATCCGTAGTGGTCAGGGAAATAATAAATGACCATGGTGGGAGGATGCTTCATGAGAAGGGAGATCATATGCAGAGATGTAAAGGAGAAAGGGAATTATGGGTATGAGGGTAAAATATGGTGGAGAATAGGAGGGCAGGTGCATGAAAAGGGATAACTAATACTACCAGCCTTCAGAAAAAGTCATTTGGAAACCTACCACTAATGAAACTTCTTAAATATATACATAAAGATTGTAATAAGAGATTAAATGGAATTAGTTTATAACAAGGTACATGCCCCAACTAAACACCATTGATATGTAAAGAAAAAGTCCAGAGCAAGGAATGGACACACTCTTTTGAAATTGTTGAGCAGGGTCAGTCCTATGTGCACTCAAACTGTTCTGGCCATTGCCCCTATTCTTGCTTTCTAACCAGAGGGTCATGTAAAACTTACTGCTGAAGAAACTACACACAGTTTTCATAATGCTGAAGGTACTATGAAAGCTACAGGAAGAAAGGAGTGATCATTGACCTTGCCCATATGAGAATCCTGTCAGCTACTATATGAACTGTCCTAGTACAATGTTAGCCTGAGTGTTATGAGAGAAAACACACAATTTCTGATTAGATTTGAGGTCCACTTCGCAAGATGGTGTTCATTCCTGACACTGAGATCAGAGCTTGGAACCTGTAGCTTAACAGGTCAGAAGCCACAGAAAAGAGCCAACTAATATTATTTAGCTAAACCCACGTAGTGTTAAAACAACTCCTAATGCCTTATCGTTATGTCCATAGAGTAATGCATCTTTCCACTCTTACCAGAGAAGCTTCCTCAGTCACCATATGGTGATTAACCCAAGACACACAACTGTGCAGTGTGTGGACAATAAGTACCTGCATACTGCTTATACCTCATAGACATCTGTATCATACTTCTGCCTCCCAAGGCTAAGCGATCACTGTGGAAGAGGGGACAGAAAGATTCTAAAAACCAGAAGAATTGTATGACCAAAATGAAACAGTTTTCCAGACAGCTGAGCAGTTTCTCCTATGAACGCAACAGTGGTGACAGAATCCCTCATTAGCACAAGCCAGACAACACATCAGCATAGATGGGGAAAATGATAAGAAACCTCAACACTACCTGAGAAAATATTGGCCTCTAATAGGGCCTAGGAGGGGAGAACCCATCTTCTTTGAGGGTGTGACTCTGGGTAGGCTATTCAGGCTCCAGTGTATGAACGATGTTGGAAGACACTTGTAGACATGTTTGAGTAATTAGGCATATCTATCTATCTATCTATCTATCTATCATCTATCTATCATCTCTCTATCATCTATCTATCATTTATTTATCAATATCATCTATCTATAAATATTGATATCTATATAGATATAGATACACATAGATGTAGATGTAGATATAAATAGATATATAAAACAGAATGAATGACATACCACAGGGGTTGGTAAAGTACATAGGGGAAGGGATCTAAATATGATCAAAATCAAAACTCAAAACATATTGATTGAAATTTTCAAAAATTCACAAAGAAAGAAGAGCAAAAAAAATCACACCTAATAATTCCTTTTTAAATTGTATTTATATATTTAAGTATAGTTTTCTAGAATAAATCAGGTTACTGAAGTGTATAATTGTTCAATCTCATATTCATATTCAATAACAGTTCACTGTAATGTTTAAATAATAACTATCAAAACATATTGATTGAAATTTTCAAAAATTCACAAAGAAAGAAGAGCAAAAAAAATCACACCTAATAATTCCTTTTTAAATTGTATTTATATATTTAAGTATAGTTTTCTAGAATAAATCAGGTTACTGAAGTGTATAATTGTTCAATCTCATATTCATATTCAATAACAGTTCACTGTAATGTTTAAATAATAACTATTGCTGTAACCACCTATAATCTGAAAGAAAATGCAAAATGAAACAGACAATAAAAATGCTTACAATATTTTTATTAGAGGAATATCATTATTGGGATGGGATTTGAACAGCAACAGGAGTTACATGTGTATTCCTGTCCTCTGATTCTAACGCTGGTGGTTTGCAGCAGAGTTCAATGGAAAAATAGGATGAGAAGCCCCTGGCTGATGTGCATACTATGAAATATGACTGTCTAATTTATTTATATTTAAACAGAGTATGTTCATTGAGCAACAATGATAATCTTGGGTTTAAACAGTGAAATAGTAACAAATTTCTCAGTGTTTTCAAATGTCTCATATTACTCTTTGATATTCAAGAACAATAAATCAGTATTCTGAGGAATTTGCTGAAATTTCAAAATTATATAGTTTTTAAGCATGCTCTAACAGCCTTCACATTCTATTATTTAAACAGCTAAAATTCCTGTTTAAGGAGCAAAATGTACGAAGTTTAGAAATACTTCCAAGCAACTACAGCCTACAGTAAATTTCTAGCAATGAAAAACATAATTTAAAATATATACCTGAGAGAAACAGTTTTGGGTAGCAGGGATTGAACCAACTGTTGGTGGAGCCTAGTTCTCTCACTATGCCAAAGTCACAGATTCCCATGAAAATCTTCAATAACCACTGTGTCCTGATAGTGCCCACAGTTATTTATTTGTCTGTCTTCTCTCACTTGCAGGTTTTCCCTTCTAGTTAGGGTTCTCATCATTTGATCAGGGTATTGACTTAGAAGCATGAGAATAGTTTCTCTTGCCTCTCTGCAGATCTGCTAGGATCAGAAAGTTTACACGTTCTGAGAAAAACTCTTATTCACTACTTTTTCCATAATGATATTCACTGATCATTCTTTAATCTTCCTGCTTTCACTTTTATTTTATAATAAATATTAGTAGTAAGATGGTTATTTTATGTAAAACTTGAATAAGATGTGGTACCAAGTTGTTCAGTCCCATATCGCATCAATAGTAATTTTACATGTGATTAGCATATATTACAAATTGAATCAAGCAGATTATCCCCATGACTTGTGGGTTCTTTGTCCAATACGCTAAAGGTATAAGAGATAGTGATCTACTAAAGAGGAGGGTGTTCTATATACTAACCTAGTGTTAGCCTTGAATCAAGCTCTCTCTCTGTCATCTCCTGTCTCTCTAGTCTCTCTGTCTCTCTCTGTCTTTCTCTCTCACACATACATTTGGTTCTACCTTACCCTCTCTAGTAATTCATTGTGATAATTAAGATTTCTCAAGACAAATATGACAGTTTGTGTATATATACATATATATATATGTGTGTGTATATAGTATACATGCATTTCCTCACTTCTGTGGATAATTCTAATACAAGCCCTAACATCATTTTCATCTTCTGTCACCAACCATCTTCCAATTTATTCCCAATGCATCATCTATGGATATTAATCTTAGAGAAATTATATTTTTTCAAAGCTTCAAAAGATCTACATACACGTCTTATAAAATATTTAAAATTACTGAAAATGGTCATGGTGGTTAACACTGAATGGCCAGTTTTAGGGATTCAGAACCTGCCGAATTCTTGAGGACAAGTGACTGTAACTTGGTCACAGAGACACAATCCTCAACCACAGTGGAGGAAATTAATCAACCATCAATACCACTCCTTCCAAGCCTCACAGAACACACAGAACAGGAATGGTAAATGGAAACCTGAAAGAAGGTATGGAGTGATGTCTAGATTTTTTTTCCTCCAAGTTGAAGTTTCTATTTTTACAGGATGGATGGAAGATCATAATACTCAGGAAATAATGTTACAAAGCTTAGGGTGTACAGAAAAGTCACAACTTTTAATAAGTTCCTGAAACAAAGCACACAGGCCTCTCAGAAAGTAACATAAACAGTAACAAGTGCTGTCTGGAGGAAACTGCTGACACTCAACTTTCAAGCTGTTCAGAGAACACCAGGGATGCAGATTTTGTGAGTCATCACTCATTCTGGGGTGGGCTGTCTGAGGTAGGAGAGGAGGTATGGGATACTTCTTACTCTGAATTCAATCAATCCTCTCTCCACTCACAATTTTCTATGTAACAATAATTTTTATATTGTTGGCTATAAAACATGTAGCTTAAATAATTATTATATAAAATAACTTTACGTCTCATCCTTCCCCACATTCCTCAAAGTACTTAATAGGGTATCGTATATCAATGACTACAAAATACTAATAAAATAAATGGCTACTGAGTAAAAGAATCTAAAATAGTCCACTTCACATTCTTGTTTGGGTATTTCGTGCTAACCTCAAACAATAGATAAACGTAGAACTGATATTTATCTGAGATAACATGTTATCAACTACTCTGCATGATTATCAAGTGAACATGCACCACTACTTACATAAAGTGAAAAATGAGAGATCACTTAGATTGATAGTTCTGGTAAATTACTCCTGTTAGTGTGAAATGAGCCTCAGTGCTCACCTGGGAATGAGGTAATGATCCCTTGTGATTTGAATTCACACTTGAATCCAGAGCCTCTTCAGAGACTGATAGTAGAAGACAGCTTAGCTGCTATAAAATCATAACAACCTTGACTCTCTTGCTTTGCCAAGAATTCTCATTTTAAGAGGTAAGATTTTGGATTTGTGGTTAAATAGAGAATATTTTACTCAATAAATATGTATCTGTTTTTTTGTGCTTTTTGGGGGTCTTTTTGAGACAGAAATTCCCTGTAGCCCCAGTTGTCCTGGTTCTCACTATGTAGGCCAGGCTGGCCTTGAACTCAAGGAGATCCCCCTGCCTCTGCCTCCTCAATGCTGGGATTAAAGGCGTGTGCCACCACGCCAGGCATATATCTGTTTTTTAAAAAGTTTATCACTATTTATAAACCATAGTTGAGAAATAAGCTATCATCCAGAAAAAGATTTTATAAAAGAACTGTCTAGAAACAACTTATATTTCCATAGTTAAAATCATCTGAATATTTGGGAGTAAAAGTAAGTATTCAAATGTTCCTTATTCGTTAGTCCACTGACAAAAAAAACTCAATATGGTTTTAAAACGTATAAATTTAGCACTCAGCCAAAATGCTAATAAATAAATCAGCTTGAAATTCATTGACCGCTTACTGTCAGTGAACATCTTGTGGGAAGACCTGCTTTGTGCACTGACTGAATGTTCGAGCATCACAGGCTCCAGACCCTGTGGACAACATGAAGTTATAAAGGCAAATACTTCAGGAGATGAGAGTCAGCCTTCATCTAGTAGGTGAACATCAGCAAACTCCTGAACATTTCAGGTGAATATATATTCACCAGTGTACTCTGTTTAAAATCAGATGATTTCATTTCAACATGCTTCAATTAGAAACACATTTAAATGAAGAAAGGATTTGGTATGCCTAAATAAATAAACACTAAAATACTGTCCTAAATATTATTCACATGTCCACATGATAATTATATTGATATTTAAATAAGCAATGACTTAATTAGAAGTCTTAAATATGTATTGCATTTATGGAAGGTATTTCTGGTTATAATGCTATTTTTTATTATTTCTATACATCCAATTTCTAACAAAATTATTTCCTTTTTAAAAATATTTATTTATTGTTTTTATTTTATGTGTATGAGTGTATTGCCTGCATGTATGTGAGCACACCTGTGTCGTGCAATGCTGTGGAGGTCAGAAGATGGTTTTAGATTCCTCTGAAACTGAAGTTAAGCCACGGGGGTGCTTGGGTTCGAACCCAGGTCCTCTGCAAGAGCAGTCAGTGCTCTTCATTGCTGAACCATCTCCCCAGCCCCAACATTATTTATTTCTTTAAAACTTGGTTAAAACATTACCTTGCTTAACTGATAGACTTTATAATCAATGTCACTACTCAGGAATTTCTTTTACATATTAGTCATCAGAAAGCTGACATCTGTCCAAATTTGCATCTGCTCTCAAGTTCATTGTAAGAGGTCATGTATGGTATAGTTGTTAGGAGGAATTGACTGAGGTCAGTGTGCCGCTGTGCATGTCTAATTCTACCACTTTTTATGTAAACTTAATAACTATGTTCAACTTAAATTTTCTCAAATGTAAATTAGAACTAAAATGAATGTATTTGATGGAAGTAAAAATAACACTATACATAAATTTTGAACCAACTAGTGATTTAGTAAAAATTCACTGAAATTATGAAATATTCAAGACCTCATTACCTAATCCTATTTTTTTATGTTTGACACTTTGCTGTGTTTTTAATTACTTGGCTATTTTCATGAGTCTCTCATTTTAAATCCTTAGCTTTGAAGAAACTAAGATATATTTTACTACATATAAATGTAAAGAAAACACAGACTTCATATGAAACTAATTTCTAGCATTCTTTATTTTAAGTTTTTATTTATTTTATCTTATATGTATGAGTGTATCACCAGCATCTGTGTAAGTGCAACTGTGTCGTGCAATGCCTGAGGAGATCTGAAGAGGGTGTCAGATCCCCTGGAACCGGAATTATGGACAGTTGTTACTGGGAATTGAACCCGAGTCCTCTGCAAAAGCAGTCAGTGCTCTTAACCGCTGAAACATCTATCCAGCCCTAGGTTTAAATTATAAAAGACACTCAGCGCAACGATATATGAACACCGAGCATTCAGAGGAAAACCTCAGTTGTTAATAAATACTTTTCTTCATGGTTTTTTGTTAATGTATATCCTAATGATAATGAGACTACATATTTATAAATGTGTTTCTATCTTCATCACAGCTTTCAGGGGGAAATGACTCCACTGAACCATGGTTCTCCCGGGGGATGGAAACAGCACTGTAGTGACAGAATTCCTTTTACTAGGTTTGACCGATGACCCGGACCTTCAAATCACCCTCTTCATCATCATCCTGTGCATCTACCTGGTAACCTTGTCTGGAAACCTCAGCACCATTCTGCTAATTAGAGTCTCTCCTCAGCTGCACCACCCCATGTACATTTTTCTGAGCCATTTGGCTTCTACTGACATTGGCTACTCATCTACTGTCACCCCAAAAATGCTTGCTAACTTCCTGGTGGAGAGGAATACCATCTCCTACCTTGGGTGTGTCATCCAGCTTGACTCAGCTGCTTTCTTTGGGACAGTTGAGTGCTACCTTCTGGCTGTCATGGCTTATGATCACTTTGTGGCAATCTGTAGCCCACTGCTTTATTCAACCAAAATGTCCACTCATGTCTCTGTTCAGTTACTTATAGGAGCTTACATGGGTGGTTTTATTACTGCTTTCTCCGGCACCTTTGCCTTTTTTTCTTTTGTCTTCTGTGGATCAAACAGAGTCAATCACTTTTTCTGTGATTTTGCACCTTTAGTTGAACTCTCCTGTTCTGATGTCAGTGTCTCCACAGCTGTTACCACATTTTCTGCAGGCACTGCTCTTCTGATCACAGTGTTGGTCATAGGCATCTCCTACACCTACATCCTCATCACCATCCTGAAGATGCGCTCCACTGAGGGCCGCCAGAAGGCCTTTTCCACCTGCACCTCCCTCCTCACTGTAGTCACTCTGTTCTATGGGACCACCACATTCATTTACGTGATGCCCAAGTCCAGCTACTCCACTGATCAGAACAAGGTGGTGTCTGTGTTTTATACGGTGGTGATCCCCATGTTGAACCCCCTTATCTACAGTCTGAGGAATAATGAGATTAAGGAAGCTCTGAAGAGACAACTTGTTAAAAAATTATATTCGTAGAGATGTCTGCTCATTTGTAGAGTTTGATGTAGTACTGATACTCCTTAGGCAATCTTAATTAAAAGTTGATAATCTCTTGTTAAAAAAATAAGTTCTACCAGGTGTGGTGGTGGACGACTGTAGTCCCAGCACTCGGGAGGCATAAGCAGGCAGATCTCTGTAAGTTTGAGGCTAGCCTGGTCTACATAGCCAATTCCAGATATCTGGGCCTGTAGGGAGACACTGTCTCAAAAATATGAAAAATAAATAAATAAATAAAATATATTCTGATAAATATTTAGGTAAGTATGCAGATTTTTAGCAATATTAATTATATATATATTCTCTGCACCAATTTGCAAATTATAAATTCACAGTGAGTTACATTTAACAAATTTTATGTATACTTGAGAATTGATATATGCATTTCAACTGGAAAATTCGTAGTGGTCAGGAAAATACTAAATGATCATGGTGGGAGGATGCTTCATGGCAAGGGAGATCATATGCAGAGATGTAAAGCAGAAAGGGAATTATTGAGTATGAGGGTAAAATATAGTGGAGAATGGGAGTCAGGATAGAGGCGGGTGTGTGAAGAGGGATAACTAATACTAACAGCCTTCAGAAAAAGTCATATGGAAACTTAGCACTATAGAAGATTCTTAAATATACACATATACATTATAAAAAGAGATTAAATGGAATTAGTTTATAGCAGGGTGCATGCCCCTACTAAACACCATAGACGTGTAAAGAAAAAGTCCAGAGCAAGGAATGGACACACTCTTTTGAAATTGTTGAGCAGGGTCAGTCCTATGTGCACTCAAACTACAATATCAAACTGTACTAATACTTTGGTGACCTAAGTGTTACCAGAGAAAACAAACAATTTCTGATTAGATTTGAGGTCCGCTTTGCAAGATGGTGTCCATATCTTACACTGAGATCAGAACTAGCAACTTGTGGCTAGACAAGTCACAAGCCACAGGAAAAGAGCCAACTAATATTATTTTGCTAAATAAACATAGTGCTAAACCAACTCCTAACAACTTATCATCAATTCCATAGACTAATGCATCTTTCCAGTCTTACTAGAGAAGCTTCCTCATGCATCATATGGTGATTTACCCAAGACACACAACTGTGCAGTGTACGGACAGTAAGAACCTGCGTAGTGCTTATCTCTCACAGATATCTATATCATACTTCTGCCTCCCTAGGCTAAGGAATCACTGTGGAAGAGGGGACAGAATGATTCTAAAAACCAGAGGCATTGGATGACCAAATAGTGAAAATAGAAAATAGTGGCCACTGATAGGTGATAGGAGGGGAGAATCCATCTTCTTTAAGAGTGTGACTCTGGGTAGGTTAACCAGGTTCTAGTCGATGAACCATATTGGAAGAC
>NW_008336301.1:77879-106116 GCF_000622305.1 Nannospalax galili | reverse complement strand
CATCCACCCTAATGTTTAAATAATAGCTATTGTTGCATCCATGTATAATCTGAAAGAAAATATAAAGTAAATAAGACAATAAAATTGCATACAATGTTTTTATTAGAGGAAGATCATTATTGGGATAGGATTTGTACACCCAGAGGAGTTAGATCTGTATTCAAGTCCTCTGATTCCAACACTGGTGGTTTGCAGCAGAGTTCAATGGAAGAATCAGATGAAAAGCCCCTGGCTAATGTGCTGTGCTGAGAAACTTGTTTTCTAATTCATTTTTATTTAAATAGAGTATGTTCATTGAGCAACAATGATAATCTTAGGATTATAACGTAAAGTGAAAGATTAGCAAATTTCTCAGTGTTTTCAAATTTCTCACATTACTCTTTGATATACAGGGACAATAAATCAGTATTCTGAGGAATTCCCTGAGATTTCAAAATTATATATTTTTAAGCATACTCTAACAATCTTCACATTCTACTATTTAAGCAGCTAAAATTCCTGCTTAAGGAACAAAATGTAGGAAGTTTAGTAATACTTACATGTAACTACAACTTACAATAATTTTCTAGCAATGAAAAACATAATTTGAAATTCAGACCTGAGAAAAACAGTTTTTGATGACAGAGATTGAACCCATTGCTGGTGGATCTGAGTGCTCTACCACAACACAAAGCCAGATTCCCATGAAAATTGTCACTAATCACTGTGTGCTCATAGTGCCTACATGTATTTATTTTTCTGTCTTCTCTCACTTGCAGGTTTTCTCTTCCAGTTAGGGTTCTCATCGTCTGATCTGTGTATTGACTTAGAAACCTGAGAAAGTTTCTCTCCCCTCTCTGCAGACCTGGATTGGATTAAAAAGTTTGTACATTTTGAGATCAACATCTACTTTTTTTCCATATTCATGGTCACTGATCATTCTTTAATCTTCCTGCTTTCACTTTTATTTTATAATAAATATTAGTAGCAAGATGGTTATTTTATGTAAAACTTGAATAAGATGTGGTGCCCAGTTGTTTAGTCCCATATCACACCAATGGTAATTTTACATGTGATTAGCATTTAATACAAACTGAATCAAGCAGATCATCCCCATGACTTGTGGATTCTTTGTCCAATATGCTAAAGGTATAAAAGGTTGAGATCTTCTGAAGAAAGGTGTTCTAACCTAGCATTAGCCTTGCATCAGTCTCTCTCTCTCTCATTCTCTCTCTCTCTCGTCTCTCACACACACTTCATTCTAGCTTTCCCTCTCAGTATTCAGTATGGTAATTCCATATGATAATTCCTTGATCTCTCAAGACAAATATGAAAATATATATGCATATATTATACATGTCTCCTCAGTTCTGTGGACAATTCTTATACAAACCCTAACATAAGCTTTCCTCTTCTATCACCTACCCTCTTCCAATTTACTCCCTATGCATCATCAATGGGCATAAATCTTACAGAAATTATTTTCTTTTTAAAGCTTCCAATGATCTATATGTCTTATCAAATCCTAGAAATTGATGACAATGGTTGTGGTGGTTAACACTGAATGCGAAGTTCAAAGGATTTTGAATCACCTATAATGCAAACCTTTGGACATATCTGGGGAGGAGTTTCCTGGTTAGGTTAATTGAAGTGAAAAAATACAATCTAAATCAGCGGTTGGAGGGGTACCTTGTTCTGGGCTGGGTTCTTGTATTGAATAAAAATGAGAAAGTGGAGGGGGAGCTGGAGTGACACCTCCAAAGTTATGAGTAATTGCTTCTCTTGAAGATGACCTGGATTCAGTTCTCAGTACCCACAGGGCAGCTCATAGCCATGTAGAACTTCAGTTCCAGGGAATCTGATGTCTTCTGCTGCTCGTTGGTGACTCCAGGATAAAGTGTGTGTGTGTGTGTGTGTGTGTGTGTGTGTGTGTGTGTGTGTGTCTGTGTCTGTCTGTCTGTCTGTGTCTGTCTGTGTCTGTGTGTATTCAGGCAGGCACTCATACACACTGTGCCCTGACAGCAAAATCAGTAAGATATCTGGCCAGCAGAGACTTGTTTCCTGATGGTGTTCGGCTATTGAAGTTTTTAGGGTTCTGTTCATCCTCTCAGGCAGTCCCAAGAACTATGGGTGATACCGCATGTATTGGTCCCAAATTAATCCCATTGCTTTAGACACTGGGTGAACAATTTTGTTGACATAGGCCTGGCTGTTGTCTAACCCAGTACTTATCAAGACCTCAAAGGTGTTAGGATTTCTCTAAGACTGTAGACAATTTCTGGGGCTTTTCAGTGTGGGTTGGGAAGTCTTCCACAAAGTCTGAGAAGTTATAAACAATAACTAGTAGGGACGGGTATCCTTTACTGAGCTGGATGTTGGTGAAATCTACTTCTAAATGTTCAAATTTCTGTGGCAACATTGGGGTATGGGGACCCTGTTTGGTGTTGTTCTGTGCACATCACAGTCAGGCTTGCTAGCAGGCTGGTGTCTCCAGCTTCAGGGCCACTGGATATCTCTGTAACAAGTCTCATAATGCTATCTTTCCTAGGTGAGTCACGTCACCTCATGGGCTTGCACCTCAGGCTGGGTATAGCTCCCTCTGCAACTATGACTTTACCAGCTGAGGTAATCACACAGTCCCTCAGGATCTCTGTTTCCCCTTGGTCTATTTCTCCTTTTCTCTCCTCTGTACTGTATCTGGTCCACTTGGGTAGGGCTTGAAGCACAGAATACACCTTCCAAGAGTTCATGGGGGAGGGGGCCTCAAGTCTGTCCTTCCATGGAAGGCTGCTCATTTGCCTGCCTGGCCTGCTAGCTGATTTCCGCAGCTTATTTGGTCCTTTTCTCTTGGGTGAGCTTGGCAATGTACTATGGCTATGGTGGGTGGGGAAAGACTGCTCCTAGGAGTTGGAGGAGTTGGTCACTATTTTATATTTCTTTTCCTCCTGATTTGCACAATTCCCTCTCAGTATATAACTCCATGGATGTGCAGGGTGGCAAAGGCATACCAGGAGTCAGTGTAGATGGTGGTCCATTTACCCCCTGAGAGAGAGCGAGAGCGAGAGTGAGAGCGAGAGCGAGAGAGAGAGAGAGAGAGAGAGTGAGAGAGAGAGAGAGAGAGAATGTAGTTCAGCCTTTTGGGCAGACCAGTGAATGGCTGGGGAGGCAGCCCTCTTCCATGACTTTCTGCAGTACTCCCCATGTACCCTGTGCAGTACTTACTCTGTTGCAGACATCAGCTCTCATCAGTAAAGAGTCCCAATTGTGAGTTAGGAAGCGGTTCATGTTTTAAATCCAGATGGGAGGAGAATACCTCCTCCATAACCTCCTCTAGCTATGACGTGGGTTCTCCCTCCCTTCTAGAAAGTATGTGGCTGGGTTTAGGGTTCGAGTAACCTCCATCTGTACTCTGGGATTCTCCCCCAGCATGACCTGTTATTGAGCAAAGGCAACATGTTCAACAAATGGTCCTGGTCAAAATGGATAAAGACATGTAAAAGAATGAAACTAGATGCATGTCTCTCAACATGCACAAAACTCAAATCCAAATTGATCAAGAGTCTCAACATAAGACCTGATTCTCTGAATCTGATGAAGGTAGGGAATATACTCAGACTTATAGGCACAGGAAAGGACTTTATCAACAGGACTCCTACAGCACAAGCATTAGGTCCAACAATTGACAAATCGGACCACATAAAACTAAACAGCTTCTATACCTCTAAGGACACTATTTGAGTGAAGATGCACCCTATAGAAGGCAAAAAAAAATTAGCCAGCTATACCTCTGACAGAGGGTTTGTATCTAGAAAAAAAAAGTAACTCAAAAAATTAAACACCAAACAAACAAAACAATTAAAAAGTGGAGGAAGAGCTAAATAGGGAGGTATCTTAAGTTGAAACACAAATGACTGAGAAATATTTTTAAAATGTTCAACAACTCTAGTCATAAGAGAAATACACAACACACACACACACACACAAAAGAGAAATGCACAGTAAAACCACTTTAAGATTTCATCTTATACCTCTCAGAATAGCAAAAATTCAAAAGAAACTGACAAGTGCTGTAAAGGATGTGGACCAATGGTTGGAGTGCAAACTGGTGCAGCCACTATGGAAATCAGAGGGGAGATTTCTCAAAAAGCTCAAAATTGATCTACCCTATGATCCAGCCATACTACTTGGGCATATACTCAAAAGAGTCTATACCCTACCACATTAATACCTATTCATCCATGTTCATGGATGCATGAGTGTGGCAGTCAAAGGACTTGGACACAAGTGGCTACACTTGCTGAAGGAAGGAAAGAAGGAAGGAAGGAAGGAAGGAAGGAAGGAAGGAAGGAAGGAAGGAAGGAAGGAAGGAATGAACGAACGAACGAAGGAAGGAAAGTTTTATAAGAGTAAAGAAATATTATCTATGGACAAACATCTATCTACTCTGTCAGAAAGATTTCTGCAGCAGCCATGGTCATCTTTTTGGAGCTATTTACTAAAGCCATGCCCATCTTGGGCATGGGAACATGGAAGTCTCACCCAGGCTAAGTGAAGAAAACCATGAAGGTGGCCACTGATGCTTGTTATCACCACACTGATTCTACATATGTGTATTATAATGAGAATGAGGTGGGAGAAGATATCCAAGAGAAGAGCAAAGAGAAGGCTGTGAAGCATGAGGACATTTTCATTGTTAGAAAGCTGTGGTCCACCTGCTCCGAGAGAAAACTACTAAAGGAAGCCTTCCAAAAGACCCCATGGATCTGAAACTGGACTATCTGGACCTCTGTCTTATTCACTAGCCACAGGGACTACAGCCTGGAGAGAAGGAGCTATTCCCCAGTGATGATGAAGGCAATGTTCTCAACAGTAAAATAACGTTCTTGAATGCTTGGGAGGTAATGGAAGAACTGATGGATGAGGGATTAATGAAAGCCTTGAGCATCTCCAAATTTCCCATTTTAAGATTGAGAGGATCTTGAACAAACCTGAACTGAAATACAAACCAGTGACCAATCAGATTGAGTACCACCCATATCTAACCAAAGACAAACTGACCCAGTACTGCCACTCCAAGGGCATCACTGACATGGATTACAGCCCACTGGGGTCTCCAGATGTACCTTGGGCCAAATCAGAAGACCTTCCACTACCGGAGGATTCAAAGATTAAAGAGATCACTGCAAAGCATAAGAAAACATCATCCCACTTCTAATTAGGTTCCATATCCAGAGGAACATGGTAGTGATCCCCAAGTCTGTGATACCCTCACACATATGTGAGAACTTTCAGGTCTTTGACTTCAAGTCGAGTGACAAGGAGATGGCCACCATTCTTAACTTCAACAGAAACTGGAGGACTTGTTTGCTGCCTGAGACCATCAATATGGAAGAGTTTCCTTACATTACCTGATGACACTACTGAGTGGACCCACATACACACGTCTGGACATATAACTCACTCATCCTGAGCCCTATTTTAGCCATGGCTGTCTGACATCATGCTGTGCCCACCTAGATACAGATCAAATTCTAGGTGATGCTATATTTAAATCTGGTGGCCGATCACGGGTAGACAGTTCTGTGGAAATGTGACAAGCAAATGACAATTGATTTCACTGATCTGATCTGACCAAATGTTTGTCAAACACCAGAAACTCTGATAACACTAAGGATGTAAAGACAAAAAAAATAAAATAACAGTAACAAAGAAAACAAAAATAAACACTAACTATAAAATATCTAGAGGCATTTGGTTACACAATATGGTTAAGTAACTTTTAAAGTTAAAGAGAAATGAAATATTGCTGTGCTTTTAATTATTCAGTATTTGGACAAGATGTATAATTTTTCATTCAGTATTTCAGGGTAAATGCTACATTTTACTACAAATCCACAGTACAATAAAAAGCACATAACCTAAAAAAAAATCACATAATCTGATGCCTCCTCTGCTCCATAGTAAGCCATTCATATGCACAAAACACACATTGATTATTTTTCTTCCTCTCCTGTCCTGTGGAGCCTTCCACTGGTATACTTGCATGTTGACACTGGTAATTGGTTGTAAACACTCAAATATCCTTTCTCTACAACCGTTGGTCCCCTGTGTATACAAATAATTATAAATATGTGAGCCTAATCCCATCAAATATGTTTTTCTGATTTCCTTTCCTTTTTTATTTTTAAAAATTTCATTTATTGATATTTTACTGACTTTTTTATTGAACATTTTGTGTATTTTGTACAGAACATCTCAAACAATCTTAATCATCTTTATACCCCAGTCCCAGCTGGCAACCTCCCATAGCCCCCCCACTGGAGCCCATATACTCTTTCAATCCTGTTAAAGCCCGCTGGGTTGTCAGTATCCCTAGCCGTTCCCCAGTGGAAGTCCATCCACTGAGTCGAGTCCTTGTTTTATCTACAGTCCTTGTTTCAGGAAGATCAGCTCTTCATCTAGCAGCAATCAGTTGCCAACATTCCTTCAGATAATATTGGGGTCTGCTCTTCATTTTCCCATTTCTGTGCTGAGTTACTGTCTGCCAGAGTTTGCATGGGACATGTGTGTATACTGACACAATTACCATAGAATCATATGAGCAAGGTTCCAGTAGTTGTAGGATTCTATTTTCATATGGTCATGCACCTCCTCCCTGCCTCTTACAATCTTTCTTCCCCTTCTTCTTAGCCTTGGGTGGGTGAATTTTAATAAAGGAGTCCTGTCCAAGGACCATCATTCAGCAGAATCTTGATCTCTATACTTTTGCCATTTCTGACCTTTTGTATTCCTGGCAGTCCACTGCATGAGGGATCTTCATTACTGAGAAATGAAAGATTAATTAGTGTCCTCTTCTTTACCCCTGTTCTACTTTCCATGAGCCTTAGGTGTAGAGGTTGCATTGTAGATGTTTCCCTTAGGCCCAAGCAACTTAGATAATGTCTGTATGTGACCAGTTGTGGTGCTTGGTAATAGTCTCTACTGGTACAAAATGAACTTCTTTGATGAGTGGTGACTGGGATATTTTTCTGTAAAATAAGGATACATATTTTGCACATAGTAAGAAATCACATTATCTAGCTATGTGACAGTCTTGGGGTTTTCTCTAAGATCTATGGCCACTCCAGCCAACTGTATTAGATTATGTTTACAGTATCACATTTGAATTTCCTTCTACTGAGTGGGATTTTAGTCTAATCAGGTTATCTATTGATTGCCCCCAAGATAGAAGTGCCACTACTGCACCAATGATGTGTGCTGTGCTGGCCATTGATGTGGTTATTTGGTTTTGAAGCTGATGTTGGATCATTCATTGGTGTTTTCCCTTGGACTGTTCATAGTGCTCTCCAAAGCTATGAGAGATAGTCATCAGGGGAAGTGTTTGCAGGTCAGTTGCAGCTCTATTGTACCAAATCCTGTGTCTGAAGTATGTTCTGTCTTCGGCATGTTCTGTCTTCAGCAATAGGGTCTTACCTTCAAGTTCTTGGAGGCCATGAAGGGCTGTGCCAGCAGCCTGAATAAATTTTGTGAGTCTCTTGGACAACCTTGGCCAACAACTCAAAGGAAGATATCCCCTGTTTGGCACTGTTTCTTGTAATGTAACCTTTAGTTATACACTTGGACTTATGTAGAGATAATGCATGTGTAATTTTTCAGTAGGTTGTTGGACTAATACAGTTGCTTCTGTTTTTTTTAACTAGCTAGTCATTATTTATCTCCTCTCTCTCTCTCTCTCTCTCTCACTATATAACTTTTCCACCATGCTTTCACCCATTTAAAGTGTCCCCATGTTCCCCATTTATCCCTTGGTAATACCTGTCTCCTCTAGTCCCACCTCTCTGAGCTCCTTCTTTCCCTTTATAGCCAAGGTTCTTTTTATAACCCTTCCTCCACCATCCCATTTAAATAAACACATTTTCATCATTTCTTCCTTAGTAACATCTGTTTCCTAATGTTCTCCCTCAGGATATTTCTTTCCCTTTACCTCCCTGGTTCCTTTGCAATATTCTGATTCCTATAGTTAGGTCTGAATACACACACACTTATAAGGATTTCATGCTAGAATTCACATATGAGGGACAACATATATCATTTGGTTTTTTTTTCTGAGTGTGTTACTTCACTTTGTATAACAGTTTCTAATTCCATCCATTAGCCTGAAAATTTCATGATTTTATCTTCCTTTACTGATGAGTAGAACTCCATTGTGTAAAAGTACCATATTTTCATTGTCCATTCACCAGTTGAGGGACACTTAGGTTGCTTCTATCTCTTAGGTATTGTGAAAAGAGCAACAACAAATATGGATGTACAAGGGTCTCTACAATAGGATGAACCTTTGGATATGTGCCAAGGAGTGGTATAACTGGGTCAAATGGTAGGTTCATTTGTAGTTTTTTAAGACTTCTCCACACTTCTTTCCATAGGGGTTGAACCAGTTTGCAGCCCCACCAGCAGTGGATGAGTGTTCCCTTTTCCCCACATCCTCCCCAACATTTGGTATCATTTGTTCTCTTGAGCTTAGCCAATCTGACTGCGGTAAGATGAAATCTTAGAGGTTATAATTTGCATTGCCCTAATTATTAACTATGCTGAACACATTTTAAGATGTTTCTTAGCCATCTTTATTTCTTCTTTTGAGAACTCTCTGTGAAGGTCTTTAGCCCATCTTTTTTTTTTAATTTGGTGTTTTTAATATTTTATTATTTTTATTTTATGAGTATGAGTGTATTTGCCTGCTGGAGAGATGGCTCAGTAGTTAAAAACTGACTGCTTTAGCCCGTCCTTTAATTGGGTTACTTACTTTCTTGATTCTTTGTTTTTTGAGTCCTTCATATATTCTGGAGGTTAAACCTCTGTCAGATGTGCCACTGGTGAAGATTTTCTCCTACTATGTGGGTTTTTTCTTCATTTCCTTGGTTGCTTCTTTTATGTACAGAAGCTTTTTAGTTTAATGAGGTCCCATTTGTTGACTCTTGACCTTGTTTTCTGAGCAATTGATGTCTGGTTTAGAAAATCCTTTCCTACACCTATATCTTGTAGGTTTTTGTCAATGTTTTCTTCTAATACTTTCACAGTTTCAGGTTTCAAATTGAGGTCTTTGATCAATTTGGAGTTGACCCTTGTGCAAGGTGAAAGATAGGAGTCTTGCCAGGCATGGTGGTGCATGCCTTTAACCCCAGCACTCAGGGGGCAGAGGAAGGCTGATCTCTGTGTGTTCAAGGTGAGCCTTGTCTCCATTAGCAAATCCAGGGCAGCTGCAGCTACAGGGAGACCTTGTCTCAAAAGACCATATATATATGGTATTCATGTACTCTTTTTCCAATTGCTCATTATTTTTATATAGAAAGGCTACTGACTTTTATAGATTACTTTTGTAACCTGCCATTTTACTGAAAGTATTAATCATTCTAGGAGTTCTGGGAGTTTTCTGATGGAATTTTTGGCATCTCTTAGATATACTATCATATCATCTGCAAAAAGGGATAATTTGATCTCTTCTTTTCCAATAATTGCTCCTTTAATTCCCTTCTCTTATCTTATTGCTCTTGCAAGAGTTTCAAGCTCAATATTAAAAAGGAGTGGAGATAATGGACAGCCTTGTCTGATTCCTGATTTTAATGGGCATGCTTCCAATTTTTTTCCATTTAGAATGATGCTAGCTGTGGAGTTGTTGTATAGAGCTTTAATTATGTTGAAGTATGTTCCTTCTAGTCCAATTCCCTCTAGGACTTTGAACATAAATGCATGTTGAATTTTCTCAAAGTCCTTCTCTGAATCTATTGACAGAACCATGTGGTTTTTGTTTTTTAGTCCATTTATATAATTTATGACATCTATTGACTTGTGTATATTGACCCATCCCCACATCTCTGAAATAAAGCCTAATTAATCATGGTGGATGATCTTTTGGATGCACATGTGTATGCAGTTTGCAAGTATTTTGTTGAGAATTTTTACAACTATGTTCATTAAAAATATTGGTCTATAGTTTTCTTTTGTGGCTGTGTCTTTACCTGGTTTTTGGTATTAGAGTGATGCTGGTCACATATATGGAATTTGGAAGTGCTCCCTTTGTTTATATCTTTTTGAATAAATTAAGTAGTATTGGATATAGCTCTTCCTTAAATGTCTTGTAGAATTCTGCTGTAAATCTATCTGGGCCTGGGCTTTCATTAGTTGGGAGGTTTGTATTACTGTTTTAATTTCCCTATGTATTATGGATCTGTTGAAGGTGTTGATCTCTTCTTCATTTGCTTTTTGTGATTCCCATGACTTTTAGGTACACATCCAGTCTTATACATTTTCAAATTTGAGTATAGGTTTTTAAAAGAGTCCCTCATAATGTTCTGGATCTTTTTGGTGTTTGTTGTGATGTTTCCCCTTTTGTCTCTGATTTTTTTGATTTGGAGGTGCTCTTTCTTTCTTTTGGTTAAATGGGCTAATGGTCTGTCAGTCTTGTTTGTCTTTTCAAAGAACCAGCTCTTGGATTCATTGATTCTTTGTATTGCTTTCTTTGTTTAGATTTTATTAATTTCTGCCCTGATTTTTGTTATTTCTTCTTGTCTGCAGTGGTTGGGTTTTGTTTGCTGTTGCTTTTCAAGTGTGTTGAGTTGCAGTGTTAAGTCATTTATTTGTGTTCTTTCCAGTTTTTTGATGTAGGCACTTAGAGCTATAAACTTCCCTCTAAGGACAGCTTTCAGTGTGTCCCAGAGGTTTTGTTGTGTTGTATTGTCCTTTTCATTTAATTCCAGGAATACTTTTATTTCTTTCTTAATTTCTCTTTTGACCCATTCATCATTCAGGAGTGTGTTGTAAAAATAGAAGAAGGGTTTCTTGGTATTCATTACAATTCATGGATAAATTGGCAAGATCAAGACCACCTTGGTGTCTTTTGACAAAAAATCAACAAGAGAGCATTAAAAGGCAACTACAGACTGTATTTGAAAGTTGGAAAAAATCAGAGGGAAGGATGATTTCATAGGTCCCTAACATGGGATGATTTTTAGGATCTAAGGGGTTAAGGAATGACTTAGAAGCCCGATGACCCACTACAAATAAGCAGGGAATATTATCAAATAGTTAAAAATGTAATATCATGCACAGTTGATATTGAAGGTACTTGGTGGTTTAAGGTCATCCTGACCTGAAATCACAAAACTAAGCAGAGTTCTGAGTGTGTAATAAAAACTGGTAGTAGAAACCACAGTATCATAAAGCAGGACTTTGCTGGCTGGTACCAGGTTGATACGATAAGGAAATGTGTTTTGGCTATACATGATGGTTGGTGAAATTGTTTCACTTTTACTGAAAATCTTAGGAAGTGACTAATTACAGAACAGTCATGCTGATGATGAACTTTTGCAATCTTTGCTGTATATATTTCAAACCTTGCAGCTGCAAAAATACACTCAGACCTTCATCAAGCTCCTTTGTGTCTGTTTGTCACTCACTGACTCCTTGTCCACCCTCTCGACGACCCTGTTCCCATCGGACTGAACTGCTCCGGTCTGGGCTGGTCCGTCGCAGGCTAAAGGTCTCTCAATCTTCTTTATCTTTTCAAAGAATCAGCTCTTAGATTCATTGATTCCTTGTATTGTTTTGTTTCGATTTCAATAATTTCTGCTCTGATTTTTGTTAATGCTTCTTGTTTCCTGGGCTTGAGTTTCATGTGCTGTTGCTTTTCCAGTGTCTTGAGTTGTAATGTTAAGTCGTTTGTTTGTGTTCTTTCTGCTTTTTTAATATAGGCACTTAGAGCTATAAACTTCCCTCTGAGGACTGCTTTTAAAGTGTCCCGGAGGTTTTGTTGTGTTGTACTGTCCCTTTCATTTAGTTCCAGAAATAATTTTATTTCTTTCTTAATTTCTCCTTTAAACCATTCATCATTCAGGAGTGTGTTGTTTAATCTCCATGAGTTCATGTAGTTACTAGGATTTTTTCCAGTGTTCATTTTAAGCTTTATTGTATTGTGGTCTGATAGAATGCGTGGAATTATTTCAAGTTTTTTTGTATTTGTTGAGCCTTGTTCTGTGCCCCATTATGTAGTCAATTTGGGGGAAAGTTCTATGGGGTGTTTAATAGAAAGTATGCTCCATGGTTCTAGAGTGGAATATTCAGTAGATGTCTTTAAGATCCATTTAATGTATGATATTGTTTAATTCAGATATCTCTCCATTTATTCTTTGCCGTGTTCACCTATCTAATGGAGACAATGGGGTATTGCAGTCTCCTTATGTTAATGAGTTGGGATTAATCTTGGTCTTAAAGACCTGTAGCACTGTTTATATGAAGTTGGGTGCACCAGAGTTTGGTGCATACATGTTCATGATTGTAATATCTACTTGGTAGGTTGTTCCTTTGATCAGAATGAAGTGGCCTTCTTTTCTGATAGGTAAAAAATTTGGGATGGAGAGCATGTGGTGGAGAGCACGAGCGGATGGATGAGGCACCGAGGCACAGATGGAATTCTCAGCGGGATACAGATTTATTTCGCACAGGGCACCTTTCCCTCAGGGAAGGGAAAGATGTCAGCCCAGGGGTTGTGAGCTGGGACTTTATATATGGGGGATTTAGGGTGTGGAAGGGGGGAATGTTTGGGGGAGAAATCAGGGAGGAGGAAGCAGGAAAAGCAGGTAGGATTAGGGTCTGGAAGTGTTTACTTTTTCTCTCTTAAGAGAAAAGCTTGTTGTGAGGGAAGCAGGTAGGATTAGGGTGTGGAAGTGTTTACTTTTTCCCTCTTAAGATAAGAGAAAAACAGCTTATAAAATCTCTGGTTATCAGGTAGAATCTGCTTATCTTATCTTTGGAGATCAGAGGAGAGGCAGGCTGCTTCTCAGCAGAGTTTGTTTCCCTTGACTCCAAAGGTCAAGGTGAGGTCCCTGTTGGGGAGGGGGGAAACTGCTGCTTTTTGGGACCCTAACAGTTTTAAGTGTATTTTTTCAGATATTAGAATTGTAACTCCTGCTTTTTTCTTAGCACCATTTGCTTGGAAATGTTTTTTCCATCCTTTCACCTTAAGGTAGTGCCTTTCCTTGAAAGTGAGATGAGTTTCTTGCAGACAACAAAAAGGTGGATTTTGTTTCTTAATACATTCAACTAGCCTGTGTCTTTTGACCAGGGAGTTCAGTCCATTGATATTTAATATTATTAATGAAATATGTGTATTGATTCCCATCCTTTTGGTTTCTGTTGCATTCTTGGCAACTGCATTTACATTCAGTTATACAGTAATTTAGTTTCTTTCTGTTACCCTTTGGGTATAGTTGTTCTTTTCTTCAGCTCTTTGTATTTCTTTAAGAAGTCTCTAAAGGGCTGGTTTTGTGGACCTGAATTCTTTCAGCCTATTTATGTCATGGAAGATTTTTCTTTCTCCTTCAAGTGTAATAAATATTTTGGCTGGGTAAAGTATTCTGGGTTGGCATTAGTGATCATTTAGAACTGGGAATACTTTGGTCCAGGCTCTTCTGACTTTCATAATTTGCACTGAAAAGTCAGCTGTAATTCTGATGGGCTTTGCTTTATATGTGAGTTGTTGTTTTTCTTTTGCAGCTTTCAGCACTCTCTCTTTGTTCTGTACGCTTAGTGCTTTTATTATGATATGCCGTTGCAAGTTTATTTTCTGGTCCTATCTATTTGGTGTTCTATTTGCTCCTTGTATTTGTATGGGTATGCCTTCTTTAATTTTGGGAATTTTTCTTCTCCAATCCTGTTGTAGATCTGGTCCATACCATTATCCTGAGATTCTTCACCTTCCTCTATGCATATGATGTGTAAATTTGGTCTTTTTATGCTGTCACACATTTCCTGCATATTCCATTCCTGTGTTTCATTAAATTTCTCCTAATCCTTGCTTGAGCAGTCAAATTCTTCAACTTTATCTTCCAGTCTTGATATTCTGTTGTTCGTTCCATTAATTCTATTGGCGAGGCTTTCTCCTGTTGCTTCTAATTGGTGTATTGAGTATTTCACTTCCTTCTTCATTTCAGCCTGAGTATTCTTCAATATTTCTAACTCTTCTAAATTCACTCAGAAGTTTATCGCTATCTTCTTTAAGTTCTTTCTTTGATATCTTTGTGTGTTTTTTAAATTCATTAAATTCTTTTATCATGTTTATAATTGTTCTTTTGAGCTTCATGTTCTGTGTTATCTCTAGGGGTTTCTCATTGTACACCTCCTCTACAGGACTGTTTTCACTTGGGGATATATTATTTGGCTTTTTCATATTATTTTTTTTTTCACTCACTATGACTTTGGCATGTGGCTTTCTTTTGTAGTTTTTGATTCCTGTATGAGACTCAACCCTCCCTTTGTTGAGTTTAGGTATGTTTTTGTTTGTATACTTTATGTGCTTTTGTTATTTGCTTATTGGATATGAAAAGTTGTTTGGTCTAGGCTTCATGTTCTCTCTTTTGATTTTATATTGGAGAGGACTGGTGGCTTTAGTCCTGTTGCTCAGAACTTCCCACAGAGGCCCAAGTCAGATGAGGATCAGAAGTTCTTAGGCTTCCTCCTAAGGTCTGGGTCTCTCTAGGCAACAGCAGCAGTACAATTCGGGAGGCTTTCTAGGTAGAAGTAGGATTCAGGGCTCTCAGGCAGTCAGGGAATGAGACTGGTCTCAGGAGTCCCAGGCAAGCAGGGAAGGAGGCTGATCTCAGGAATCCCAGTCAGGTTGGGGGGTGTGGACAGCTGAGGAAGAAGGCTGGTCTCAGGTGTGCAAAGGCAAGTTCAAGATGGGGGCAGGCTCTGAGGGTTCTAGGGAATTGGACTGAAGAATAGGGTTGGTCTGGCTGAAAAGGATCAGGAAGCAGTGGGGAATCTGGGTCAAGAGTATAGTCCAGAGAGTTCTGGGGTGCCCAGAGAAGTAGTGGGCCTGTGTCCATGCTAGAAAGAGAATGGGACGTGGGAATGATTTCCTTTTAATAGTCTCAACTGCTGACATTTAGCAATGATTTTGTTATAGACCATCCACATTGCCCTGGGGTCTCCTGGTGCAGGTGTACCAGGATGACCACTGCACAGAGACTCTCTCCCTGAAGACAAGATTCCCATAGGAGTCAATTGCTAAAACTGGCCAAAGTAGTTCTTTGACTTTCAAATCCTTTTTGAACTAATGAAAATCCATCTTATCAAAATCCATGTATCTTGTACCTACCTTTTAGAAGCAGAATTATTGGTGCTGAACTTCAAAGATTTTTCTAAAGTAGATATATTCCCCTTTTTTAATAGGTGAATATGCTCTGAGATGTGAATCACTGAGTGCACCTATTGGTCAAGGAACATAGTTACATGTGTGCAGTAAGGAGGAGGATGGGTGCCTCTGTGAAGGTAGGAGAGAAACGGCAGTTACTGCTTTGACTTAGTGTCAATTTCATGCCAGAAAAACTTAAGTGAATATTGTATATATTTTACTATCTCAAACGTGACTGTCTTGGACCACTTTCCATCTCTCAACATATCCTAAGGAACTCTTATGATCATCTGAGAACCCATAATCCATTGAAGAAACAAACAATAATTAAAATGCATTAAATACTCAGCTCCATTCACCTAATACCCCACCTTCCTTCCATGTTTTATAGGTTAACACAGGTATCCATCATTTCTACATGGTGTGCCTTTTCTGTTTCTATTAAATATTTAAAATTTTCATATACTTTATTTGATCATATTTAGACTCCTCCCTTCTCTGTACCCCCTTTAAAGTATCTGGCCTGATTTGATGTATTCTACTATATGTCTATATTTTTGTGTATATATATAGCTATACAAATATGTTTTAATGCCTATCAAGTCAAATTTGTATACCACAGTGTCTTTCAGTGTGAATCCAGCCACTGGAGCCTGTTTAACCTATGAGTCACAACCTTGAAAGAAACTGAAACTCCCCCTCCCACCAACTCTCTGTTGCCAACATTTTCTCAGCTATAGTTGTAATTTCTTACATACTTCCATGCATCTTTATTGGGATATCATCTGAATTGAGCTTACATGGAACATGTGTATGCTGTCACAATTGCTATGAATTCATTTGAGTAAGTGCCTAGCTGTCTGGAGACTTGCAGCCACCAACCACAGCTCTTACAATTTTTCTGCCCCATTTCCCACAATGTTCCTGAGTCTTGGAAGACAGACGTTTATATAGGTGTGCTATTTGAGGATAAGCACCCTACAGTCTCTTATACTCTGCACATTGGCAAGCCGTGGGTCTCTATGTTAATTACCATATGCTGCATGAGGAAATTTCTCTGGTAACAATTAAGCAATGCTTTAAACTATGGGTATAACAATAAGTCATTAAGAGTTGTTTTAATACTATATATGTTTAGCCAAATATTACTAGTAGGCCCTCACCTATGGTCTGTGATCTGTCTTGATCAGGTTCTTAGGCCTTATATCAGTGTCAGGCATGGGCTCTATATTGTGAAGTGGACCTCAAATCCAATCAGAAGTTTGTTGGTTACTTCCATAAAATTCATGCTACCATTGCACTTGTAGACATATCTTCTAGTATAATTCATGCTGTATTTCATAGAATTCAAATATGGGCAAGGTCAACAATCACCCCTCTCTTCTGCTATAATGTATAGCACCTTCCAGGACTATGAAAACTACCCAGTGGAAATGAAACTTTCAGGTGAGTACAAGCCTGATTTCTCCTTGTTTTATCTACAAGTCATGTATGTGGTATCTTCATCAACAGGGTCTTACTGTCAAATTCTGGTGTGTACAGAAGAGCAGGGGTAATGACCAGTATTGTTTGAGGATCTAAGGGACCCCAGGTCAACAGCTTCAAAAGATGGAGTCCTGCTGTTTACTCTTTCTTTGCTAGCCTAACTGGAGCAATAATTCAAGTAAAGAAAATAAAGGGAATACAAATTGTAGAGGGAGAAGTCAAATTTCCTTATGTTCAGAGGATGTGAGGCTATACATAAAAGAGCTGTGCGCTCCACCAGAAAACTCCTGGAGCTGATAAACACATTCATCAAAGTAGTAGGTAGGATATTAATTTAACACACACACACAAACAGCAATCTTCCTATACCAACAGCAAGTGTACTGAGAACTAAATCAGTGTGATTATCCTACTCACAATAGCCTCAGAAACCATAAAATGTCTTGAAAAAAATCTAATCAAGAAAGCCAAGTATTTTCATAATGAAAGCTTTAAGACACTGAAGAAATAAATTAAAGAAGATACCCAAAGATGGAGAGACCTCCCATACTCTTGAATAAATAGGATTAATGTGAAAATGGCCATCCCACCAAAACTAAGCTACAAATTCAAGGCAATACTCACTAAAAAATTTAAATCTTTATAAAATTGAAAAACTAATCTCAAATTTTATATGGAAACACAAATACCCCAGGAGAGCCAAACTAATCCTGAGCAATAAAAGAACTGCTGGAAGAATTGTCATTACTGACCTCAAACTATACTACAGAGCTATCATAATAAAAACAACATAGTACTGCCTAAAAATAGACACATTTATCAATAGAGTAGAATTGATTACCCAGTTGTAAACCCATAATCTTACAGCCATTAGATTTTCTTTAATGAGAAAAAATACACACTGGAGAAAAGACAGCGTGTTCAACAAATGCTGTTGATCAAACTAGATAGCTATATGCAGAAGAATGAAAATGGATCCCTATCTCTCACCCTGCACAAGAGTTCAACTCTAAATACATTAAGGAACTCAACATAAAACATAATATCCTGAAGCTGATTGAGGGGAATATAGGGACTACACCAGAACTTATAGGTACAGGAAATGATTTTATGAACAGGACTGTTTTGTGTAGGCATTAAGTCCAACAATGAACAAATGGGACCTCAAGAAAGTAATAAGTTTTTTACAGCAAAAGGACACCATCATTTGATTGAAGAAAGCGGTAACCTACAGAATGAGGAAAATTTTTACCAACTGTACCTCTGACAGAAGGTTAGTAGCTATAATATACAAAGAACTGAAAAAAACTAAACATCAGAATAACCCAATTAAAAACTGGGGCAAGGAACTGAAACACAAATGGATGAGAAATCTTTTTAAGTGTTCAACATAGTCATCAGAGAAATGCAAACTAAGAACACTGTGAGATTTCATCTTACCTCAGGCTGAATGACTAAGATCCAAAAAACAATGACAAACAATGGCTAGGATGTAGGCAAAGAGGTACTTTTACCTAATGCTGGTAAAAGTTCTAACTGGTGCAGCCACTATGGACATCTGTATGAAGATTCCTCAAAAAGCTAGAAATAGATCTAACATAAGATCCAGCCAAACATCTCTCAGACATTTACCCAAAGGACTCTATATCCTCCTACAGAGATACCTGTTTATACTGTTGCTCTATTCACAATAGCCAGGAAATGGAAACAATTGAGATGTACAATCAACCAACTAATGGATAATGAAAGTATGGTACATTCACACAATGGAATTTTATTCAACTGTTAACAAAATTGAAATTATGAAATTTGTATGTAAATGGATAGAACTGGACAGCCATTCTGAGTAAGGTAACTCAGACCCAGAAAGACAAACATCAAATGTTCTCTCTCATAAGTGAATGCTAGCTTTTATCCTTAGAGCTCAGAAAACTCCTAAAAGCCATCCTGGTGGTTAGGAGGAACTTCTTAGGAAGGATATAGAATGCAGTGATATAAAAGGGAAAGGGGAATAATGTACTAGGAATGGATAAATGGGGGGGCAGGGAGAAGAAGGAGTAAGGAGGGATAACTAATTCTAAAGACCTTTATGAAAAGTCATGTGGAAACCTACCATCATAAAATCTTCTTAAGGCATCTACATATACAATATAAAAGAAATTAAAAGCAGTTACCCTATAATAGGGGGACATTTCTCCTTTAGCTCTTCTTATAATTTCCAGGAAGCAAGGCATATAAAAGAATTTTACTATGCTGTATACAACCATTACTGTACATACATACAACCATATGCTCAGAGCCAAGCTTCTTTACATCCTGTCATACATACATCATGCTCCTTCAAGGACTGTGTGGACCAAAAAAGTACATTGTTCCACACAAAACCACTGAAGCATTTTCTTGTCTTATAGATTAGCCATTGAGCTAGGATCCCATTTTGTTTCTTAAAATGGCCCTAAAAATCAGCTCTAGCCCCTCTAAACTGCATTCTAAGAAGAGGCCTAACATCTAAATGCATGCATTTGTGATCCTTAGAGACCTGAAAGTTTTAGCCTCATCTCAACTCTGCATCCTGAAACAGCTCTGTGGTTAAATTTCAGAATCTTGCAACTGGCACACTATGACAGTACTGCCTGCCTGGGCAATTACCTGATGATCCAATAGGAGCCCTCCCATGGATCCGAAGGAAGCCATGCCTATCCACTCACATAACTGGCCCGTCATTTGTAAGCCTTAAAGTGCAGCTTTGAAATTAGTACAGTCATTCAAAGCCTAGAAAGGATCCACATTCACTAGAGTTCTGAGTATGAGGTCTATTGTGTGATCCCGTCTGTAGGCCCATTAAATGTTAGTGGTAATAACTACACAACCACAGAAAGAGTAAAGCTCACTAACCCTTAAATTGTACCATGGAGTAATAACTTCAAAATGTATTTTCTGCAGCTATTTCCTCAAGAAATAAATATGCCCTCTTGATGGGAGAAGAGGGGCTCATAAGGCTCAGGAGACTGACAAGGAACAGGGCTCAAGATGCCCCTCCTTGAGGTTTTATAAACTGTAAGCAACCACTAGAGAGAGGGGACACCTTGGTAATGTAGCTGCTGGTAAATTGTTCAGAGCATTCCAGCGACTCATAGACCCCAAAAAGAAAGCAATTGCTATTGTTTTATTAACTTGATGTGTTGTACTTGTCAAGTTGCATTCTACACATTTTTATTTCCATGAATGGAATATAATCTTCTTTTGTCATTGAATAGTGTACTGCCAAATTCTTGAGAACAAGTGGCTGTTACTGGATCACAGTGAACCAGTGCTCAGTTACAGATGGAGGAAAATAATCAGCCATCAATATCACTCCTTCCAAGCCTCACAGGAACTGCAGAACAGGAAGGGTAAAGGGAAAGATGGAAGAAGGTGTGGAGTTCTATGTGGTTTTTCTCCAAACTGAAGCTGTCATTCTTGGAGGATGGAGGGAAGCTCATAATATTCAAGAAATAAAATAAGGTGGAAAAGTCACAAAAGTCACAAAAGTCATAAGCTTCAGAAAGTTCCTGAAACAAAACTCACAGAACTCTCCAAACCTGCAAGCTGTTCAGAGAACACCAAGGATGTGGTTTTTGTGAGTCATTATCCATGCTAGGGTATACTGTTCAGTGACACAGCTGTCCTTGAGTCACCAGGCTTCTGTAATTAACCTCTCAGCCACAATACTAAAACTAACCCAAATAAATGCTCTCGGTTACACAAGGATGAAGTATTTTATTTTGTTTTTTATTTCTTTTCTTCTTTCAGATATTGTCTGTTCCATATCTGGAATGAATAAATATTTTTGTATAAGTCTTCAGAAAAAGCCACATCACATTTTGGACTAGTGATTGCTGTGATACTGGTAAATACTATATTAATAAACGTGAGCACTGAGTGCAGCCTTCCACCTCAATTTGAACAACAACTGTCAGGTGAGTATGGTAAAAGAGACTTGTTTCTTTAGGTCACATGACTTTAGGTCAAAGGGGACAGTATGAAGGAACCAAAATGTCCAAATTTGACTTTAGTTTCCTGATGATGCCCTCAGTGTTTTCTATGGTGTGTGATGTATGGGGCTACAGATTGAGGGTGTCAATACTTTTCAGCATAGGGGCAATGTTTCTTCTACACTACTCAACATGTTCTGTATTTAATATTCTAATCTTTTCACTATTCCCTTCTGCACTGAAATGTAAATTTCATAATAATTCTAGTATTATTGACCTATCTTCGGGGTTCACTCAGCTTCTAGAATACAACAAATGTCCAACAAATATTTTTGAAAGACATGAATGGGCAAATGATTATCCCATATCTACTTGTGACGCTTCATTGGAGGCAGTAATTCTAATATACAGTTGAGGGTGTGGACTCTTAGAATGGGAGGAGAACATAACAACCAAACTAAGGTGTATATGTGCTTTATGCCCTATAAGAAGCACTATGTATCCCTTTCTTTGTGGGTTTTTGTCCTCACAAATGTCTCCATTTTCCCAAAAACAAGGACCATTTTCTTTCATATTTGTTGAGTCTCTCAGTACGCCTTACACCACAGAGTAGAGGAGGTTGGGGAACCCACCCTAACCCCAGCCAATCAACAACTAGAGACACAGACCCATCCCTGATACAGAAAGGGCACCTAGACAGCTTTAGACTAATAGAGAAAAGAAAGGAAGGAGGGGATCATTGTGACATCCTAAATCCAACAAAAATCCTAAAGCCCTCTAAAGTCAGTGTTTCCCCAGTTCTTGAGGGCCCTTCTCTACCCAAGAAGTCAGAAACTCCTACAAATAACTCTTTATGTTGCACTGAGCCATTTGTTTTACCATCTGTTAATTCTTTATCTGATGAAGAAAAACCTCAACTGCTAGCCACAATCTGACCTGAATCATAATCCTAAATGTAATTTTTACCCATAAATATATTTGAAAAAAGTAGTTTGAACCCAGTCTGAGCTCATCAGTAAAACCGTATCATCATGTATATGATAATGTTCATATACATAGCTCATAAATCATTAAAATAAAGTGAGATGCTGGGATGAGCATTTGAGTAACATGCATGGAGCCCTGGGTTCAATCCTCAGCCCCACAGAAACCCAGTGTGGTGTCGGGTAGCTGTAATCCCAGGACTCAGGAGATAGAGGCAGAAGGATGAGAAGTTCAAGATCATCTTTGGCTGTATAGAAAATTCACAATCATCCTGAGATACATGAGACCATCTTTAACAATGAATAATGTATGAAAAGTGTTGAGAACAGAGTTTATCTCTCTGTAGTGAACTGAGTCCATTTAGTGTGATCCTGCATACATGTGTTTAGTGCTGACCAACTGGGATTGTATTACCTATTAAGGAGGTAGTCCCTGGAGAAAACTGATTTCCCCCCTGCACCCTCGGCATCCATTGACTACCTGTACCTCTTCATCTAGAGGTGAGACCCTATGAAAATACTCCATCCACATCGTCATGTGGATGGGGTATTTTGTCATTGTACATATTATGTTAGACTACCATACCATGGAGGTTTCAGTGGTACAGCATCTCTCTCATGTCTAGACTGCATTATCTAAGAGTAGGCACCTTGCTCCTATGACTTGTAAAATCTTTTCTCTCCCTCTTTTAAGATGTTCCCAGGGCTTTAGGTATAAAGATGGCAGTGTAGATTTGCAGTTAGGGCTGAGCAACCCAGAGTCATTTATTATTTGCATTTGAAACAGTTGTGGAACTGTTGCAAAAAGAAGCTTCTTTGATGAGTCATTCATTTATTTATTATTTGTTTATTTACCTATTATTTATATTATATGTGTATGAACCTGTGTTATTTGTGTGTGTATGTGCATCTGTGTGAGTGCAAGTGTTCAAGTTCCATTGTATGCATGCAACAGCATAGGACAATATCAGGTGACAGTCCTCACCTGCTGCCTTGTTCAAGACAGGATCTCTTTTTTGTTCCCTGGTTTTAAGGCAGGCCAGCTAGCCAGTGAGTTTCTTGCAAATCTCATGCCTCTGCCTCCATCTTTTTGTAGGGTGATTCATGCTCAGTGGTCTACTCTTTATATCAAGATGGCATTGATGCAAAGTGGGATGAATTTTGTGCAAAGACATTTAGCAAGAGGGTTTGACAGAGCCTTGTGATCAGAGATCACTCTGTCTACCATCCTCCATCACAACATATAAGTCAAAACTAGTTGTCTCCTATCTGAAGTGGGAGGTATAATATATTAATTCTTACCTGGAATTCAATCATCCTCTTTCCACTCATACTTTCCTATGTAACAATTTTTTTATATATTTGGCTATAAAATATGTAGCTTAAATAATTGTTATTTAAAATAACTTTACATCTCATCTCTCCCCACATTATTCAAAATACTTAATAGGGTATCATATTAATGACTACAAAATGCTAATAAAATAAATAACCATTGAGTAAAATAATCCAGACTAGTCCATTTTACATTCTTGGTTTGATATCTTCTAACCTCAAATGTCAGATAAACTTAGAACCAATGTTTATCTGACATAATTTGTTATCAAATAATTTGCATGAATATCAAGTGAATATGCACAAGTATTTCCATAAAATGAAAACATGAGAGGTCAATTGAGGTTGAGAGTTCTTGTAAATTAGTTGTGTTTGTGTGGAATGAACTGCTCAGTGCTCACCTGAGAATGAGCTGATGATCTCTGGTGATTTGAATCCAGAGCTGCTTCAGAGACTAATAATCAATGATAAACACTTGATAGTAGGGGACAGCTTAGCAGCTATAACACCATAACAACCTTCACTTTCCCACTTTGCAAAGAATTCTCATTTCAAGAGGTAAGAGTTAGGGTTGTAGTCAAAAGGTGAATACTTTCCTCATTAAGCTTGTATCTTTTTTAAAAGTGTATATGTATTATAAACCACAGTTGTGAAATAAGCCAGTAAGAGACGTACCATCATCCAACAAAAAGAAAAAAAAGAACTCTTGTAGAATCAACTTATATTTTCATATTTACATTCTTCTGAATAATCAGGAGTAAACTACATTTTCAAATATTCCTTATTCATTAGTCCACTGAGAAGACAAAGACTCGATGAGGCTTTTAAAGCGTATAAATTTGGCACTCAGCCAAAATGCTAATACATTCACCTACCTGAAGTGCATCGACAGCTTACTGTCAGTGAATATTTTGTTCATTGACTGAATTTTTAAGCATCACAGACTCCAGGCACTGTGCAAAAACATGAGGATATGAAGCCAAATATTTCAGGAGTCATCCTCCATCTAGCAGGTGAACATCAACAAACTTCTGAAGCTTTTAGGTGAATATTTATTTACAATGGTACTATGCTGAAAATTAGACTATTTCATTTCAGCATGCTACATATAGAAAAACTTATGTTAAAAAAGATTTGATGTGTCTAAATAAATGCTAAAATAATATTCTAAATTTTTTCAAATTTCAACGTGATAATATAATGATATTTCAAATGAACAATGACTTATTTAGAAGTACTGAATATGTAATGCATTCATAGTGCATACTTCTGCTTATAATTCTATTGATTATTTCTATTCTTTCCATTTCTCACAATAACATTATTTATTTCTTTAAAAATTGATTAAAAGATGACCTTGCTTAGCTGATAGACTGTGTAATCTATGTCACTAGTCAAGAACTTCTTTTACATATTTGTAGTAAGAAAGCTAAAGCAGAACTAGCTTCTATCCCAATTCCAACGACCTCTCAATTTCATTGTAACGCTTCATATATGGTATAGTTACTAAGAGGAACTGACTGAGGTCAATCCGCCTGTGTCCATGTTTAATTCTACTACTTTTCATGTAAAATTAAATAATTTCTATTTTAAAATTAAATTTTCTACACTCTGAATTGGAACTAATAAATGTACTTCATGGAAGTGTAAATATTACTACACATAAATTTTAAATCTCCAGCTATTGATTTAGTAAACACTGACTAAAAGTTATCAAATATTTAAGTCTTCATTACATAATCCTATGCTTGTATATTTTGGCACTTTTTGTGTTTTTAATTACTTTGTTACTTTCATGGGTCTCACATTTTAAAATCCTTAGCTTTGAAGGAACTAGGCATATTTTATTATATATAAATGTAAAGAAAAGACAAACATTATATTAGGCAAATTTCTAGCATTCCAGTTTTGAAATTTTAAGATATACTCATTGTTCACAAACGTAAAAGCACTGAACATTCAAAGAAAAACCTCAATTGTTACACCAAATTTTTCTTTCATGTTATTTTACTGATGTATCTTTCAATGAGAATGAGACTCCATATTCATGAATTCCTTCATATCTTCATCACAACTCTTTTGGAGGAACGACTACACTTTCCCATGGCTTTCCTGGGGAATGGGAATCACACTGCCGTGACAGAGTTCGTTTTGCTTGGCTTAACAGACAACCCAGTCCTTCGAGGCATTGTCTTCATCATCATCCTGTGCATCTACCTGGTGACCCTGTCTGGAAACCTCAGCACAATTCTGCTAATCAGAGTCTCTCCTCAGCTCCATCACCCCATGTACCTTTTTCTGAGCCACTTGGCTTTTGCTGACATTGGCATTTCCTCTTCTGTCACACCCAATATGCTTGCCAACTTCCTGGTGGACAGGAATACCATCACCTACCTTAGGTGTGGCATCCAGCTTGGCTCGAGTACTCTCTTTGGATCAACTGACTGTCTCATTCTGGCTGTCATGGCTTATGATCGTTTCATGGCAATCTGTAGCCCACTGCTTTTATGATCGCTTTGTGGCAATCTGTAGCCCACTGCTTTATTCAACCAAAATGACCACACAGGTCTGTGTTCAGCTGCTTATAGGATCTTACATAGGTGGTCTTCTTAATGCTTCCTCCTGTACCCTTTCCTTCTTTTATTTTTTCTTCTGTGGACCAAACAGAGTCAATCATTTTTTCTGTGACTTTACTCCTTTAGTTGAACTCTCCTGTTCTGATGTCAGGGTCCCCAAAGTTGTTACCTTAATTTCTGCAAGCACTGTTCTTTTGATCACAGTGTTAGTCATAAGTGTCTCCTACACCTACATTCTCATCACCATCCTGAAAATGCACTCCGCTGAGGGCCGCAAGAAGGCCTTCTCCACCTGCACCTCGCACCTCACTGCAGTCACTCTCTTCTATGGGACCATCATGTTCATTTATGTGATGCCCAAGTCCAGGTATTCCGCTGACCAGAACAAGGTGGTGTCTTTGTTCTACATTATGGTTATCCCTATGTTGAATCCCATCATCTATAGTCTGAGGAATCATGAGATTGAGGGAGCTCTCAAGAGACAACTTGGTAAGAAAATATTTTCATAGAGATGTCTGTTCTTTTATAGGGTTTGGTATAATAATGATATTCCTTAGATAATTTTAATTAAAAATCTGATTATCTTTTGTTGGAAAATATTTTAAGAAATTATTTAACCAAGCGTGGAGATTTTTTAGTAATTTTAATTGTATATATTCCAGACTTGAATTAGAAAATTATAGGTTCACAGTGAGTTACATTTAATACATTTTATTTATAATTGAGAGTAGATACATATGTTTCAATTGGAAGACCCATAGAGGTCAGGAAAATAAATGGCCATGGTGGGAGGAGGGTTCATGGGAAGGGAGATCATATGCAGAGATATAAAGTGAGTGTGCTGGATAGCTTTAGTGTCAACTTGACACACCTGGGTTGAGGGAGTCTCCATTGGGGAGTTGCCTCCAAAGAACTGGCCTGTGGCCATGTCTGTGGGGCATCTTCTTGATTGTTGTATGATGTGGGAGGGCCCAGCCCACTGTGCGTGGTACCCCCTGGGCAGGTGGGTCTGTGTTGCATAGAAAAGCAGGCTGAGAAGGGGCCAAGAGCAGTAAGCAGCATTCCTCCGTGGCCTGTGTTCCAGCTCCTTCCTCCAAGTTTCTGCCCTTAGTTCCTTCCTTGGGCTCCCTGATGAACCGTGACCTGAGAGATGTAAGACAAATAAAACTTTTCCTTCCAAAGTTGGTAGTGGTCAGAGTGTTTTGTCACAGCAATGAAGAAACAAGCTAGAACATGGAGGAAGGGAACTCTGGAGCATGAGGATTAACTAGGATAGGGAATGGGAGGGCAGAGCAGAGGAGAATGTATGGGTAGGGATAATTAATACTAGAGATCTTCAGAAAAAGTCATATGGAACCCTGCCACTATATCAACTTCTTAGGTATATAATTATACATTATAAAAAGAGATTAAGTGGAATTACCCTATAACATGGTACATTCCCCTACCAAACACCATAGGCATGCCAAGAAAATCTCAGTGCCAAGAATAGACACCGTCTTTTGAAACTCTTTATCAGGGTTCCTATGCAGACTCAAAGTGTGTTGACATTGCTCCTGATCTTGGTTTCTCACCAGAATTTCATGGTAAAACCTTTCTACTAACAAAACTACATATAGGATTTGTGGACCTAACAAGGGGAAATCAAGATACTACTCATTTCATTTCTACTGAACAGCTTTCATAGTGCTAGAAGGTGCTGTGCAAGCTACAGGAAGAAAGTAATGGTCATTGACCTTGGCCATGTGAGAATCCTGTGAGCTATAACATCAACTATTTTAGCAAGATATGTCCACAAGTTCAATGGTGGCATGAATGTTATGGGAGGAATCAACCACTTTTTGATTGGATTTGAGATCAACTTCACATAATGGTGTCCATTCTAGATGCTGAGATTAGGACTAGGAACTTGTGGGTAGACAAGGGAGAAGCCACAGGAAAGAGCCAACTAATATTGTTTTGATAAATAGATATGGTAGCAAACTAACTCTTAACAACTTCTTGTTATGCCCATAGACTAATGCATTTTCCACTCTTACCAGAGAAGTTTTCTCGTGCAGCAGATGGTGATTAACCCAAGACATACAACCGGCCAGTGTGCAGAGAATAAGAATGTCCATAGTGCTTATCTCTGAATATACACCTATATAAAATGTCTGTCTCCCAAGGCTCAGGATCATTGTGGAAAGGACGAGGGATGGACAGAAAAGTTCTAAGAGTCAGAGTTTTGGATAACCAAAAGGGAACAGACTTTTCCAGACAGCTGAGTTGTTACTCATATGAAATCACGGCAGTGGTCACAGCATCCCACACAAGCTGAAGACAGACAAAACATCAGCATAGATGTGGGGAAGTTGACAGGAAACCTCAACCCTAGCCTAGAAACTATTGGCAACTGATAGGTGTCAGGAGTGAAGAGTCAGTCTACTTTAAGGGTGTGAGTCTGGGTAGGTTAACCAGCCTCCAGGTTGTTACTCATATGAAATCACGGCAGTGGTCACAGCATCCCACACAAGCTGAAGACAGACAAAACATCAGCATAGATGTGGGGAAGTTGACAGGAAACCTCAACCCTAGCCTAGAAACTATTGGCAACTGATAGGTGTCAGGAGTGAAGAGTCAGTCTACTTTAAGGGTGTGAGTCTGGGTAGGTTAACCAGCCTCCAGTGAATGAACCCACACTGAAGGCACTTGAGGACACAAAGGTGATTCAATAAT
>NW_008336301.1:75844-77575 GCF_000622305.1 Nannospalax galili | reverse complement strand
TCTTCACTCAAATGGTGGTATCCTTTGAAGTACAGAAGTTTTTTAGCTTCATGTGGTCCCAAATGGCAATGGTTGGTCTTAATACCTGTGCTATCAGGATCCTGTCAGAAAGTCTTTCCCATGCCTATAAGCTCCTTACTCTCTCCTCTGTCAGATTGAAGGTGTCAAGTCTTATGTTGAGGTCTTTGATCCATGTTGATGGATACAGAGAGGAGAGTCCGTTTTCCTTGCGGGTGTGACAGCTAATAGGTTTCAGATTCCAAGGGATGGACTCACACCTAGGAGAACTTGGAAAGCACGGCTTAGATTTGACAGACCCTTGAAAAAAGAAGGGGACAAATAATAATGGAGGACATGAAGTTGAAAGGGACTAGTGGGGAGGGCTGGAGTAAGGAAGGGTTCTAAATGTGATCAAAATACATTGTGTGAAATTCACAGAAATTCTATAAAAAAGAATAATTTTTGCCATAAATATCAAACCCGAAAATGCCTTTTTAATTGTATTCATATATTTAAATATAGTTGTCTAGTATAAAGCTACTTAAGTGTATAATTGTTGTTTCCTATCCATCCTCAATAACATCTCACCCTAAAGTTTAAATAATAACTAGTGCTGTGACAAAGTGTAATCTGAAAGAAAATACAAAGTGAAACAGACAATAAAATCATTTAAGGTATATTTACTATACTAAGATCACCTATTGGGATGGGATTTGTACACGCTTGGGAGTTAGATCTGCATTTCTGTCCTGCAACATCAACACTGGCTGTTTGCAGGGGAGTCCAATGAACGAAAAAGAAGAGATGTGCCAGGCTAATATGCTGCCCTGAGAACCAGTGTTTTCTAATTTATTTATATTTAAACAAAGTATTTTATTGAGAAACAATGATAAATCTTAAGATTATAACATACAGTAAAATATGAGGAAATTTCAAGGTGTTTTCAAATTCTTGACATGTTACACTTTGAGATCAGGAACAATAAATCAGTATTCCCAGCAATTCTCTGAAATTTGGAAATTATGATTTTTAAACATAATTCTCACAGTCTTCACATTCTATTAAAATGGTTAAAATTCCTGGATAAAGAAAAAAATGCACTAGGTTTAGCAATATTTGCAAAGAACTATAGCCTATAGTAATGTTTTAACAATGAAAAACAAAAATTTTAAATTCAGCACTGAGAGAAAAAGTTTTTGATGGGAGGGACTGAACCCAGCACTGGTGGATCTGAGTGCTCTACCACTGAGCAAAGCCACAGATCCCCATGAAAATTTTCAATAATCTCTGTGTGCTGGCAGCACCCACATGTATTCACTCTTCTCTCTTCTCTCACTCCCAGCATTTTCCCCTCCAGTTCAGGTTCTCGTCATCTGATCACTGTATTGACTTAGGAGCATGAGACTAGTTCCTCTCCCCTCTCTGCAGACCTGCATTGGAGCAATAAGTTTATACATTCTGAGAACATTTATTCATTACTTTTTCCTGTAAAATCTTGAACAAGAGATGGTTCCCAGATGTTTAGTGCCATATCACACCAATGGTAGTTTTATATGTGATTAGAATTTAATAGCAATTGAATCAAGGAGGTTATTTTTGTAACTTGTAGGTTTTTTGTCCAATACACTAATAGTCTTAAAGGTTGAGATCTTCTAAAGATCAAGGTGTTCTAATATTAATCTAGCTTTAGCCTTGAATCAGCCTCTCTCTTTCTCCCACATACATGTGCGC
>NW_008336301.1:69541-75652 GCF_000622305.1 Nannospalax galili | reverse complement strand
GCTTCAGTGGACAATCCTAACACAAGCCCTACCATAAGCTTTCCTTTTCTATAACTTACCCTCTTCCAATTTACTCCCTATGCATCATCCACAGACATAATTCTTAAATTCTCTTCTTTTAAAACTTCCCAAAGATCTACATTTCTTATCATATCCTAGAAATGGCTGACAGTGGTTGTGGTGGATAATACTGAATGCTAAGTTCAAAGGATCTTGATTCACCTAAAATACAAATCTCGGGGCAATCTGGGGAGAAGTTTCCTGATTAGGTTAATTGAAGTGAAAAAATATATTTTTAAAATATAATAATGGGGGATGGGATGTGCACCTTGGTTTGGGCTGGGTTCTTGGGTCGAATAAAAATGAGAAAGTGAGCACGGCATGGTGGCGCATGCCTGTAGTCCCAGCAACTGGGAGGCAGAGGCAGGCAGATCTCTGTGATTTCAAGGCCAGCCTGGTCTACATAGAGAGTTCCAGGACAGCTGGGGCTACAGGGAGACCCTGCTTCAAAAAGACAAAAAAAGAGAGAGAGAGAGAGAAAGTGAGAGGCTGGAGAGAGGGCTTGAAGATTATGAGCAATTGCTGCTCTTTCAGACCTGGATTCAGTTTTCAGCTCCCACAGAGCAGCTCATAATCATCTATAACTCCCATTCCCAGGGGTTTGATGCCCTCTGCTACTCACTGATGACTGCATGTATATATGTATATACACATATATACATATTCCGGCACTCACTCATACATACAAAATAAGAAATAAGTCTTTAGAAGACTGAGAAAGCAAGCTGAGCACCAGAATTAATTACTTCTGCTTTCTGACTATGTGTGCAATGAGACCAGGTGCTTCCACACCCACCATCATGCTTTGCTGTAATGATGGATTGAACCCTCAAACTTTTTTTAAAAATATTTTATTATTTTTATGTTATGTGTATGAGTGTATTGCCTACATGTGAGTAAGTATACCTGTATCATGCAATGCCCATGGAATCAGAAGAGGGCTTTGGATTCCCCCTAGAACTGGAGTTATGCAAAGTTGTTAGATGCCATGTGGGTGCTGGGAATTGAACCCAGGTCCTCTGCAAGAGCAGTCAGTGCTCTTAACTACTGAGCAATCTCTCTAGCCCCTATACCTTCAAGCTTTTATCCTAAATAAATATTTCCATTCTTAAGTTTCTTTGGTCAAGTACGTTGTCACAAAAAACAGAAAAATAATGAATATAGCCATTTCCTTTCAATCTCCCATAGTTTTACTTCTTGACTTCAGAGCACATAAAGCCTAGGAATTTATCTTTGGGTCAGTTCTACTTCAAATACTCAAGTTTGCCCACATTCTTTGCTACCTCAAGACTCTCTTACAAATGGTATAACTACCTGCCACGTTTTCTTCATATGGACAACATCCTCCTTAAGCTATAGTTACCAACCTGCACATTGTCTGACCACTTGGAGAAGCCTTCTTTGAGCTCCAGTTAAAAGTAAGGATACCATTACCCTCTCGTGAAGCCATTCTGAATACTTGGTGTACTCATTATCTCATATTCATTGACAAGTCTCTTGTAGATAGCAAAAATAACGCCCTCTTCCCCCAGACTCAAATTTTCACATTCTTCTTGGACTTCAGTAAGCTTTGGTAAAAGCAAGCTCAGAGAACTGGAAAAAGTAGTATATTAGTGAATAGGTAGTAGAAACTCTTTTGTTTTATTTTTCTTTATTTTTGAGAATTTAAAACATGAACACCATGCAATATGATCATATATATATATAAAATCACCCATTTCCTATACCACCCCAACAGGCCCCTCCCAACTTCATGTCTTTTTTACTATATATTCCACTATCTGTGAATATATTACAGAGAATGTAAGGAAACTGAAGTTTTAAAAGGTCAAGGTTACAGATGTCCTATAAGGACATCTTTTCCATCCTATAAAGCATGCACTCTGAGGAAGCTTAGAAGGCAAGCTTTTTGAGAATTTCCCACTACTAGGGGGCTTTGTTTCTGACGATTTCAGTAAACTCATCTGTTCCCATTCATTGGAAAAGTGATGAGCCAGTCTGGGTGGAGCAGTGACCCCTTACACAAGAAAAAATCCAGGCTGCACAAAAATTAGTTGAGGAACAGCTTGCTCTTGGTCATCTAGAGCCATCAAATAGTCCTTGGAATACTCCCATTTTGTTATGCAAAAGAAATCAGGAAAATGGAGACTATTACAAGGCCTCCGTAAGGTTAATGCTACTATGGAATTTATGGGCCCTTTACAACCGGGTCTTCCTTCCCCAACAGCAATTACAAAAGGATACAATATGGTTGTTATTGATTTTCAGGATTGTTTCTTCTCAATCCCTTTAGATCCTCAGGATTGTAAGAGGTTTGCTTTTAGTCTTCCTTCAATAAATTTTCAGAGACCCAATCAAAGATATCAATGGAGTGTATTGCCACAGGGAATGAAAAATTTGGCCCTACTCTGTGCCAAAAATTTGTTGATCAGGCTTTAGTTACAGTAAGATCACAGTTTCCAAATGCATATATTTTACATTATATGGATGACATTCTCATAGCCCATCAAGACAGAGCTATTTTACAAGAGGTTTTGCAATCTACTGTACAAAATCTATTAAAATATGGCCTTAAGGTAGCCCCAGAAAAGATTCAAATAGATCCTCCTATATCTGATTTAGGGAGAATTATTTGATCTGATGTTATTACCCCCCAAAATCTAACCCTAAAAACCCCATCTTAAAACTCTAAATGATTTTCAAAAGCTCTTAGAAGATATAAATTGGATTAGACCCTTTTTGAAGAAAACTACTCATGAATTAAAGCCATTATTTGATGTTTTACGTGGTGACCCTGACCCCAGATCACCTAGAAGTCTAACTCCTGATGCACAGTCAGCCTTGAAAATAGTTGAGAAAAAAATTAAGGATCAAAATCTCCATCGTATCAACTTACAGTTACCATGGCAGTACATTGTTCTGCCTACCTTAGGTTTTCCAACAGGAGTCATCTGGCAAAAGGGACCTCTTGAATGGATTCATTCACCGCTATCTTTCCCAAAAAATGTTGTGCCTTATACTGATTTAGTAGCCCACTCTATTTCTAGAGGGTGTAAAAGAGCTAGAGAATTGAGAGGGATTGATTTTCAGTATATTATAATCCCTTATACAGCCCAACAATTAACTTATTTACAAGGAATCTCTGAAGAATGGCAAATAGCCCTCTCAGGGTACACTGGAGAAATTTTGTTTCATTTGCCAAAATATCCTCTTTTACAATTTCTAAAAAATCAAAAGTTTACTTTTCCTTTAAAATACTCTCTAGAGCCTTTGGATAAGGCAGCTCTAGTGTTCACAGACCGTTCCTCCAGTGGCAGTGCTGTCATGGTAACTGACACTATAGTCACTAAATATCAAACAAAAGAAACTTCAGCTCAGCGTGCTGAGCTCATACCTGTAATTATGACTTTTAAAAAACTGTTAACTACTCCTTTTAAACCTTTATGCTGAATATATATATATACTGTTCCCAGCCATAGAGAGTGCTGTTATCAATGTATTTAAATAACAGGTTGGACAAATGTTTCTTCAACTCCAACAATTAATACAACAAAGATCATTCCCCTATTTGAGAGCCCTTACAGGCCTATCTGGGCCGTTAAGTAAAGGAAATCATTTGGTTGATGTAAATACTAGGCCACAGATATTGACAATAATAGAAAAAGCTCAACAAAGTCATAACCTACATCATCAAAATTCTAGAGCCCTTAGATACCAATTTGGGTTAACAAAGGAAACTGCCTGACAAATTGTCAAACAATGCTCATCCTGTCCAAAATACTTTCCTTCCCTTCAGATGGGTGTAAACTCTCAGGGATTAAAACCTAACAGTCTCTGGCAAATGGATGTTACTCATTTTCTCTCATTTGGAAAATTGTTCTATATTCATGTGTGTGTTGATACATTTGCTCATCTTATTATTGCTACTGCTCAAACTTGGAGAAGCAGTCAAAGATGTTGTACAGCATCTTATTTTCTGTTTGCCTATACAGGAAAACCACTACATATTAAAACTGATAATGCCCCTGCATATACTAGTAAAAGTTTTGGTGAATTTTGTAACCAATTCTCAATTAAACATACCACAGGAATCCCTTGTAACCCTCAAGGGCAAGCTATAGTGGAAAGATGTCATCAACAACTTAAAACACATTTACAAAATCTACAATCAGGAGATTTTAAGTACTTCTCCCCACATCATCTTTTAAATCATACTCTCTTTGTCCTTAATCATCTAAATAGAGATTCACAAGCCTTATCAGCTATGGATCGTCATTGGCACTCATCCCCTGATAATCTTCCCAAACCCTTGGTTTTATGGAAAGATTTTTTAATTGGAAAGTGGAAGGGTCCAGATATCTTATTAACATCAGGAAGAGGATATGCTTGTATTTTTCCACAGGACATTGAATCACCTATTTGGATTCCTGATTGCCTCATTCGACATTATGACGGGACTCCCCGGATGCCATCCCGGGTTCCTCCACCCTCAGATGGAAAGTCCCAATGAAAAGACACCTTCGCCACTGGAGCAAAACCCACCAGACGAGTCTAACCCGGTCTCTCGCTTCCTTCCTGTCTTCCGCAATCTCGCTATCTCAAGATGACAGCGCTCACGCAGCAATCGCAGCTCCCATTCCACTAGACAGAGGCACGTTCCTACCTGGGGTCAACTTAAAGGATTTTGTGAACTCGCCGAAATTTTAATTAACGAGTGCCATCTTCCGGTTACACCTGAAAATTTGCTACTTGCTATGATTTCCTTGATCACCATCGAGGTATTTCTTATTTCATGTCCTGTAGCTACTGCTAATGATGCTTATTGGGCTTTTTTACCTGAACCTCCTATGTTTCACATTGCTACTTGGGAGCGTGCTTCTGTTAAGGTTACTACTAATGATACTCTTCTCATGGGAGGTGAAAGTAATGCCTATTTAACCATCAAAGAAAGGGTAAATGTCACTTTTGAAGGCCACACTGATGGCTCTCCCATGTGTTTTTATACTGATTCTTCTTCTCCCTTGACAGGTTGTTTCCTGCTCTCCTTAAGAACAGTAGTTGCTGATTCCCCATCTCCTGCAGGGAAATCTATAAGGTCTAATGTGCCTTTGGGCGCTTACCCAGAGAGGCCCCCTGCTGGGGACGGTAATAGAGATCTCTGGACATTAAAGTATACATATTTGGACATTCCTCAAAATAAATATAATGTCTCTCAAAATCCTTTACCTGCCTTGATTTCCCGCTGTGAACAAGCAAAACTTATGGATAGCTCTTGGGATCACATTAATGATCACCATGGATTTCCAAATTGGTTTCCCTGTGGATTTCCTTCGAAAACTGTTCATTTTTCTCCTTTCAATTACTCTTTATCACTGGCTGATTGGTCAGTAAGTCGTCCTGATTATAATTATAAAACCTATCTATCCTCCTATACAAATAAGTTTATCCATAACAGCCATTCTCTCCCTACTGAGCCACTAAGTGCTTGCTATTCTCCTGGATGGGTTATTCCTCAAGTTGTTCCTCTTTCAATCTCTGGTAGACAACACATTCAGAGGGACCTTTATAAACTTTTGGCTGCAATAGGTATGATCACTCTTCATCGCCCTCACGGCAATCCAAAGATTACTTCCAAACCTTTACAAGCTTGTGTAGGTGCTCCCTTTGCTATTTTACAGGAAGGTCCTCATGGTTTTATGTTTATCTCCCATAATTCTGATGGTTCTTTTTATGGATATTGTTCTTACTGTATTTTGTCAAATTGCTTAACTAGATCAAAAACTACAGAAGCTTTTATTATATTACGCCACCCTTCCTATGTGATGCTTCCTGTTACTCTCTCCGAACCATGGTATATAGATCCAAGTGTTCATCTTTTTCAGGATGCTACTACTGCCCTCCAATGATCAAAATGTTTTTTTGGCGGTTCTAATTCTTGGAATAATTGCTCTAATTGGTATATCACCTAGCTTTGCCTTGTCTACCACAGCCCTTGTACAAGAAATTCATATAGCACATCATGTTAATCAACTTTCTAAAAATGTTTCTGTA
>NW_008336301.1:47142-68318 GCF_000622305.1 Nannospalax galili | reverse complement strand
AGGCTGTATTATCCGTCTATGGTTAAACAGAAACTGCAAGGCTATAAAGAAAAACATAAAGACGTTGCTTGGCTATGTTAAGAAAAGTTTAATTATGGTCTGATGCTTTACTGCTATTGTAAGCTTTCTAATTATAAATAAAGGATGTAGAAGGCTGCTTTCAGAAGAGAAGTAAAAGGTATTCAGCCTCACCTCCCCCAGGAGGGTCAGTCAACAGCCTCTACTAGAACTGCAATTGTGGTTTCTGGTATAGTCATTTCTACCGCCACAGTTACCTTCACCTCTTCAGGCCCCGGACTCAGCTTGAGCTGGACTCCAGCAATCCAGCATCTCATAATATAATCTCCACAATGTCCATGCTACAATTAAAAGCCACCAAAGCATGAACAAAAAGAAATCATAAGGTGAAAATTATTCTGATGTTGAATAAGCCAACAAACTCCACTAAATAGCACTATTTTTCCAAACATTGGTGAAAGAAATGAACAGTGAATGTCTAGTGATGCCCTAGACAGCAGGAGGCACACAATTAATAACATTCTGTTACATACTGAATGAGAAAATTGATGGCAACACTAAGATGAATCTCCATGTCATCAAGTTACAGATTCAGGAAGAATAGTAGGAAAAAGGTGTTACTAAGGGAGAAATATGTAAAAGGGGGTAGCTAAAGGGGAGGGGGGAAGATGACTATGCAAAAAAACTATGGAAGGCTTAAGCACAGAAGGAACCCTATGCAGATGAAAGAAAGCCCTTCCAGAAGCCATATGTTGTTAAATGAAAAGCCCAGTACCAGAGGTGGATTGTCCCCCTATGAGCTGTTGGGAAGAGGGACCCTAGAGATCCTCAAAGCAATAAAGGCCATTGCCAATAATGTATACACTGGAAGTGAACTAAAACCCCATTGCTGAAGATACCACATGATGTGAGCATGGGAGAAGGAGATCAAACTTGGACTAAGCTGCAAACTCCCTGCCACTGGATCAGTGGTTTTCATAGTGCCAGAAAGCAATACACAGATGGCTGGGGAGAACTATCCCCTATAATTGTGCTCAAGGACAGTACTGCACTATCAACATGCAAAAGAAGAAGTTCTTGCTGGTGTAATAGTGGCACGTCTCTTGTATGTGCAACTAGCAAATTTTTTATTGGCTATAATGACCATTCCTAGGGGTGGAACACACATCTGGACCAGGCCAGCCCCCTGTGGCAGGGTAGGATATAGGCCCCAGCAGGGAAGCCACTGCAATTGTTTAGTTAGATGGATGTGATGCACCTGCTAAAGTACCATTCAAGCATTTGTGTTTATGCCCATAGGTCAAGTTATTATAGCAGTCACTGTTTAGATGTTCTTGCTTCTTTCCCTGTTTGTGTTTTTATAATAGATGGGATCTTAGTGAAATGGGCCAATAGCCCATGGAAAACAGATGATGCAGAGACCCGAAAGTTCAGTGCCTTGCCACAATGGGAGGAAGATCATCCATGTCTATCACTCCCTCCAAGACTCAGGGACTTTTGAGGAAGAGGTTGGTAGAAAGAACGTAAGAGCCAGAGGAGGGGATGGAGTGTTATAAGGAAGTGTCCTCTGAAAACTATGTCAGCAAACAATAGTCACACCTCATTCCCATGCTCTCCCATGTTCATCAAGGACTTGATGGGGGAATTAGTTACCCCTCCCACCCAATCAGTAGACCTTAGCTGCATGTGGGGTAGGGGTTAAGGATATATAAGCAGAGAACACCATGAGGCACCTTTCTGGCCATTTTGTGCAGCTGTCAGGAAGTCACAATATCTATATTTAAGTGTGGACTTTCCAGTGCAGCCATAAATGGGGGTGCCCACTTTTTGGTAAATAAATCCCCACCCTATTCTCTGCTACAGAGCTAATAGAAATCTTCATTATTCCATGAAAATTGACTCCGTGTTGGCAAATCCTTAGGTCTTTGGGTTCTTATTCCTAATTTCCCTGCTTAAACTTCATTGTGTACATATTTTTATGTACACTGCTTCAAGTTCTTTCTGGAAAAAAATGTGTTAAAAATGGCCTCTTTTGAAACAATAGAAATATTCTAATATTTTTAAAAAATTAAACTCCCATTGTGGAGATCTGGCATTACTTCCTCAGTCTGACATAAAAATGCATTGACCTTATTACACGGTAATAGAGATTGTTAGAATTTCTTGCTTTTCTATGATCCTGTCAAGAATCCAAGATGAAAACCAAAAAAAATAAATAAATTTCAAGAAGATTAGGACATATCATTAAATGCCTGCTGTCCGGGGAATTCCCAGGTTATCATGACCCCCTAGAGTTCAGTAGTATCGGTAATTTCCTGGGTATCATCATTTTGAATTATGTCATGTGGTTGGATTAAGATGGTGGCAAGATTACATGGGTCACCAGTATTTTGAAAATATCACTGTCCAAGATGGCAAACAAGACATGTGTCTGTCCCCATATTGATGATGTCATTAACCAAGATGGAGACCAAATCACATGGTTGCCTCCCTCTTGGTGAGGTCACCAGCCATGCTGGTGACCAAGCTGCATGGCCACATTAATGAGCTCAGCTCCATGATAAAATAAGCCCATGCCCCACCAGGATACAAGCCCTATGGGATTCACATGCCTCACAGAGTAAATGTGGACAGCAACCCTTTTTAACTTTTAGAAAGCACATACTTAGGTCATATTGATATAGCAGAAGAAATTACCCTCAGATATGTAGGCCCTAAGAAGAAAAGAAAAGAAAAGGAATTAATGGTCTCAAACCAAGGTAGGGAGTCCATGCTACTCACCACCCATTGCAGCTGTGAATGCAAAGCAATGTCCTTGTGATCTCTTCATTCCTGAATACAAGCTCTTCCTGAAAAAGAAACTTGTGAAGGAAGTGGATAAAATGGGGAGCCATGCCCAGCATACATTGTTAGGCTGTTGTTCTAAGAGCAACACCCAATTTTCGGCCATAATGACATAGGCCCCAAGCTCAAGTTTGTAGGGAAATTCATAGTCAATTCATATGCAGACGTTAAGCAACCTGAGGTTTCAGAAGCATGTACATGAAGGTTAAGCACAAGGTTACACATAAGCAAGTGGTTACAAAAGATCACAAGAATGCATCAGTTTGGCAAACAGGATTTCAATGGGATGCACAAAGTAGGCAAATGGATAATAAACCACAAGGGGGTGAGGGCAGACGCCTTTCTACTTTTCTCATTCTTTTTTTTCTCTTTTGGTTGTGAGCCTGAGCCTTTAATAGCTGTGCCAGCTCTCCAGCCCCCTTTCTCATTCTTTTCTTATCTCTTCTTATCATGCGGACCTTTCCAGGGTTCAAGATTCTTCACAACCACTTCATTGTCAGTAAATTTCCATTGCCAGCACATTACTCCCTCTTCATCAGCATAATCCCTTTTGTCTTATTCTAGAAGTAATCTTAGAGAGCCCTGAGGAATCACCTGGAGTTTGTGGACTCTATCCCTTTGGGATAAACCTGGTAAACAAGTTTATCAAACAAAGTTCCAATGAGAGGCCTAGGAGGACCATGACTGTCTATCCCGCTAGAGGGACCAGCCAGGGGCCCCAGGTATTCCATGTACTTTTCTGATAAAACTCATCCCCCCCATTTTTATTCTCTCTAGCTGTTGTCTTGCATTCTCTCTAACTGTGCCAGATTGATCTGCATAGGAACAGCATTCTTTCCCTAAAGAAACACAACTTCCTCTCACAAATTTGTGCTGTAATCAGGGCCAAGCCTCTGTGGTTCTGTAGTGCCATCTATGCAGGGAGCCTATCTGATTCTGTAGAGTGGCAATGCTTTGTTGAACTAGACTTTGTGTAGTGCAACCTGTGACAAAATTTTTAGGTTTTTGTTTGCAAATTCTACTTTACAGACCCAGAGCTATAAACAAATGATTGTGGAAAGGCATCATATGCAGTGCTTAGCTTTTAAAATGCCCTTGGTCTCACACCTAAGGATTTAGACCTAATATCCACAAATCATAGAGAACATACTTTGTTTTTCTAGACTCTGTGTAACTTCACATGGTATAACAGTTTTTAGTTCCATCAATTTACATGCAAATTTCATGATTTAGTTGTGTATTTTTTCTCCTGAGTAGAAAAAAAAATAATTTATAAAATATAATTTCTGATTATAAATTATATTTTATAAATATACCACATTTTCATTATTCATTCATTGGTGCATGGACATTTAAGTTGTTTCCATTTCTTAGCTACTGTGAAAAGAGCAGCAAACAGTGAACTGCAGTAGCATACTTAATGACAAAAAGCTAGAGGAATTCCCATTACAGGAAGAAGACAATAAAGCTGACTGTTGATGTAATTATACATTATTTTTCTGGTGGTACAAACAGTCTGGCCATTTTGTGCTGCTCTAATGGATTAGTTTATAATGAGCAGTCCAAGATCTTATGGTGAGGACTTCCTTCCATCATTATAACAGGGCAGAAAGGCACAGAGAGAGAGAGAGGGAGAGAGAGAGACAGAGAGCAAAAGTGTTCAGAAAGCCATAGGCTTGGGCCTGAAGATGTACCATGTGTGTGGATGCTGCAGGTCACATCCTGCATTTCCTGAGCTGCGTGAGTGTTGCCAGACACTTCTCCTCAGAGCCTGTGCCCTTAGCATAAGAAGCTGCCTTTCCAAAAGGAATCTCTCCTAAGGGCGGCTCCTCTCCCATATCTGCTCAAGGGAGGGCACGAAGGCACTGACCGCTTTGTCAACGGTGCACAGTATGAAGGACTAGGCCAGCCTCAGAGCCCCAGCTTCTTGAGGTAAGGTTACCAGTGATTTACATGGCCGCTGTGTCTCTTTTGAGGTGCAGCCAGGGCTGACGGAGCTACTTCAGATGCTCTGCAACACATATGTCAAGTTCATGTGTTGCTGTTGGTCTTCTGTGACTGCTCCACAAGGTTGCCTGGAGGTCCTACTCTGGAGACCACTTTTCCCAGACCAATGATCCAAGGGAGGATGAAGCAATTACAGCAAGTCTTGTGGGTCCTTGTCTTGCCTTGCATTTTGTTATTAAAAGGGAGCTTAGAAGCCCAACCTAAGGTCAAAGACAGAGACTTAGCCTGGGAGGAATGTCAAAGATTTGTGGGTATATATGTAAATATATATACATATATGTATGAATATATGTTTTTTAATGTAACCTTTTAAAAAATATTTTATTATTATTTTTATTTTATGTGTATGAGTGTATTGCCTGCATGTATGTGAGTGCACCCCTGTTGTGCAATGCTGCGGAGGTCAGAAGAGGGCTTTGGATTCCCCTGGAACTGGAGCTAAGTACGGTTCATAGCCACCATGTCGGTGCTGGGAATCGAACCTGGGTCCTCTGCAAAAAGCAGTCAGTGCTATTAACCACTGAGCCAACTCTCCCTCCGATATTTTTTTAATGAGGCATTTTATTTAACTAATGTACTCAAAATATTCCCATTTTAATGTGGAATCAACATAAAGGTATTGGTGTTACACGTTACAGTCTCTGTTTTAAAGACAATTTTAGAGCAATCAGGAACACAGTAAAACAGATGAAAGTGCAGGTTTGTAAGGAAACCCTCTCCATTATCAGTGCCTCCCTCAGCAGGTATAATGGCACAGTCTGCCTTACAGCACAGTTCATTCTTGGGTTCATACACTCTGGATTTGGACAACTGTGTGGTGACACAGTTCCATTACAGAGCCACATACAGATTTCAACAGCCCTAGAAAGTCCTCTGGGCTTCATGTGGTGACACTTCAAAGTAATCTTGTGCCTGACTCTAGGACAGATTACAAATGGACTCCCAGCCTAAATGCCCAAATGTAACCCTTGGGAAAAATAGGTAAGAAGCATCAACCTTAGCTGAGGAACTATTGCCAACCAAGGACTACTGGAAGAAGGGGAGTTGGTTTTCTTCAGGGGAGTGATGCCATATTGGTTGACTTAAGCTCCAGTGAAGGGACTCACACCAAGGGACATTTAGGGACAAAAACTTGGTTATAGGCCTTAACATATATGACGGAATGGATGAAATCTGGAGGAGGGTTATGGGGGAGTATAGATAGATGGTGAGTCTAAATATAAAAGATTTGAAATTTGAAAAACTTCAGTAAAAATGCCAAATAATGAAATTATGATACACGTGCAAAATGTTCTATAGAAATACAATCACGAGGGATGCAGCTTTTCCATGCTAGTGTAAGCTGTTCGTTGAGCAGGGGTCTTTGAGTCACCCATCTTCTGTAACTCACCTCTCATTCATAATACTAAAAGTACCTCAAATAAAATCATCAGTGTAGACAAGGATGATGTGTTTTATTTTATTTTTTTTTCATTTCTTTTCTTTTGGATATTGTCTGTTCCATAACTAGAGTAAACAGATGGTTTGTTAAAAGTCTCCACAAAAAGCCCCATCACCCTGTGGATTAATGATTACTGTGACATTGCTACATTCTGTATTCAAAATGAGAGCACTGAGTGCATCCTTCCACCTTGATTTCAACAGCATCTGTCAGGAGAATATGGCAAGGGAGTCTTGTTTCTTTAGGTCACATGTCTGCAGGTTAAAGCGGAACAGTATGAAGAAATTATGGTTGATGAGAATCAACATGTCCAAACTTGATTTCAGTTTCCTGATGATTCCCTCAGTGTTGATGCTATATGGATGATGTATGAGGCTACAGAGTGAAAGTATCAATATTTGTCAGTATCGGTGGAATGTTTCTTCCACACTATTCAATATGTTCTGCTTAACATGTTAATTTGTTCATACTATTGCCTTTTCAGGTCAAATGCAAGTTTTATATTAATTCTATTATTATTGACTTATCTTCAATATTCACTCAATTTATAGAATACAAAAGAAATGCTCAATAAATATTTTTGAATGAAATTAATGGATAAATGATTTTCCCACATCTACTTGTGAAACCACATTGGAGGCAGTAGTCCCTACTCTACATTCTAATATGCATTTAAGCCTATGGACACTTAGAATGGGAGAAGGGGATCATAAGAACCCAGATGGAGTTTTGTATGGCCTTTATTCCCAAATAGAAGCAGTATGTATCCTTTCCCTTGTGGCATTTTGTCCTCAGCAGTAAGTCTTCATTTCCCCAAAACATAGGCCATTTTCCTTCATATTTTGCAGGTCTGTCAGTACCTCTTATACCACAAAGAACAGAGGAGAATGGGGAGCCCATCCTTATTCTGTCAATCAACTACAGAGGCAGAGAACCATCCCTGATGCAGAAAGGACACTTAGACAAATTAAGACCAATAGAGAAAATGAAGGAGGGAGGAGAATCACTGCAACAACTCAAATCCAAACAAAACCCCAAATCCCTCTAGAGTCAGTAGTTTCCCCAGTTTGGGGATGTACTTCTCCATCAAAGAAGTCTGCAGTTCCTGCCAATACACTTTCATCTTGCCCTGAGTCATTTGTTCTCCAGTCTGTTGATTCTTTAACTGATGAAGAAAATAATCCACCTACTACCCAGTATGACAATCTAACATGAATCACAAATCTAGATTGAATTTTCACCCCCTGAATATATTTGGGAAAGTAATTTCAACTCAGTCTGAACTCATCTGTAAAAACAAGATAATGTACATATACTTAACTCAGCAAATAATTAAGATAATATGAGATACTGTAGGGCTGAGGATGAGCACTTGCCTAGCATGCATGAAGCCGTGAGTTCAATCCCCAGCATTACATAAACTGAGTGTGGTGTGGGATATCTGTTATCCTGGGACTCAGGAGATAGAGACATAAGGATGAGAAGTTCAAGGTCATCTTTGGCTATATAGCAAATTCGGTCATCCTGGGTTACATGAGACCATCTAAAGAAGTAAATAATGTGTGAAAAGATTTAAGTACACAGTTTATCTATATATAATTTCCTAGTCCATTTAGGGGTACTCATGCTTACATTTGTTTAGGGCTGACCAACTGGGATTAGATTACAGGAAGCTAGTCCCCAGAGAAAACTGATTCCCCCTCACTCAGCATCAATTGACTGTAACTCTTCATCTAGAAGTGGGATGCTGTAAAAATTCCCCCATCCACATTGTCATGAGAACTCATTTTGTGATTATGCAGATCATGCTAGAGTACCATGCTGTGGAGATTTCACTGGTGCAGCATCTCTATCATATCTAGAATACATTATCTAGCCATAAGCATTTTGTTCCTGTGGCTTAAAATCTTTCTCCCCATTTTTGAGATGTTCTCAGAGGTTTAGGTGTCAAAATGGCATTGTGGATGTTTCAATTAGGGCTGGCCAACCCAGAGTCACTCATTATCTGCATTTGGATCAGTTGTGAAACTGGTGCAAAAGAAGCTTCTTTGGTTAGTCATTTATTTACTTAATGTCTGTAAATATAAGAATTCATATTTTGCACATAGCAAGAAATTATATTTGTCTAGGGATGTGGCAGTCTTGGGGTTTTCTCTAATATCTATGACCTCTCCAGCCATGTGTATTTGGTTATGTTTACAATACCACACTTGAGTTTCCTCCCATGGAGTGGGCTTTTATTCCAATTCCAATTAGGTAGCTATTGATTGCCCTCAAGATAAAAAGTGCCACTACTGCACCAATGTTTATGCTGTGCCAGCCATTGACATGGTTACTTGGTCTTGAAGCTGGTGTTGGACCTATATATAATGTATGCCTGTGTGAGTGCAAGTGCACAAGTGCTCCTGTATGCATGTGATAATCAGAGGACAACCTTGGGTGTCAGTCCTCACCTGCTTCCTTCTTTGAGACAGGATCTCTTTTTTAGTTCACTGGTCTGTAAGTCAGCTTATCTAGACAGCGTCTGGCAATTCTCTTGCCTCTGCCTCCATTGTTTGGTAGGGATATAATGTATGCCTGTGTGAGTGCAAGTGCACAAGTGCTCCTGTATGCATGTGATAATCAGAGGACAACCTTGGGTGTCAGTCCTCACCTGCTTCCTTCTTTGAGACAGGATCTCTTTTTTAGTTCACTGGTCTGTAAGTCAGCTTATCTAGACAGCGTCTGGCAATTCTCTTGCCTCTGCCTCCATTGTTTGGTAGGGATAGAGGAAAGCTGTGAATCAAATAATTTCATGCTCAGTGGTCTACTCCATATATCAAGGTGACATCAGGTTTACAATGTATGATTTTATGCAATGGAAATTAGCAAGAGCCTTGAATTGAGCCTTGTGATCAAAGATTGTTGTTTCTGCAATCCTCCATCACAATGTATAAATCAAAACTAGTTGTCTCCTGTCTGAAATAGTAATATTAATTCTTAACCAGAGTTCAAGCAATCCTCTTTCCACTCACAATTTTCTATGTGATTATAAAATTTTATATTTTAGTCTATAAATAAGTAGCTTAAATAATTATTTAAAACTTTACATGCCTCCTCACATTCTTTGAAGAACTTAATAGTGTATCCTACATCAAACACTACAGAATACTAATAAATGGCCATTGGTTAAAAGAATCCAAAACAGACCATTTTATGTTCTTGGTTTGGTATCTTCTAATCTCATATCAGATAAACTTAGAACTGATATGTACAGGAGATAATTTGTTATCATATACTATTCATGATTATAAACTGAACATGCACCAGTACTTACACAAAAAGAAAAAAAGACAAACCACTTGAGATTGATAGTTCTTGTAAATTGGTTGTGTAAATCAGAATGGCTCAGCACTCCCTTGAGAATAAGGTAATGATCCCTGGTAATTGAAATTCACACTTGAATCCAGAGTTTCTTCAGAGACTGATCCCCAGTGATAATGATATTAAGCAACAGTGTGGCAGCCATAAAAACCATTAACAACATTGACTCTCTTACTTTGTAATGAATTCTCATTTCAAGAGGTAAGATTTTGGATTTGTGCATAAAAGAATACTTTATTCATTAAAGGTGTATCTTGTTTTCTTAAAAGTGTATCTGTATTTATAAGCCATAGTTAGGAAATAAACCAGAAGAAATCATGCCATCATCCAGCTAATTTAAAAAAAAGGATTCTTGTACAATAACTTATATTTACATAGTTAAATTCTTCTGAATATTCAGGAATAAAGCTAAGTTTTTGAATATTCCTTATTCATTAGTCCACTGACAAGACAAAGACTCAATATGGTCTTTAAACATGTATATATGTAGCACTCGGACAAAATACTAATAAATTCTCCAGCTTGAAGTGCATTGATGGCTCATTGTCAGTGAATATTTTGTGGAATATCCTGCTATGTTCATTGACTAAGGATTCAAGCATCACAAGCTCCAGACACTGTGGACAACATGAGGATATGAAGCCAATATTTCAGAAGATGAGAGTCAGCCTGAACTTATGGGGTGAACCTCAGCAATTCTTAATCTTTTAGATGATTCACTAGTTTACTCTGTTGAAAATCAGACTGTTTCATTTCAACATGCTTCAGTTAGAAAACACTTTTTGTTTTAAATAGGATTTGGTGTGCCTAGAAAAATAAGCACTGAAGTAATGTTCTTGATATTATTCACATATCAACATAATTATATTGATATTTCAAATGAGCAATGACTAAACTAGAAGTATTAACATATCTAATAGATTTATAGTGGGCACTTCTCCTTGTACTGCTATTTTGGGTCTTGGTTATTTCTATTCTTCCTATTTCTTTTTTTATTTTTATTTTTTATTTTGCATGTACAAGTGATATGCCTGCACATGTGTAACTGCACCCGTGTTGTGCAATGTCCACGGAGGTCAGAAGATGGACTCTGGTCCCCTGGAACTGGAGTTACAGACAGTGGTTAGACACCATGTGATTGCTGGGACTCAAACCTGGGTTGTCTGTTAGAGGAGCCAGTGCTCTTAAATGCTGAGCCATATCTCTCCAGCCCCAATTTCTTTAAACATTTATTAAAGCATGATCTTGCTTAACTGATAGGCTATGTAATCAATGTCACTAGTCAAAAATTTCTTTTACATATTAGTCATCAGAAAGTTGAAAAGCTCCCTGCAATCTGTTCGAAGTTGCCTGTGCTCTAAACTTCACTGCAGAGGCTTCATGTACGGTATAGTTACTAAGGGGAATTGACAGAGGTCAACATGCCTGTATAAATGTCTAATTCTATCACTTTTTATGTAAAGTTGATTACTTATAACTTCAAAATTAAGTTTTCTCAACTGTAAAATAGAAATAATAAATGTATTTCATGGAAGTAAAAATAACATTACACATAAATTTTAAACCTCCAGCTAGTGACTTAGTAACCATACACTGAAAGTTGTGAAATGTTTACATCTTCATTACATAATCCTATGCTTTATATTTTGGCAACTAGTTGCATTTTTAATTACTTTGCTACTTTCATGAGTCTCACATTTTAAAATCTTTAGCTTTAAAGACACTAAGATATATTTTAGTACATATAAATCTTAAAAAAATTATATGAAGTTCTAGCATTCGTTTTTTAAATTTGTAAGATACACTAATTGTGTACCAACATAAAACCTTTGAGAGTTCAGAGAAAAACCTTAATTATTATCCCAAATTTTTCTTTAATGGAATTTGTTAATATATATTCTAATGAGAATAAAATCACATATTTATAAATTCCTTCGTATCTTCTTCCCAAGCTTTTTTGGGGAAATGACTACACTACCCCATGGGTTTCCTGGGGAATGGGAACCACACTGCAGTGACACAGTTCATATTAGTTGGCTTAACAGATGACCCAGCCCTTCAAGTCGTTCTCTTCTTCATCATCCTGTGACCTTGTCTGGAAACCTCAGCACAGTACTCCTTATCAGAGTCTCTCCTCAGCTCCATCACCCCATGTACATTTTTCCGAGCCACTTGGCTTCTACTGACATTGGCTACTCATCTTCTGTCACACCCAATATGCTTGTCAGCTTCCTGGTGGAGAGGAATACCATTTCCTACCTTGGGTGTTTCATCCAGCTTGACTCAGCTGCTTTCTTTGGGACACTTAAGTCCTACCTTCTGGCTGTTATGGCTTATTCAACCAAAATGTCCACTCATGTCTGTGTTCAGTTGCTTATCGGAGCTTACACAGGTGGTTTTCTTACAGCTTACTCCTGTACCTTTTCCTTCTTTTCTTTTCTTTTCTGTGGACCAAACAGAGTCAATCACTTTTTCTGTGACTTTACTCTTTTAGTTGAACTCTCCTGTTAGATGTCAGGGTCCCCGCAGCTGTTACCTCATTTTCTGCTGAAACTGCTGTTGTGATCACAGTGTTAGTCATAGCTGTCTCCTACACCTACATCCTCATCACCATCCTGAAGATGCACTCCACTGAGGGCTGCCAGAAGGCCTTCTCCACCTGCACCTCCCACCTCACTGCAGTCGCTCTGTTCTATGGAACTGCCACATTCATTTATGTGATGCCCAAGTCCAGCTACTCCACTGACCAGAAAAAGGTGGTGTCTGTGTTCTACACTGTGTTGATACCCATGTTGAACCCCCTCATCTACAGTCTGAGGAATAATGAGATTAAGGGAGCTCTCAAGAGACAACTTGTTAAGAAAATATTTTCTTAGTGTTGTCTATTCTTTTTTTAGAGTTTGATATAATAATGATATTCCTTGGACAATAATAAAAGAAACTGACTATCTGTGGTTGAAAAATATGTCCTGATAAATATTTAGTAAAGTGTGGAGAAGTTTATTTTTTTATTTTAATTGTGTATATTCTGAGATCAACTAGCAAATTATAGGTTCATAGTAACATTTAACAAATTTCACTTATAATTGAGAACTGATATATGTGTTTCAAATGGAAAATCCATAGAGATCAGGGAAAATAGTAAATGACCATGGTAGCAGATGGCTTCATGGGAAGGGAGATTGTATGTGGAGATATAAAGAGGGGAAGGGAAATAATGGAATATGAAGGTTAAGTAAAGTAGTGAATGGGTGAGCAGGTTAAGAGGGAGTATGGGGAGGGATAACTAACTCAAGCTCTTCAGAAAATGTCATATGGAAATCTACAACTATAGAAGCTTCTTAAACATACACATACACATTTTAAAACAAGATTAAATAATCACTCTATAATGGGGGGGGCATGCTCCTACTAGACACCATAGGCATGCAAAGAAAAAGCCCAATGAGAGTAATGGACTCCCTCTTTTGAAACTGTTGACCAAGGTTCCTATGGCCCCTCAAACTGTGCTAGCCATTGCCTCTGCTCCTGGTTACCGACCAGAACTTCATGAAAATACCTTACTGCTGAAGATACAGCATATGTGAATTCTGGAATCAATAAGGAAAAATCAAGCTAGTACTGACTTCAAATCTTCATCTCTATTAAGTAGCTTTCATACTGCTGGAAGGTGTTATGCTAATGTTACAGAAAGTAAGGAGACCAGCAGACAAGTTAAGGTGAAGGAGAAAGAGTTTTATTCATACTGGCTGACTGACACCTAGATCACTCCATAATGGTGCCAGCCCCTAGCTCAAGTTTTTGGGGACAGTTATAGTCAATATATATGTGAGGAATACAAGCAAAATTCATGTGTGCATATGTGATAATTAAGTTGTATATAACATTTGGTCATAAAGGTTACAAGAATGCAGTAGTTTGGCCACTAAAGACTTCAAACACTGCCCTGGGGGTAACCACCGGGAACACAGAAAGGTTCCTGTTAATCACCACCCCCCATTTTTATTTCTTATCTTTGGAACTTTCAAGTCCCAAAGTTCTTAGCAACCATTCAAATTGCTTAGAAACCATCCAAAGACTTATTAATATCACATTGCAAGAGCTTTTAGCAACTCTTTGATGCATTAGTATCACATTGTCAGAGCTTTTAGCAATTCTTCAATGCCTTTACTTTCTATCACACAAGCTACCAGAAAAAGAGGGTTATCCTCAAACTTGCCCATGTCTGAATCCCGTGAGCTACAACATCAACTGTTTTAGCAAGATAGTCCACCAGTGCAATGATGGCCTGAATGCTATGGGAGGAAAGAACCACTTTCTGATTGTATTTGAGGTCCACTTCACAAGATGGTGTTCATACCTGACACTGATATTAGGACTAGGAATGTATGACTAGATAGGTCACAGGAAAGAGTCAACTAATATTATTTTGCTAAATAGACATAGTATTAAATCAACTCCTAACAACTTGTTGTTATGCCCATAGAATAATGCATCTTTCCACTTTTACCAGAGAAGCTTTGTCATGCAGCAGATGGTGATTAGCCCAAGACACACAACTGGCCAGTGTTCAGACAATAAGAACTTGCATAGTACTTATCACTGAATAGACACCTACATTAAAATTCTGCCTCCTAAGCCTCAGAGATCACTGTGGAAGAGGGGTCAGGATGATTTTAAGAGCCTGAAGTTTTGGGTGACAATCAGGAAATAGTTTTCCATACAACTGGGAAATTAATCCTTTGAATTCACAATAGTTGTGACAGCATCCCACATAAACTCAAGTCAGACAAACGTCAGCATAGAAGTGGGGAAGTTAATAGGAAATCTCAACCCTAACTGAGACACTATTAGCAACTGATAGGTGTTAGGAGGGGAGAGTCTGTCTTCTTTAAAGGTGTAATTCTGAGAAGGCTAACCAGACTCCAGTTGTTGAACACACACTGAATGACATTTGGGGACAGAGGTTTGAGCCAATAGGTAATAATATACAAACATACATACATACATACATACATACATACATACATACATATTGTGTGTGTGAGTGTGTGGTGTGTGTGTGTGAGTGTGGTGTGTGTGTGTGTGTGTGTGTGTGTGTGCAAGATATCAAGCAGGGATTGCTAAGGGATGTGATAAGGGTGTCTAAATATGCTCAAAATATATTGTATGAAATTCACATAAACTCAATTAGAAAGAATAAAAAAAGTGTTTCTCATAAATATCAAACCTGAAAATTCATTTTTAAATTGTATTTATATATTAAAATATAGTTGCCTACTATAAATTAGGTCTACTAAAGTGTATAATTGTTCATGTTCATATCCATCTTCAACAACAGCTCACCCAAAAGTATAAATAAAACCTATAGTTGTGAGCAAGTACAGCCTGAGAGAAAAATACGAAGTGGAACAGAAAATAAAACTGCTTATGATGTCTTTATTATAGTGAAAGCATCTACTGGGATGGGATTTGTACATCATAGGAGTTAGATCTGCATTCCTGTCCTCTGACATCAACATTGGCTGTTTGCAGGGAAGTCCAATGAAAGGAAAAGATGAGAAGCCCTCAGACAATGTGAAACATTGTTTTCCAATTAATTTATATTTAAACAAGGTATGATTATTGAACAACAAAGATAAATCTTTGGTTTCTCAGTGTTTTCAAATTCCTGACATGTTACTCTTTAAGATTCAGGGAAAATAAATCAGAATTCCCAAGAATTCTCTGAAACTTTAAAATTATTATTGTTTGAAACATGCTTCTAACAGTCTTCACACTCTATTATTAAAATAGCTAAAATTTTTATTGAAGAGCAAAATGTACCAAGTTTAATGATACACACAAAGAGCCACAGCCTAGAGTAATACTTTAACAATGAAAAGCCAAATTTAAAATTTGGATCTGAGAGAAATTTTATCAGTGGCAGGGACTGAACCCACTGCCTGGTGGATCCAAGTGTTCTACCACTAAGCGAAAGCCACAGATTTCCATGAAATTCTTAAATAATCTCTATGTGCTGATAACTACCAAACTTATTTATTGTTTCTATTTCTCACTTGCAGCTTTTCCCTTCCAGGTAGGGTTCTCGTTGTCTGATCTTTTCACTTACTTAGAAGTGTAAGAATAGTTTCTCTTCCCTCTCTGCAGACCTGCATTAGATCAATAAGTTTATACATTCTGAAGCCAACATGCATTTATGACATTTTTTTCATATTCAATATCAGGGATCATTCTTTAATCTGACCCTGTTCATGTTTTTAATAATAAATAGTATCAGTAATATGGTTATGTTATGTAAAGACTTGAATAAGCCTCAGTGCCCAGATGTTTAGTTGCATATCCCTCCAAAGTAGTACTTGTAGATGTGATGAGCATTTAATAATAATTGAATCAGGCAGATTATCCTCATAACTTGTAGATTTTTTGTCCAATAAGCTAAAGGTCTTAAATTAAAGGGCAAGGTCCTCTGAAGAAGAAGGTGTTCCAATACTAACCTAGCTGTGGTCTTTAATAAATATCTCTCTCTTACATACACACACACACACACACACACACACACACACACACACTTTCCTATCTTTCCACCTCTGCTTGGTAATTACATGTGATAATCCCTTAAGATCTCTTCAAACAGGTGTGTGAATATGGATGTGTGTATATGTGTATATATATATATACACATATACACACATACACATATATACACATATATATGCTCATTTGTTTATATTCCGCTTCTGTGAACAGTCCTAATATAAACTCAAAAATAAGCTCTCCTCTTCTATCACCTACTTTCTTCCAGTTTGCTCCCTATGCATCATTCATGGACATAAATCTTAAAAAAAAAAATTGCTTTCTTTTCAAAGCTTCCAAAGAGCTACATTTCTTACTATACCGTAGAAATTTCTAATAATGGTTTTCATGGTTAATACTGATTCTTAAGTTCAAAGAATCTAGAATCATCTATAATACAACCTCTGGACATGTCTAGGGAGGAGTTTCCTGATTAGGTTAATTGAGGTGAAAAATACAATCTAAATGGGGGCTGGGAGTGGCACCATTTCTTGGACTGGTTTCTTGGGCTGAATAAAAATGAGAAATGAGGGGGCTGGGGAGATGGCTCAAAGGTTATGAGCAATGACTTCTCTTGCAAAAGACCTGGATTCAGTTCTCAGCTCCCACAGAGCAGCTCACAACCATCTATAAGTCCAATTCTAGGAGATCTGGTGTCCTTTTCTGTTCTCTGCTGACACTAGACTCACATGTGGAGTTTATACACACATACAAACAGACACACACACACACACACACACACACACACACACACATTCAGGCACTCACTCATACACCCAAAATAAGAAATAAGTTTTTAAAAGATTGAGAAAGTGAGCTGAGCACCAGAATGCATCTCCTTCTGCTTTCTGACTATGTATATGATGTGATCAGGTGCTCACACTCCCACCATCATGGTCACCTGTCACAGCTGAACCTTCAAACTTTACTCTCAAATGAATATTTCCCTCCTTAAGCTCTTTTGGTCAAGTATGTTGTCACAACAATGAGAAAAAATAAGAAATACAGCCATTTTCTTTCAATCTCTCATGATTTTTCTTCTTGGCTTCAGAGCACATAAAGTCTGGGAATATATCACTGGGTCATATTTCAGTTCCTCAAACTGATCCACATTCTTTGCTGCATCAAGATTCTCTCACACACAGCATAACTACCTGCCAGGTTTTCCTCACATGGGCAACATCCAGTTTAGGCTATAGCTACCAACCTTCACAGTGTTGGACCACTTGAAGAAACCTTGGAGCTATAGATTAAAGTAAAGGTATCATTATCTTCTTGTACAAATATCTGAAATGCCTAGTGTGCATATTTATGTACAAGTCTCACATAGACAGCTAAAATAATGCCCCCTTTCCCAGTCTGAATTTTTCACATAGTTCTTGGAATTAAGATTTAGTAAAATGTAAGCTCAGATAAATGAAATAATTAGTAAATTAGTGTATGACTAGAAGAATTTTTTTGTTTTCATTTTTATTTTTTTGAGAATTTAATACACTACACAATGAAATCTGATCATATATATATAACACTGATTTTGTAGATCACCCCAACATGCCCCTCCAAACTTCATGCCATTGTTAATATGTTACAGTTGAATATATGGCTGTGAATATTTTGGATGTAAAGAGGCTAAAGTTTTAAAAGGTCAAGGTTGCAGTCCTCTCAATTCTTTTCCTTCCTGTAAGACACACACTCTGAGAAGCTTAGAAAGGCAAGCTCTTTGAGAGCTTTCCACCACTAGGGGACTTTGTTTCTGACATTTCCAGTAAACTCTTTCTGTATGAATTATGGAAATGTCCACCTCTGAAAACAGCATCCTAGATTGTATTAAACTTTCTGAAACAAAATGAATAAAATGTAAAATAACTCTTTTGGTGCTTATTATTATAAGAAAATTCTAGATGTAACATTAAAAACAAGTATAGCAAGACTTTGAGAGGTAAAGGAAGAGCACTGCTTACTCAGCTGTCAATGTGAGGGGCAAAACACAACAGTGAGTCTTGGTTGTCTTATGGTTTCACAGAATAAAAGGATAACGCAGAGCATACAACTCAGGGCCTTCAACAGACATACACCACAAAGCTGTAAGAAAAGCCTGTGCTTCCTAAGTGGGAAGTGAGGGAAAGGATGGTCTTAGCAGAACAGAAGCTACTTGGGCCATACTTAACCACAGTTCAGACAAACATTAATTAAACACTAGTACCCTTCCACTTCCACAGGTTTCAGTGGCACAAGGGAGGGGCTGATTTTACCCCAATTCTTATCTATTTGGACTGGCAGTTTTGCTGGAGAAATGGGCTTCCATTGTCAATAAGAACTCCTAGACCTGGTGAGATGGTGCATTCTGGCACTAGTTAGTAATGTGCTTCCCTAGTGTGAAGGCCCTCGGAAAGCCGAGGTTTCCATCCTTACCTACAAGAACAACCCAGTGTAAAGAGTTCTCCATTCCTGTCCCTCCCACTCCCGTTCCTGTGGGCACTGTAGTAAGAGTGAGCAGGGCTTCCTCAGAGACAGAAAGGCAAGCAAGACAAGCATCTTCATTTTTTCTTCAGCTATTTGGGCTTTGCAGACATTGGTACTCCTTCTCAGTCACGTGCTTTATGCTTGGGTTCTCTCAGGAAAGGAATATTCATCCCTGTGTCTGGATGTGTGGCCCAACTCTGTTTTGCTATGACATTTGGGACAGCAGAGTTTTTCCTGCTGGCTTCCACAGCCTATACCCATTATGTGGCCATCTGCTCACCCCTGCTCTATTCCACCCAGATGTCCTCCAGAGTCTGCATTCTCCTAGTAGGGACTTCTTACCTGGGTGGATGTATGAATTCTCAGACACTTGCTGTCTGTTTATTAAATGTGTCCTTTTATGGAACCAATAAAGTTCATCACTTTTCCTGTGACTATTCGTAACTTTTGATGCTTTCTTGTTCTCATGGCTTTTCTTCTGAAGTAAATCCATTGACCTCTTCTGGCTCCGTCATTGTGTTCACCATATTCATTATTGCTCTGTTTTCTGTCTACATCCTTGTCTCATTCCTGAAGATGTGCTCCACTTAGGAGCTGCCAGAAGGCCTTCTCCACCTGCACCTCCAAATTCACAGCAGTCATGCTGTGGTTTGGGAACCTCACATTCATTTGTGGGATGTCCAAAAGTCCACCTACTCCACTGACCATAACAACATGATGTCTTTTTCTACACAGTGGTGATACCATGTTAAAATCCCTGATTTAGAATCTAAGATGTAAATAGGTTAACAGAGTCCATGAACCTGTACTTAACTTTTAGAAACAGATGTATTGATACATAATTTCAAGATGTTATAAAATAAATATAATCCATTATTTTCATAGGTGAATACACTTGAGCCTTGGAATACTATGGTCAAGGAACATAGTTACATGTACGGAGTAGGAGGATGGGTGCCTGTCTGAAGGTCAGAGAGAAAGTTCAGTTACTACTTTGACTTGGTGTCCATTTATTCCAGAAAGAAGAGAATATATATATATACACACACACATATATATTCACATTTTATATGTGTGTGTATTTACACATTAATTGGGTGAATAGTAAGGAAAGGAATCTAAATATGATCAAAATATATTGTTTTAGGGCTGGAGAGATGGCTTAGCAGTTAAGAGCACTGGCTGTTCTTGCAGAGGACCTGGCACCCACATGAAGGCTAACCGTCCATAAAAACTCCCTCCTCTGTACCCCTTTTAAAATGCCCACCCAACTTCATGGTTTGTATATGTCAAATTAGTGTCCCAAGTATCCTTCAGTGTGGGCCCATCTACTGCAGCCTGGTTAACATTTTAGTAATCTCTTTGACATTCTTAAAAGAGAGAGACTCAGGCCCACTCACCCTCCCATCTCCACCACCGTTCTAGCTTCCGAGTTTGGGCCCTGCCCCATTCCTTCCTTGTCTTGGGGCACCAGACACCTGGGGAACCAATACTGTTCCCTGATCCTTTGCATCCAGACCAATGGAGTGCCTTATCTGGGCCTGGTCCTGCCCTTAACTCCCTCTGCTTCCCTGGGCCTGCACCACCCACCAGCCTCTTTCTGGGACGCTGAGGCTGACCTTTCCTCTTCTTGATCCTTAGCTTCCAGACCAACCCAGCTCCTCAGTGCAGTCCCCAGGAGGCCTTGGGGCCTCTTCCTGACCCATCTGCCTTTGCATCTCTTGGTGGAATGGCCACCAGTTCCCCTAGACCAGCATCTTTCCTGAGCCAGGCTCCCAGGCCAGTCCAACCCCCAAATTCCTGAGGTCAAAATCGTTCCTGGAAGGATCCAGACCTTAGGAGAAAGCCTAAAAACATCTGACCCTCACCTGAATTGGGCATCTGTGGGAACTCCTGAAGACAAAAGTAATCCAGCCACTCCAATATAAAATCAAAAGAGAGAACAGGAAGCTTAGACGGAACCAGCTCTTCATACCCAAAAAGTAAACCACAAAGACACATAAAGCTCAAAAATAAAAGAAGCAGAACTAAACTTGAAGGCCCGAGTATCACACAAGAGTCAGAAACTACAAAAGAAATTCACATGTCAAAATCACAGAGAAAAAATAATAACATGAAAAACCAAAATGACATATCCCCACCAAATACCAGTAATCCTCTAGAGGAGCACATTGAGAATCCTCTAGAGACAATGCAGGACATGGATCTCAAAAGAACAATGATGAATATGATAAAAGAATTCACTGAATTTAAAGAACACACAGAAAAAGAAATCAAAGAACTAAAGGTAGACAGGGATAAACTTCTGAATGAATTAAGAAAAGAGTTAGAAATATTGAAGAATACTCAGCCTGAAATAAAGAAGGAAGTGAAAAACTCAGTAAGCCAATTAGAAATGACAGGAGAAAGCCTCACCAATAGGATGAACAAAATGGAAAACAGAGTATCAAGACTGGAAGCCAAT